>NC_063332.1:49607476-49655544 GCF_021869965.1 Rhincodon typus | reverse complement strand
TCAGGCCTGGAGCAGCAGCTGGCACAGGGAAGCAGGCCTGGAGCAGCGGCTGGCCGGTGAAGCAGGCCTGGAGGAAACTCACCTTGGAGCAGCTGACAGCCGGTGCAGAAAGGATTAGAGACTTGGCACAGATGAGGGATGTTTCTTGGACTGGGGCCTGGCGCGGGCGGTCAGACTATGTCAAAGGCCCTGCAATGAGCTACTGCAATGTAATGTTTAGTTGTAATTTGTTATGTGACTGTAATGTCAATCCTTTATTTTTTATTTCTAACTTATTCTTTAAACACTGCAAAGTAATCCAACTACTTTTCATTTTTATTCTTCTTTTGTGTCTAAGATTTGTACCTAGTTACTTATATCTAAAATGGTGCCAAAAGAGACAACATTATAAAACTTTTTACTGTATCTCTGTACTTGACTACATGTGACAATAAAGGATATTCTATTCTATTGTAAAACAGTGATTTCTTTCCTTATTAAATTGCTATTTTACCTTGCATGTCCGCACAGGAAATAATACTTCTAACACTTTGCTTCAATTCTTGTACAATGATGCAGAGTGTCTTCAGTGTGAAGATGTACACAAAATGTAGCGTCAGACTGACTGTGCTATTTAAAGTACGATGGGCATACACAGGAAATGATACTGAGATGGTTTCTCGAACATGATCTACTTCACAAAAGCTACAGTCTGCAGTTAGACAATGAGTCCATTAGCCTTTTACTGCATGAATGCTTTCGTTGCTTGTGATAATCTGGTATGCTTGCCATCTGTTTAAACAGGCAAGGCTTTACACAACAGTTCATTGCTATATAGCAGCGGAGAAGTCTTACAATAATAAAATGCTCAGTAGATAAATTGCAATGAAAAAAATTCAGGCACTCGTATCGAGGATTCAGCTGTAATGCTTTTATATTGACTTTGTGTCACTGAACAACAGATTATCCTATCCTGACAAGAAAAGATATTAGTTTGCTTATGTTGAATTGGTTGATCTCAGTTGAGGTGGTGATGCATTTTCCTGACCTTGGGCCTAGAAAAATCATCAATACTTTATAACGAGCAAAGAACCAAACTGGCCTAGGTTCTTAGTTCCCACAAAGATACTGTCAGCAGGGACAAAAGCCACAAGATGTTGAAAAGCCAGCTAGTACACTAAACTCTTACCCCTATTTCTTCAAATGTCTCTATTTTCATAAAATATTAAACCGAATAACTTGCATACACTGTCATTTGCAGTTACATGTTATACAAGTTTCCCAAAATATATTGTCGCAAAGAAAATTATTGCTCGTTGATAATAAATTACAAAACTCTAGTTAGTTCCAGTTTTGTCAGACTTAGCACACATTTGCATTCTTAGTCATTAAGTTACGCATGGTTCCTAAGGCACACACATGAACATTTTCATTTGCTGTTCATCTGATAATCAGCTTATTTCTAGGGTAATGTTTACATGTATAAGATTATGAGGAGTATGGGCAGGTTGGATAGGAAGCAGTTGTTCTGTTAGTTGAAGTTTCAAGGACATATAATTTTAAGGTGAAGGGCAGGAGGCATAGAGGAAGGATTTGAGGGAAAACATTTTCACCCAGAGAGAGGTGGGCATCTGGAGTGCACTGCCTGGGAGGAAACCTCACAAACTTTAAAAAGTACTTGGATGGGCACTTGAAATGTTATAACATTGAAGGCAATGGGACACGTTCTGAAAAGTGAGATTAGTGTAGTTAGGTTAGTGCAGACTCAATGAGCCAAAGGGCCTCTTCTGTGCTGTATGACTCCATGCCACTATGTCTCTGTGCTCTTTCTTCAAGGAGTGTCGTTCCTCTGGTGAGTGCGATAGGGTTAGGTAACTGTTGTTGCTGATCAATTTCCATTGCTTGGGAACAGTGAACTTCTGAGACTGATGATGTATTCTGTGCAGCCAGTGAGATGTAGCTTTTTGCTGGAATGATACAGATTCTCTGGTCTTGTGCCCATGTCTGCAAATTGTGACATTGTATCTGGTTGTGCATATTCACCACATGCAATCTGATGACAACTGCTCAACACAGCTCTCAAGCTGCCACGTAGACTGATGAGAGCATTAAATATTTGAACTGTGACAGTCTCATCCATGCTTAGCTCTGGCAATAATGTGACAGTTTTCCCAAAGTGAAATTTTGCTTTCTACATTTTTTCAGCTTGCTTTGTTTTTTTTTGATCTGGGAAGAGTCATGTATCACGATTTTAGTCTTTGAACGAGATCTGTTTCTATGCCTTCAGTTAGATATATTTCTCCGCACAAGGTCTGTGCTGGATTTGCTTGATTTCTTTGTGATCCTTCTGAGATTTCTACTGCCATCTCAGCCTTTTCATTTGATTAAAGATAGCGCAGAGATGATTTTGTGGCGATGAATTATTCAATTCTTTCTGAAGCAGCTGAATTCTTCACTCCTGAATGAAAGATCATTGTCACTGATCACAATGTCTGGAATAACATTATGACAGTGGGTTTTCAGGAATTCTACAATCTCACCAGTGGTCATTGATGTCAGCAAGCCTAACTCCCAGTAGTCACAATAGCAGACAGATCAGTTCCTGTGAAGCTGAAGAGGTTTGCTCCAAATGTCACCCATACTCTGCCTGGGATGTCATGCATCACATTAACTCTTTAGCTTGATTACGTTGGTATTTATCATGAGCACTGCACTGGCTGTTGTGGCCTTTAATTTCCTTGCACAGCTTTGTCCAGAAGGCCACGTTACTTGCCTTCCTCAGACTCAATTCCTTTATGGTTTGCATGGATGCACATCAACACTTCTTTTGTCATCTCCTTAGGGCTCATTAATCCCTTTCCTTGTAGGTGTGTCCTTGGTGCCTTTAGCCATCCTTTCATCACTACATTCTGCAGCACTTGGAGAGTTGCATTTTGTCGCATAGTCAGCTTGATTTGAGTAATGAGTTTGTCTTTCAGTTTGAAAGACACTGCTTTGTTGGTGATTTCCAGAAAATGTTAAGCTTTTGCTTCTCATTGAAACAGAAGGATTTCACATTCTGTCATAGCACCCTCAAAGCTTTTCATAGGGAGGGAAGAAGGCAGAACAGTGGACATTGTTTATATGGATATCAGCAAGGTACTCGACAAGGTTCCGCATAGCAGACTGGTTAGCAAGGTTAGATCACATGGAATTTAGGGAGTGCTAGCCATTTGGATACAAAATTGGCTCGAAGGTAGTAGACAGAGGTTGGTGGTGGAGGGTTCTTTTTCGGACTGGAGACCTGTGACCAGTGGTGTGCCACAATGATCAGTACTGGGTTCACTACTTTTTGTCATTTATTTAAATGATTTGGGTGTGAATATAGGAGGAATGGTTTACTAAGTTTATAGATGACACCAAAATTGGTGGTGTAGTGAACAGTGAAGAAGTTTAAGCCAGAATACAATGGGAGCTTGATGAGATGGGCTAATGGGCTGAGGAGTGGCAGATGAAGTTTAATTTAAATAAATGTAACATGCTGTGTTTTGGTAAGGCGAATCAGGGCAGCATTTGTACATTTGATGGTCGGGCCCTAGGAAATGTTGCTAAACAAAGAGACCTTGGAGTGCAGGTTCATATTTCCTTGAATGTGGAACCACAGGCAGACAGGGTAGTGAAGAAGGCATTTGGTACACTTGCCTTAATTGGTCAAAGCATTGAATGTAGGAGTTGGGATGTCATGTTGCAGCTATTCAGGACATTGGTTCGGCCACTTTTTGGAATACTGGGTTCAATTCTGGTTTCCCTGCTGTAGAAAATATGCTGTAAAACTTGAAACGGTTCAGAAAAGATTTGCGAGGATGTTGCTGGGGTTGGAGGGTATGAACTATAGGGACAGGCTGAATAGGGTGGGGCTAGTTTTTCTGGAGCATTGGAGGTTGAGGACTGACCTTCTGGATGTCTATAAAATCATGAGGGATATGGATAGGGTGAAGAGCCAAGGTCTTTTTCCAAAATTGGAGGGCATAGGTTGAGGTGAGAGGGGAAAGATATAAAAAGGACGTAAGGAGCAACATTTTCATGCAGAGGGTGGTGAATGTATGGAATAAGCTGCCTGAGGAAGTGGTGGAGGGGGTACAATTACAACATTTAAAAGGCATCTGAATGGGTACATAAACTGGAAGAGTTTAGAGGGATATGGGCCGAATGCTGGCAAATGGGACTAGATTAATTTAGGAAATCTGGTCAGCATGGATGAGGTGAACCAAAGGGGCTGTTTCTGTGCTGTACAGATCTATGACTCTATGACTCTATGAGATGTGCGAGGCAAGTTTTTTTACACAGAGGCTATTCGGTGCCTGGAACATGCTGTCAGGGGAGGTGGTAGAAGTAGATATTGATAGCCACACTTAAGAGGCATTTAGGCAGAGACATGAGCAGGCAGACAGGATTAATTTAGAATGGCACCATGGTCAGCACAGGCATGGCGAGCCAAAGGGCCTGTTCCTGCGCTGTACTATTCTATGTCCTAAGCACCTGTACAAAATGGATTCAGCTTCTTGCTGTTAGAGCTCTACTTTCCCCATTCCTGACATGCTTCTTTTTCTCTTTGTGACGTTCTCTGTAGGTTAGTGAAGGATCCTGAGACAGCCAGTCACGTCGAAGATGCCAAAACTCTAACAAAAGGGAAGTAAGAAACTTGTGATTTTATAAATTGTTTTAGCCATAAATGGTGAACTTTGTTGGATTCTAATTCAATACAATGTAGTGAGCAGGTACAGTGATTTATTTCATAATGAATCATAGACTTCATTCATTCCTTAAATATGATATGATTAGGATGCCAGAGACAGTAGTGTGCTGTGGTGTGGGACCTCCAGTGTGATCAAGAGCAAACAGATCTAAATAATTATGACAGTTCAAATAGCCCAGTTTATGAGGTGATGGCTGAACTACAGACACTGCAACACATCAGAGAGTGGGAAAGCTGACACACTGTTTGCCAGATAGCAATTTCTGATTTGGTAACTGGTCAGGGAAAGGAGGGTGTGAGTGCAAGTGAGGCAGGTAAGTGGACCCAAAGGGTAGGAATGCAGCTAAAGTGGGTGCTGGGCACTGGGAGCAGTCCTAGGGAAATTGGGGACTGTATGCTGGGACAGTCTACAACTGAACCATGCTGGAACAAGCTTTCCAGCATCACACAGAATTAGAAAGGCAAGGAGGATTTTGAGAAGAGGCGAGGAAAGAGAGAAGGTTATTAGTATGGGAAATGATAAAAATACATGAAGGGATAAAGAACACAAATCTAGGAGGAAATCAGCAGATAAGGCTGGACGTTACAAAAATACAAAAAGGCCATAACTAAAGACAAAACAAAATAGATGAACTGATAGCCCAAATAGAAATAACCATTAGAGAGAAATAACTGCAGGATGACATACATTGGGACCTGAATAGTGAAGGATAAATATAATTAAGAAAGGACAGGAAGCTGCGAAAAGGTGAACAGGGGGCTTTGTGAATTAACAGTGGCATTCGCAGCATAGGGATAGATAGAGATGAAGTAAGTTCATGAAACCAAGATGCATAGCGGTAAGAAACGATCATGATAGGACTCACTTGTAGGAGTGGTATACAGACCCCCCGAACAGTCTCCACACGGCAGAATGGAACATAAAGGAAAATATAACGGGAGCTTGTCAGAAATAACAATAATCGTGGTGGATTTTAATCTACATTCAGCCTGCAAAAATCAGATGGGCAAAGTTAAACCAAGGTAAGGAATTCATAGAATATTTTTGGGACAGTTTCTGGTACAGCATATCTGGGAGTCAGCAGATTATATTGGACCTGATATTGTGCAATGACATTGAATTAACTAATGACCTCATAGCGATGGTGCCATACGTTAGTGACAATAATATAATTGAACTTTACATTCAAGTTGATGGTTAGAAGAATGGATCCAAGATTATTATTTTAACCTTAGATGTGGTGAGGGCATGAAAACAGAGTTGGACAAAGTGAACTGGCAAATTAGTTTACAGGATAAATCAACAGAGAGGCAGTGGCAGATATTTAAGGGTACATTTCAGAGCACAAAGCATTTTCCAATGAGAAAGAAAAAATTTATTCGGAGGATTTACCTCCCTGTGGTTACTTTAAAAAGTTAAGGATAGTATCAAACTTAAAGAAAAAAACATGCAATTGCATAAAAATAGCAAGCAGGTCAGCAGATTAGGAAGAATATGAAATAGCAAAACATGACTAAAATATTAACAAGGATGGAGAAATTAGAGTGTGAAGTAAATCTTGCGATAAATATTAAAACCATTTCTATAGATAGTTTTTGTAGATAGTTTAAAAGGAAAGTTGAACAACGTGAATATTGGTCCATTAGAAACTGAGTGTGAGGAATTAATAGTGGAAAATAAGGAAATGGTAAATGAATTGAACATGCATTTTGTATTTGTCTTCACTATTGAGGTAAGAACTAACAGCCCAGAAAGAAATGTAAATCAGGGAGTATATGACAATCAAGACGGTCTCTTGAATTGTGGAGCAACCATGAAAGGCCAAGTGGCCTATTTCTGCTTCTAATTCATACTTCAGTATACCATTCGGTGGTGATTATTCTGCTAATTTTACTGCAAATATTTCTTTCTTTCTTCTAACACTTTCTTCTTGTTAGCCTGGAATGTCTGTCAGCATAATGCAAAACCTCATCTGTTCTTCCATTAAATCTAGCTGATAATTGACGATCTCAGATCTTTTGCACATGACACTATCTTCCTTAAGAGTAACTTCTCTCTCAGCAGATGTGCTCTCATGGCAAGATCTCTAATGCCTAAAAAATCTACATCTGATAAAATCACCTTTCAGTTGTCCAAACTCAGAAGTTTCAGTAAGACCTATCAGTGAGGTTACATACCAATCAATGGTTTCCTCATACATTGAGGTCTGATGTTGAATACATACTTATCCTAAGGAACATCAAATGGATTTCAATGCTTGTGTTCAAAGCTCTCAAAATTTCTGCGGTCTGGCTTTTCTGCTGCTCAGTGAGATTGAGATTTCAATGCAGCTTGCAGCACTATTTCCCCAGCACTGGCAGCAGGGTTGGCACTCTTATTTGTTCATGTTTTTGAATTAATTCTGCAGCTTTACATAGCCTTGCCATTGAAAAATGGGAAAAAAATGTCCAATTCTGTCTTATATCTCCTTTCACTTCCACAGGACCAGAGGCTGGAATTTGCACAACCATTTTGAATTATACAATATTTTAAAGTTGCATTTTTGTTTGAATTATTCCTTGTTATTCCTTTCATAGCTGGCTCTTTTATAGCTCTGAATACCCACACATTTTCAGCTGGACATTTCACAGCAGCTGTCTCACTCTTACCACTCTAAAATCTCACACAGTTTCATTTGCACCAATCCTAACACCATGTTTTAAGTAATCTGTATTTTACAGTTGCCACTGACTGCTCTCAAAGGCACTTACACGGTGAGTGAGGCCACATGACTATTGCAAGGCAGGCAGCACTTGACGCAGAATTACATTTCTCCAAGCAGGCAACATCTACAGGCAGCACGGTTAGCACTGCCACCTCACAGTGCCAGGACCTGGGGTTTGATTCCACCCACACATCTCTGTGTGGAGTTTGCATAGTCTGCCTGAGGCTGCTTCGGTTTCCTTTGGGCGCTCTGATTTCCTCCCATAGTCCAAAGATGTACAAGTTAGGTAGATTGGCCATGCTAAATTGTCCTGTAGTGTCCAGGGACATGCAGATTAGTTGGATTAGCCGTGGGAAATGTTGGGTTATTGGGATAAGATGGGGGTGCTGGGTCTGGATGGGATGGTCTTTGGAGGATTGGTGTGGAATAAATGGCCTGCTTCCACACTGTAACGTTTCTAAGATGATGGTAAGTGAAGAGACAATAGTAAGTAATTGATTCATAGGACTTTGACTCCAAAATGCTACCCATTATATAAAGCAAAATTTAAATGTTTTGCTTCATAACATATCATCTTGTTTGTTTCTTTTATCTGCTTAAAAATGCTTAAAAACCAGGTTAACTCACCATAATTATAGACTTACTCGTTCTAATGTATAGTATTCTCTAAATAGATATTACGCACACGTCAAGTATCCAAGGGAGGGCGAAACCATTTAGCTCAACTACAATCACCTTGTGAGTTTGGAACAAAAACAGAAGTTGCTGGAAAAGCTCAGCAGGTCTGGCAGCATCTGTGAAGAAAAAAAATCAGAGTTAACATTTCAGGTCCGGTGACCCTTCCTCAGAACTGCTGAGCTTTTCCAACAACTTCTGTTTTTGTTCCTGATTTACAGCATCCACAGTTCTTTTGGTTTTTATTCACCTTGTAAGTTTATCCGAATAGAGTTGACAAATTTTTTTTTGTAGGAGAATTTAGAAGCTCCTGATTCAAATTTTCTTTGTACTGGTCAAATTTTGAGTATATCAATGAAATATTTTGACGGCCCTTTTGAGTCTGACCTGGGATGAGGTGTAACATATGCCAGTTCACATGACCTTGTAGCACTTTGCAGGATCCACCGCACTCACACAATTATGGAGTGTGCTCATATCTTTAAGAGTTATCTGAAAAGAGTTTTCCGAAATGGAAGCATGGTTGCTACTTGGTTATGCCAGCTTAAAGAATTGCAAATTTAAAGAATCCTCATTTGTTCTAGAAATATATTCTGTCCATTAATCTGGAGAATGTAACCTGCATAAAGCAATTTATATCTTTTGTATTTTGAACTGTCAGGTGTTGCGTTAGATATTCTATATTAAACAATTGCCTTTGTTTAAGGCCAATTGTTAGTCCGGGAATATGTCAATTCAAAGCTGCAGAGTGGAAAAGATTAGTGTGGATGCAGCTTACTCAGGCAAAATGAAGAAACTTATGCAGAATATGTTTGAACCACAGCAATTGGCACATACTTCATAGATTTATAAGATTTATATAATCTACAGCTATTTGCAACAGGCAACATATTGACTACGCTCAACCAGCCTGTGCTTGCAAAATTTAGAATGTTGCATCAAATATTAGATGTAATTTCACAATTGGACAACACTTATGAAGAAATTCTGATTGCTCTAAGTATTACCCTAATACCCAATTTAATATTATCAGACAGACTCACAATATGGTCCACTTACACGTGCTGGCGATATATATATTCCCATGCAGGTTCCCTGGGAGCGCAAACAGAAATAAACATGTCCATACATTGTGTCTGGGGCAATCATTTCCTGGTGCATTCCCCATGGCACTGGAGCTGACATGCCTGCATTGAATTTAAAAAAACTTGGAAGTTATCTGTTCTTTGGTAAATTGTCCACAACAATACCTCAAATAATCAGGATTCTCTTGTCAACCATTCAGCACCCTGCTCTCATGCAGTAAAAAATGTTGTTCCCTTTGAAATTCCTGCAACTCTGACCTGTTTAGTGCAAGATGAAAAGCTTCAAGGGCATATCTTTTTTTCTCAGTAATACTCAAGTTCTTTATTCATAACAATTCACACAATTAATATCAATGGTTTCTACCGCAATTTTTAACGACTATGAAATGGATTGTCGTGATTTTCACTAAAAATATAGATCTTTCTCTCATAGATGGGATTTTGTAAACAAGCAATATATCGGTGATTCTGGTAGCATATGTGAAGAAAATATCAGAGTTAACATTTCGGGTACAGTGACCCTTCCTCAGAACCCTGAAACATTCTGAGGAAGGGTTACCGGACCCGAAACATTAACTCTGACTTTTTTCTTCACAGATGCTGCCAGACCTGCTGAGCTTTTCCAGCAACTTCTGTTTTTGTTCCTGATTTTCAGCGTCCACAGTTCTTTCGGTTTTTATCGGTGATTCTAATCTGTCCATGTCTATGCCTTGGTTGCTTTGATCAGCAGCTGATGTCAGTAAGATCTCCACTTATGATAGATGACACAGTAATTTGATACCCAGGCTCTTTTAAGTTCTTTGACCTTCTGTCTTGTTTTCATTTGTAACTGAGTGGCGAAGCTTTTCTGAAGAAGGTTATTAATGTGAGCCACCTGCTTCTCATTCAACCAAAGAGCTTCACGCCAATATCACTGGTCTGTGTTTAATCCCTGGTCTGTTTTGCATTTTGAAGCATTTGGGCCAATTTGAAACCTTTCAATTCAGTATCTTACATAAACAATCTGTTGCTTTATATACACCATTTATAACTGTGAACAGATAACAGTGCTGGGGAAAGAATGATTTCCCAATTTGGTATTTCGTAAAAGCACTGAGCACCCCTAGATAAAATACAAGAAGCAATAGAAAAAGTTCTACACCATTTTATAAATATACCTGAATCTCAATATCAACAGATTACCACTAACATTTAGCTGAAATTTTCATTTGCAGAGTTGTCCACAAAATCTAAATAAGGTTACTAATATGTTGTAATGGTGCCACATTTCAGGACATTTTGTGCTGCGAACTCATGTCCTTTGGAAATGGGCTTACTTTAGTCAAAATTATTTTCTCATCAGAACCATCAGGGAGAAGTGACTGTTTTCCAGTTCGAGTTGATTTCAAAGTTAATCTGCAGTGCTGGAAATATTACACTCCATGATTTCACACATTAAGTATGTTTCTACTTAAGAATTATACTTAGTGAAGCTATTAACAGATAATATCAATCAATATGTAAATTATTTCAAATTAATTTGTTGTGTTACAGGTTGAATGAATATGATAATCACAACATCTGGGGGCAAAGTTTGATGCAACGTTACTATATCTATTTGAAACATTCCCAGATCAATAACTCCACTTTGTAATTTAAACTTTTCACAGTTTTAGAGTGTGTGCCTCAAAATGGAGGTGATATGCCTCTCTCTTACTTGAACTGTTTCAAGAGCTTGGAACCATCTTTAATTGGATGGCAAACCTAAACTGTAGTTGCGAGTTCAGCAAAGCGCTGGGTGACTATCTTCCACACAATGTGGCGTTGTTGCCTTAATTTGACCACCATTGTGTTCAAAGTCCCTCAACATATGTTTAAATTCCTTGGACGAATAATTACTCTTCTTATGTGCTTTCAACTTCTAAATTTTATATCCACCTGTCAAAGTTCCTTTGATTAAAACTTCCAAAGTCAATGTAGGTTTGCCCAGGCCATTTCTTTACAGTCCAGCACCTTAGCCTCTAAACCTCAGGTGCTAACTCATATGCAGCCCATAAAGTCTTTTTTTTACCCTGTCATAATCCTGAGAAAATTTCTCTGACTGTAAAGCATAAATTTCCTGTTGTTTACCTGTCACCTTACTCTGGATGAGCAGTGTACATCTTCTCTTGCCTAAATCATTTGTTTCTCTATTTTCTCAAATGGCATGAAGAATGCCACCACATCCTTTGTCTCAAATTTTGTTATGCCTTGTGTGGGCTTAAACATTTTTTTTGCTGGAATTTAGATTATGAATCAGATTTTTACCAGAAGAGCCTGTAAGTATTTTTCCATCCTCTGTTTCAACTGAACAATCTTAGATTCTTTTCTGAAGAAGGGTCCCGACCCGAAACGTCAGCTTTCCTGCTCCTCTGATGCTGCCTGGCCTGCTGTGTTCCTCCATTTCCACATTGTGTTATCTCTGACTCCAGCATCAGCAGTTCTTACTATCTCTGAAACTTAGATTCATATTGCTTTACTTTCTCTCTCTCGCAGTTCTAATTCTAGTCATCTCATTTCTCTTCTTCTCATTTCTAGTTCTCTTTGTTGTTGTCTGCTATTTGGAATTCCATCTCCAAGGTTTTCTGTTTCTCTGTCTCCCTTCATATTCTAGCTACTTTGACCCAAACAATAATATCACCTGATTCTGTCACCACTTGGAGTACCTGGTCATTCATAATTTTGCTCAATCCAAGTGTCATGGCTCATACCTCAATTATTTTTGCCTTTCCAGCTCTGTCAGACAATGATATCTCTCATTTACCTGCCAATTCTTGGGTTTTGAAAGTTCATTTAAGACTATCACAAACACTGTTGCCAACTGCGTGAAATACTTTGCTATTTCCAGCACCTTTTCTTAAATGCAGAATGGAACCTGGCGTTTTCTTTTCTCTACTTGCGTTATTTACTAATGCGACATCCAACCCTCATTGTCTGTCTCAAAATATCCTAGTCAACACCTACCACTGCAGCCCCCACGAAACATTGTCATGTCTCACTGGTGTAGTGTGCTTTAAATCAAGCCCCACTATTCATTTATCAAAGTGGGTAAAGCCCCCAATTTATCTGTCAGATAGGCTCAGAATAACAGAAAACAAGGATCAAGTATTTGTTCTTAACACGAACCACTACTTATTATAAACAATTCAATTCTAACCACAGTTAAACAACGATAAACTGTTCACCTATAACTCTACCAGTTGAAACTCTGACATTTTTCCAGAATCCCCTCCTCTCCAGCCCACCCCAAAACACACATACAGGTAGACACAGACAGTCAAAATATCATCAATGATAGGGGTGGAGGAAAACAAATAACTGAGAAATAGATCAATAATTGCATTCCTCAAAATCCTCCTCAAGCCCTTCAATTCTCTGATGTTATTGTACAGGTTCTCTCACTTCTTCATAGGAGGCACAAATTAACTGGATCACAAATTATAAAGTCTAACTTCATGGTTAAAAGCAATACCTTTGAGCAACTGCTGGAAGAAAATAAATTGGCTTTCTTCAGGCTTTAGGTACTTTGCTGGAAAGAGAAGGAGAAATACATAAACATCTACCCCCTTTCAGCTCTCCAAAGGCTTCTATCAGTATCTCCACAAATCAATCAGCAACCTGATCTGCATTTTAAAACTACATCATTCCTCCCACAATCCTTGGTTTTGAAACAATCCTTTTTCCACTTCAGACCTCACTCAAAAATACAGAAAATAATACACCCACATTGATCTAACTGTTATGAAGCCCATGCACAAAATGTTCTGCTGAGATCTTGATATTCGGCAAGATTTTACATTTGAAAGTTAGAATGTGTTTTAATTTCAGCTGGTTAGTGCCATCATGAATCTTGACTTCCCATGACCTATGGTTTTCACTAGGTTTATTTATCTTTACAGTTCATGGTTTGGTTTCTGGGCATATAAAATATACTGAGCATTTCCCCTGTGTTATCAATGAGACAGAAGAGGCACATGCAGTTTTGCTATGATTAGAAGATCAGGATATAGACTCAGTTTGAGTGACAATGAGAAATGATAATGGAAAGAAGTCACTTGTGAGAGTGGTGTACACTAACTACAATGTATAGAATCCCTACAGTGGAGAAACAGGCCATTCAGTTCATCAAGTCCACATTGACTCTCCGGCGAGCATTCCATCCAGACACCTATCCCTGTAACCTTGCATTTCTCATTTTTAATCCATCGAGCCTGCACATCCCTGGACACTATGGGAAATTTAGCACAACCAATCTACCTAACCTGTACATTTTTGGACTGAAGAAGGAAACCAGAGCACCCAGAGCAAACCCATACAGACATGGGGAGACATGGGCAAACTTCACACAGACAGTCACCCAAGATTGGAATTGAACCTAGGTCCTTGGCACCATGAGGCAGCAGTGCTAACCACTGAGCCACCATGCCACCCTGAGGAGGGCATGTACGAGAAGAATTACAGAGAGTTTGTGATAAAGGGATTGCAACAATCATGGGTGATTTTAATCTACATATGAACTGGAAAAATCAGATTAGTAGCTTCATGAAGAGCTCATAGAATGCTTTGAGATAATTTCTCATGGCAGCACTTTCTGGAACCAATCAGAAAACAGGCTACTCTAGACTTGGTATTGTGCAATGTGGCACCTACCTAAGGGAATGCAGCAAAGGCTCAAAAGGCTAAAAGTGGATATGGCAGGACTGTGGCACAAGGAGATGGTGGTTCAATATAGCCTGTAAATACTAGAGTTTGGAAGGATGAGAGGGGATCTGACTGAAATGCATAGAATTCAAAAAATCTAGATAGACTACTTACAGGGAGATAATAGGAACTGCCGATGCTGGAGTCTGAGGTAACAAGGTGTGGAGCTGGATGAACACAGCAGGCCAGGCAGCATCAGAGGAGCAGGAAGGCTGATGTTTCGGGTCTGGACCCTTCTTCAGAAGTAGGGGAGGGGGAAGGGAGCTCTGAAATAAATAGAGAGAGGGGGAGGTGGTGATAGAAGGTGGATAGTGGAGCAGATAGGTGGAGAGAAGATGGACAGGTCAGGGAGGCGGGGATGAAGCTAGTAAAGGTGAGTGTAGGTAGGAAGTGGGGGTGGGGGTTGGTCAGTGAGGTGGGAGGAGCGGATAGGTGGGAGAAAAGACGGACAGGCCAAGGAGGCGGGGACAAGAGGGGGGTCTGGTCCTGGGATGATGTCATGGGTGGAGAGATCTTGAAACTAGTAAAGTCCACATTGAGACCATTGGGTTGTAGGGTTCCCAAGTGGAATATGAGGTGCTGTTCTTCCAGTTTACAGGTGGCATCATTGTGACACTGGAGGAGGCCCAGGATGTTCACGTTGTCCAAGGAGTGGGAGGGGGAGTTGAAGTGGTTCCTGCCTGGGAAGTGCAGTCGTTTGTCACGAACCGAGCGTAGGTGTTCCACAAAGCAGTCTCCGAGCCTCCATTGGTTTCCCCGATGTAGAGTAGGCCACATCAGGAACAATAGGCCACATTAGTGGATGTGCAGGTGAACATCTGTTTGATGTGGAAAGTTTTCTTGGGGCGTGGGATGGGGGTGAGGGGGGAGGAGTAGAGGCAGGTGTAGCACTCCCTGTGGTTGCAGAAAAAGGTGCCGGGGGTGGTGGGGCTAGTGGTGAGTGTGGAGCGGATGAGGGAGTTGCAGACAGAGCGGTCCCTGTGGAAGGCAGATAAGGGTGGGGAGGGAAATATATCCTTCGTAGTGGGGTCAGATTGCAGGTGGCAGAAATGGCGGACAATGATGCATTGAATCCAGAGGTTAATGGGGTGATAGGTGAGGACAAGGGAAATTCTGTCTTTGTTTTTATTGCGGGGAGGGGGTGTGAGGGATGAGGTGCGGGAAATGCAAGAGATGCGGTAGAGGACATTTTCAACAACAGTGGGGGAAAATTGCAGTTCTTGAAAAACGAGGACATCTGGGAGGTCCGGGAGTGGAACGCCTCATCTTGGGAGCAGATGTGGCGGAGGCAGAGGAATTGGGAGTAGGGGGTTGCATCCTTGCAGGAAGGTGGGTGACAGGAGGTGTATTCTAGGTGGCTGTGGGAGTCGGTGGACTTGAAATAGATATCATTTTCCAGGTGTTTACCAGAGATGGAGACAGAGAGGTCCAGGAAGGAGAGAGTAGTATCAGAGATGGTCCAGGTGAACTTAAGGTTGGGGTGGAAGGTGTTGGTGAAGTGGATGAACTGTTCGAGCTCCTCGTGGGAGCACAAGGCGGCGCCGATACAGTCATCGATGTAATGGAGGAAGAGGTGGGGGTTAGTGCCAGTGTAGCTTCGGAAGAGGGACTGTTCCACGTATCCTACAAAGAGGCAGGCATAGCCACCCTCTTCATCTGAAGGAAGTGGGAGGAATTGAAGGAGAAGTTGTTAAGGATAACGGACGAGTTCAGCTAAGCAGATAAGGGTGTCGGTGGAGGGGGACTGGTCGGGCCTGTGGGAGAGGAAAAAACGGAGGGCTTTTAGGCCATCTGCCTGCGGAATGCAAGTGTACAGGGATTGGACGTCCATGGTGAAGATGAGGTGTCGAGGGCCAGGGAATCGGAAGTTTTGGAGGAGGTGGAGGGTGTGGGTGGTATCCTGGACGTAGGTGGGGAGTTCCTGGACCGGGGGGAGAATATGGAGTCGAGATAAGTGGAGATAAGTTCGGTGGGGCAGGAACAGGCGGAGACAATGGGTTGACCAGGGCAGTCGGGTTTGTGGATTTTGGGAAGGAGATAGAAACAGGCGGTGCGGGGTTGGGGAACGATGAGGTTGGATGCTGTGTGTGGGAGGTCACCTGAGGTGATGAGGTTATGAATGGTCTGGGAGATGATGTTTTGGAGGTCAGGTTTGGGGTCATGATCAGAGGGCGGTAGAAGGAGGTGTCAGAGAGTTGGCGCCTGGCCTTGGCGATGTAGCGATCAGTGCGCCAAACCACAACTGTGCCTCCCTTGTCCGTGGGTTTCATGTTGAGGTTGGGATTGGAGCAGAGGGAGCGGAGGGCTGCACGTTCTGTGGGGGAGAGGTTGGAGTGGGTGAGAGGGGTGGAGAGGTTGAGGTGATTGATGTGTCTACGACAGTTGGAGATGAAGAGGTCGAGGGAGGGTAGGAGGCCTGGGGGTGATGTCCAGGAGGATGGGGTGTGTTGGAGGTGGGAGAAGGGGTCAGTATAGGGGGGGTTAGACTCGCAATTAAAGAAATAAGCGCGGAGGCGGAGGCGGCGGAAAAACTGTTCCGATGTCCAGGCGTGAGTGGTATTCGTTGATGTTCGGGTGGAGGGGAATAAAGGTGAGTCCTTTACTGAGGACTGACGGTTCGTCCTCAGTGAGGGGATGGTCTGGGGGTTGGTGAAAACCTGGCAGGAGTTGACTGTAGAGTTGCTAGCTGTAGGGCCGGTGGCCAGAGCGGCGTCAGCGTCGGGCGAAGCGGCGTTGGCAGTGAGCAGAGGATGTTTACCGGGAGGATGTTTCCCCTAGTTGAGGAGTCTACAACCAGGAATCATGATCTCAGGATACAGAGTAGACCATTTTGGATAGAGATGAGGAAACATTTCTTCACCGAGTCTGAGGAATTCATTACCACAGAAGGCTGTGACAGCCAGGTCACTGAATATATTCAAGAAAAAGTTCAAAACATTTTTAGATATTGAAGTCATCGAGAGTTAAGGGGTGAAAAAGTAAAAATGTGTTGTTGAAATAGAGGATCTACCATGATCATATTGAGTGGCGAAACAGGCTTGAAGGGCCAAATTATCTACTTCTGCTCCTAATTTCTGGATTTCCATGTGATAATATTAATACCTGTGGTTAGCAGCAATTACAATATGATTAAATTTTACACCCAATTTGAAAGGGAGAAGAATGGGTTTAAGGCTCTTATTTTAACTTAAAAATGAGCAACTGTTTGGCTGTGAAAGCTGAGCTAACCAAAGTGAACTGGGCTTTTTTTTCTTTATTCATTCATGGGCTGAGGGCATCGCTGGCTAAGCAGCATTTATTGCCCATCCCTATTTGCCCAGAGGGCAGTTAAGAGTCAACTGCATCGCTGGGTTGGAGATAGATCAGTAGTGAAGCACGGTAGGAATTTAATGGGATATTTCAGAATACTCAGAATAATTGCAGTCCAACTGCACAAAAAATTCCAACGGTGGACCCATCATCTAAGATTAACTAAAGAAGTTAAGGAAAGCATCAAACTTAAGGAAAAAGCACATAAGTGTTCAAAGATGAATAACAGGTCTGATGACTGGTCAGAATACAAAGAATGGAAAATTGTTACTTAAAAGTTACCAGAAGCAAATGGGAACATGGAAGGAAAGTAGCCAGAAAAGAATTGCAAAATGCAAGAGTCTCTATAAGTATTTAATAAGGAGTAAATCAAGCAAAGTGAGTATTGTTTCTCTAAAGGGTAAGAGTAGGGAGTTAATAGTGGATAATAAAGGTAAAGCAGACGTAATGAATAAATAATTTGCTTCTGCCTTCACTACAGAAGATACAAAAGACAGTCAAGTAAGACCACATTTTGAACATTGTGTACAATTTTGGATTCCTCATTTAAGTAAGGATTTAAATGCCTTGGAAGCAGTTCATAGGAGGTTTACTGGATTGATAACTGGAATGAATGGGTTGTCTTATGAGGAAAGATTAGACAGGTTATGTTGCCTTTCACTGGTGCTTAACAGTGAGAGGGAATTTTAACTGAAGTTTTTAAGATAGTGAATGGTCTTGACAATGTGAACATGGGAAGGATCTTTATTCTTGTGGTTGTGTCCATAACTTGGGACAATGTTTTAAAATTAGGGGTCACTCTTAGACAGATAGAAGTAAGGTATTTTTCTCTCAGAAGGTTCTGCAATTTGGAATTCACTGCCTCAGAACGCAATGGAGACTGAGTCATTAAATATTTTTGAGATAGACATGGATAGATTCCTGCCAGAGAGAGGAACCAAAGATTAGCTGTTATTGGATGAGAATAAGAAATTCAAAACAAACACATCAGCAATGATCTTATTGAAGGATGAAGCAGGCTTCTGCACACTTCTGCTCCTTATTTGTATGCTTGATGATGAATCACTGGAATATGTCAATATTGATTATTTTTTTGGGAGTCTGTAACCAGTTTTGGTCTTTTGCCACAACATTGGATGGTCCCATTCCATAAAGTGACACCACCAAATCACTATTGCTCTGAAATATTTGGTGGGCATAAGTCCTTATAAGAACATATGAAATAGAAGCAAATGTATACCATTTGATCCCTCAAGCTTGCTCTATGTGTCAATGGGATCATTTTTGATCTGTAGTGGCCCTAATTCTACTTGATTTTGCCTGTTCTCATATCCCTTCATTACCTATCAATTGTATATCTAACTCAGCCTTGAAAATATTCATTGACCCAGCATCCACTGCTCTGCAAGGAAAACAAATTCAAAGACTTTTTAAATCCATTTTTGGGATGTGGGTGTCGCTGGCTGGCCAGCATTTATTGCCCACCCCTAGTTGCCCTTGGGAAGGTGGTAGTCAGCTGCCTTCTTGAACCGCTGTAGTCTACATGCTGTAGATTGACCCAAAATGCCCTTAGGGAGGCATTTCCAAGATTTTGACCCAGCGACAGTGAAGGTATGACAATATATTTCCAAGTCAGGATGGTGAGTGTTTTGGAGGGGAACTCGAAGGTGGTAGTATTTCTGTAAATCGGCTGCCCTTGTTCTTCTAGATGGAAGTGGTCATGGGTTTGGAAAGTGCTGTCTGAGGATCTTTGGTGAATTTCTGCAGTGCATCTTGCACTTAGCACACAGGTACTACTGAGCATTGGTAGTGGTTAGAGTGGATGCTTGTGGATGCAGTGTCAATCAGGCGGGCTGCTTTGTCCTGGATGGTGTCAAGCTTCTTGAGCGTTGTTGGAGCTGCACTCATCCAGGCAAGTGGGGAGTATTCCATCACACTCCTGACTTGAGCCTTGTAGATGGTGGACAGACTTTGGGGAGTCAGGAGGTGAGTTAAATACTGCAATGTTTCTAGCCTCTGATTTATTCTTGCAGCCACTGTGTTTATGTGGCAAGTCCGGTTGAGTTTCTGGTCAATGGCAACCCCAGGATGCTTACAGTTGGGGATTCAATGATGGTACAAAAACAAAGTTGCTGGAAAAGCTCAGCAGGTCTGGCAGCACCTATGTAGGAAAAAACAGAGTTAGCATTTTGGGTCTGGTGACCCTTCCTCAGAGGGTTCAGAACTGTGCTACAGAACCCTCTGAGGAAGGATCACTGGACCTGAAACATTAACTCTGCTTTTTCCTTCACAGATGCTGCCAGACCTGCTGAGCTTTTTCCAGCAACTTTGTTTTTGTTCCTGATTTATAGCATCTGCAGTTCTTTCGTCTTTTATTCGATGATGGTAACTGACAAGTTCTGGAGCACAAACCTTCAGTACTATTGCCACAGATTGCTGCAAAAGTTTCATCCTTATCTTTTGCACTAATGTGCTGGGCTCTTCCATCATTAGTCTTGGGGATATTTGTGAAGCCTGCTTCTCCAGTGAGTTTTTTTAATTGAATTCTAATTCTAAAGACCCTCTGAAAGAAGAAACTTGACCTCAACTCTGCTTTAAATTCACGACTCCTTATTTTAAAACTCTGTCCCCTAATTCTAAATACCCCAATGGGAGGAAATACTCAGCATCTATGCTGCCAAGCCCCTTCTGAACCTTATCTGTTTCAACATGATCACTTAGAACATAGAACATAGAACATAGAACAGTACAGCACAGTACAGGCCCTTCGGCCCACGATGTTGTGCCAAACTTCTACCCTCAACCTAAGGTCTATCTAACCTCCACCGCTAAATTATACTATCATCCATATGCCTATCTAATAGCTGCTTAAATGCCCCTAATGGGGCCGACTCCACTACCCTCTCTGGCAATGCATTCCATGCCCCTACCATTCTCTGAGTAAAGAACCTACCTCTGACGTCTCCCCGATATCTACCTCTTTTCACTTTAAAACTATGTCCCCTCGTAAAAGCTACCTCCACCCTAGGAAAAAGTCTCTGGCTGTCTACTCTATCTATACCTCTGATCGTTTTGTACACCTCTATCAAGTCACCTCTCATCCTGCGTCGTTCTAAAGAGAAAAGCCGTAACACTCTCAACCTTTCCTCGTAAGACCTTCCCTCCATTCCAGGCAACATCCTGGTAAATCTCCTCTGCACCTTCTCTAATGCTTCCACTTCTCATTCTTCCAAACTACAATGAGCACAGGGTCAACCTGTTCAATTTTTTCCTCATAAGACAACACATTCATGACAAGAATCAGCCTTGTACATATGCTTTTCATTTCAGCTGACAATCCTGATGATTTTGGAGGGCGCATTCTGATACATGTTTCTTGAGGTCACGCCATTGTCTTTTCCTTTTTTTTGTGTGTGATGTATTTGTCTTGGTTCTTCATCTATTCTCTCACCAAGTTTTCATGAACACCCAATTTCCTCACTGTAGCACAGTTTTTTGATGAGTTAACTTATAGCAATTTCTGTCTTTGTTTATGTTACAGCTTTTAGCTTAAAACTGACTTTGTATTTTATCCCTATTGCCAGAAGACCCACTTCTGTTTGTCATTCGCCACATGCAGAGTGAGTGTGTCTTAACTTCCCACCAAGATGACTTATTCACTGTAATCTACGGTAACTGCTTAAACATGAGGTAATATAACGTAAGAATGTCTTTCACAACTATGTGAAACAAAACTGTAAAATCACAAAGGAGGTTCTGGAGATTCATTGTTATTTACTATGGCTGTGATCATTCCTGCAAAATCAAAAACATTAAGTAAAGCTACAATCTCACTATTCTTCATAGCTAATTCAATCCAGATGTTCACCACAAGGAACTGTAAATGGGCTACAGTTGTGTTTGGTGATGACAAATCATGTAAATCTCTTAAATTCCAATCCCAGTTGGCTAGATTCAACAAACATGGAACGTTAAGCCAAGCCATTCACAAAGTAGGTGATAATAAATAATACGAAAGTCTAGATTGCGTTCAAAATTGGACTGAATAATAGAAAAGAATTCACAGAATGCTATGCAATAGTGATTAAAACAAACACCTCCTTGCCAAAATATAATCCTTTATGTGCTGGAACATACAAGGTTCACAATGGGGAAATAAGTGCTATTCAGACTTTGTGATTGATGAGAAGTTGACTTTTCAAATCCATGGTATTTAAAAGAAAACTTCTAAACCTTTGCGTACTGAAATATTCCTTGATACATTTAAATACGGTAACTTTGTGCATTTTGAATAATGAAGTTGAAAAGTCAGTTTATCTCAAAAACAGTTTTCATCAATTGGTGTACGTCTGCCTTATGGGGGGGGGTACCCTGATTTTAAGTTGCTGAAAGTTATTTCAAGAATATAATTTCAACTCATATTAGGGCTCACTACTCAGTTATTTAGTGAAGTGTCAGAATTACTGAACAGTTACAACATAGAGTAAGGCCGTTTGGCCATTGTTCCACACTGCTGTCCTAATGAGCATTTCATTTAAAGCCATGCCCCAGCATTGTCCTTGTAAACTGGCATATTGTTCCTTTTCAGATTACACACCTTAATTACTAACTACATGAAAAAGCTTTTGCTTATATAACTTCTGCCTTACTTTGTTTTTAAGAAGAACTGGCATGGCTTCATGAAAGGGAAATCGTGTCTGACTACTTTATTAGAGTTTTTGTCCATAGTGGACAAAGGGGAACCAGTAAATGTGGTCTATTTGGACTTCCAGGAGATTTTCCACAAGATACTTCACAAAAGGTTAAGTCATAAGATAACAGCCCATGGTTTTGGCGGTAATACATTGGCATGCAGAGAGAATTGGCTAATGGGCAGGAAAAAGCGAATGGGGATAAGGGGTTCTTTTTCAGGTTGGCAGTCTATAACAGAGGGGTTCCACAGGTCTGTGACCACAACTGTTTATGAAATATAAATTAGTGACTTGCAGGAAGGAAGTGCATGCACTATAACCAAATTTACAGATGGCACAAAAACAGGTAGAAAGGTAAGTTGCAGAGGGGATACAAGCAGTTTATATAAAGATATTGATAGGTTAAGTAAGTGGGCAAAATGTTGACAAATGGAGTATAATGTGGGAAAGTGTGAAGTTGTTCATTTTGGAAAGGAGAACAAAAAGCAGAGCATTATGTAAATTGAGAAAAGCTGCAGAAAGCTGCAACAAAAAGGGACTTTTGCGTAAAACACAGAAAGTTAGCGCACAAGCACAGCAGGTAATCAGGAAGCGTAACGGAACATTGGCCCTTATTTGAAGGGGGTTGGAGAGTAAGAGTAGGGAAGTATTACTGCAACTGTACAAGGTGCTGGTGAGATCATACCTGGAGTATTGTGAGTGGTTTTGGCCCCCTTATTTAAGGAAAGATGTTATTTTGTTGGGAGTAGTTCAGAGACTGGTCTTCAGGATGATCCCTGCTACGGAGGGACTGTCTTACGAGAAAAGGTTAAACAGGCTGGGATACTACTCATTGAAGTTTAGAAGAATGAGAGGTGATCTCATTAAAATATATAGTAGTCTTAAGAGGTTTGACAAAGTAAATGCTGAAAGAATGTTTTCCCTCATGGGAGAGTCTAGGAACAGACTTAGTTTCAGAATAAGGGGGCACTAATTTAAGACTGAGATGAGGAGGAATTTCTTCCACTGAAGAAGCAGGACAAAGCAGTCTGCTTGATTGGCTCTACATCCACAAGCATCCACTCCCTCCACCAAGGACGTTCAGTAACAGCAGTATGTACTATCTACAAGATGCACTGCAGAACTTCACCAAATATCCTCAGACAGCACCTTCCAAACCCATGACCACTTCCATCTAGAAGGACAAGGCAGAAGGTACATGGGAACACTACCTACTTCAAATTCCCATTTAAGTCATTTGATGTCCTGACTTGGAAATATATTGTCATTCCTTCACTGTCACTGGATCAAAATTCTGGAATTCCCTTCCTAATGACATTGAGGATCAATCCACAGCAGGTGGACTGCAGCGGTTTAAGAAGGCAGCTCACCACCACCTTCTCAAGGGCAACTAGGGATAGGCAATAAATGCTGGCCAGCCAGCAATGCCCACATCCCACAAATGAATTTTAAATGATGCCCAAAGACTGATCCCTGTGGCACACCACTCGTCATATCTCATCAACCCAAAACAGACTCATTAATGTGTACTCTTTGCTTCCTTATGCCTGGTGATAGTTTTTGGGGAGTCAAGACGTGAGTTACTCCTTGCAGGATTCCTAGCCTCTGACCTGTTCTTGTAGACACAGGATTTATTTAACTAGTTCAGTTCAGTTTCTGGTCAATAGTAACCCTCAGGAAAATGACTGTAGAGGTTTCAGTGATGGAAATGACATTGAATGTGAAGGGTCAATGGTTAGATTCTTTCTAGTTGGACATGGTCTTTGACTCGCAGTTGTATGGTACAAATTTTAATGAACATTTCTCCTCAGTGTTTACAGAGGAGAGAATCATGGATGCTAAGAAAATAGGGGAAACAAGTGGGAATGTTTTGGACTTTACACATATTACCAGAGAGGAATATTTGCAGCCTTAAAGCACATTAAGGTGGATAAATCCCTTGGGCCTGATCAAGTCCATCTTCGGGCATTGTGGGAGGCTAGGGAAGAAATTACAGAGGCCCTTGCAGAGATTTTTGCTTCACCTTTAGCCATTGGTGAAGTTCCAGAAGACTGGAGGGTGGCTAATATTGTTCCATTGTTTAAGAATGGTAGCAAAGACAAGCCAGGGAACTACAGGCTAGTGAGTCTGACATCAGTGGTAGGCAAGTTATTGGATCAACCAACATTTGGATAATCAAGGTCTGATTAGGGATAGTCAGCATGGATTTGTGTGCAGGAAACCTGACAAACCTTTTAGAGTTTTTCAAAGAGGTAACCAAGAGGATAGACAAGGGTAGAGAAGTGGATGTTGTCTATATGGACTTTAATAAGGCCTTTGACAAGGTCCCGCATTGCAGGCTAGTCATGAAGGTTAGGTGGTATGGGATCCAGGGAGATCTAGTTAATGGATTGAAAACTGGCTTGATGGTAGGAAGCAGACGGTGATGGTTGAAGGTTGTTTCTCAAATTGAAGGCATATGACTATTGGTGTGCCATAGGGATCGGTGCTGGGACCTTTGCTTTTATTATTTACATAAATGATCTGGATGTGAATGTACAAGGCATGATTAGTAAGTCTGCAGCTGATACAGAATTAGGAGATATAGTGTTAGTGAAGAAGGTTATCAAAATTACAGAGGGATCTTGATCAGATGGGGAAGTGGGCTGAGAATTGGCAAATACAATTCAAAACAGATAAGTGTGAGATGTTGCACTTTGGAAAGTCAAACCAAAGTCGGACTTTTACAGTAAATGCTAAGGTCCTGAGGAGTGTTGTGGAACAGAGGAATGTAAGAGTACAAGTACATACAAGCTCATTGAAAGCGACGTCATAGATGGACAGGGTGGTGAAGAAGGCATTTAGCATGCTGGCCCTCATCGGTTGAGGCATTGAATATGCAGTTGTATAAATTGTTGGTGAGGCCGCACTCGGAGTATTGTACACAGTTTTAGTCACCCTGTTACAGGAAAGCCATAGTTAAGCTGGAAAGTGTGCAAAGAAGATTTACGAGGATGTTGTCAGGACTAGTAGGCCTGAGTTATAGGGAGAGGTTGGCCAGATTAGGACTTTATTCCTTGGAACATAGGAGATTGAGGGGTGACCTTATTGAGGTGTATAAAATCATGAGAGGCATAGACAGGATAAATGCATATAGCTTTTTTTTTAACCAGGGGTGGGGAAATGAAAACTAGAGGGCATAGGTTTAAGGTGAGAGGGGGAAAGATTTAAGAAGGACCTGAGGGGCAACTTCTTCACACAGAGTGTGGTGCGTGTATAGAATGGGCTATCAGAGAAAGTGGTTGGGGCAGGTACAAAAGCAACAATTAAAAAACATTTAGGTAGGTACATGGATGGGAAGGGTTTAGAGGGACATGGACCAAATGCAGGCAATTGGAACTAGCTGAGTGGGCACCATGGTAAGCATGGACCAGTTTGGGCCGAACAGTCTGTTTCCATGATGTGTTACTCTATGCCTAAATATAGGAAAGGGCTAAAAGGTAATAATGATATTCAACAGCTCCATGAGAAAATAGTTTGTACAGGATGGGAAACCAGGCTGGGAAAGTTTAGAATAATATTTAACAAGCTGCATGACCTTGAATGAGTAATGTACAAGCCGAAGATGACACTTACACTTGTTTTCCCATTCTGTTTTGCCTGTACCAGCCAGCAGTTTTGTCTATTGTATCTGTTGTTTTCTGAGCTGGTTGCTTGTGATACTGTATAAGAGAGAGAGAGTTTCATTCCAAGCTGCTGCTGCTGGACTTCACTTCGGTTTGGAATCATGAACGGTGCCAGGTACGAACCTAAGCCTCCAGACTAGCCATCGATCGACGAGTCCCCAAAGCGCAGAGGACCGTGAGACTTGTTGCTTGTTTTTTTTTCCCTTTTTCTCCTCCATTTATTTTTACCACTATAATCATTCATTACTACTTAATGAATATTCATATTTAAGCAAATTGCTGTTTTTGAGCCTTCTCTTAACTATATTTACCCAAATCTGAACAGAACCGCTTGGATGCACACTGTGATTCAAGACAGACTGTATGACTCTAAATCTTACTTACCACTTGTCAGCCCAAGGTTTTGCTGCATTTGTACTGCTCCAGTTTCTGAGGAATTGCAAATGGTGCTGAACATTTGTGCACCCATCGGCAAACATCCCCACTTCTGACCTTATGATGGACAGAACATCATTGATATAGCAGCTGAGTATGGTTGGTGAAATCCCAATTCAAGGAGTTGCGTTTGGTGTAGAAAAACCAGCAGAATACTTTGAAAAGTTAACTCAACACCCAAAAGATAATGTGTGATGGAAAAAGAAAACTTAGGATTTCTACTGACTCTTAAGCATTTTGAAGTATATGTCCACCATGACCATAGGGAAACAGTGGTATATTCTGGTCATACTACCTTTCAGGAAAAATTCAGAAACTAAAACATCAGACTCTTTCAAAAGAACAAAGAACAAAGAAAATTACAGCACAGGAACATGCCCTTCGGCCCTCCAAGCCTGTGCCGATCTGGATCCTTTATCTAAACCTGTCACCTATTTTCCAAGGATCTGTATCCCTCTGCTCCCTGCCCATTCATGTATCTGTCTAGATACATCTTAAATGATGCTATCATGCCCGCCTCTACCACCTCTGCTGGCAACGCGTTCAAGGCACCCACCACCCTCTGCGTAAAGAACTTTCCACGCATATCTCCCTTAAACATTTCCCCTCTCATCTTGAAATCGTGACCCCTAGTAATTGAGTCCCCCACTCTGGGAAAAAGCTTCTTGCTATCCACCCTGTCTATACCTCTCATGATTTTGTAGACCTCAATCAGATTCCCCCTCAACCTCCGTCTTTCTAATGTAAATAATCCTAATCTACTCAACCTCTCTTCATAGCTAGCACCCAGGCAACATCCTGGTGAACCTCCTCTGCACCCTCTCCAAAGCATCCACATCCTTTTGGTAATGTGGCGACCAGAACTGTACGCAGTATTCCAAATGTGGCCAAACCAAAGTCCTATACAGCTGCAACATGACCTGCCAACTCTTGTACTCAATGCCCCGTCCGATGAATGAAAGCATGCCGTATGCCTTCTTGACCACTCTATCGACCTGCGTTGCCACCTTCAGTGTACAATGGACCTGAACACCCAGATCTTCTGTGCATCAATTTTCCCCAGGGCTTTTCCATTTACCGTATAGTTCGCTCTTGAATTAGATCTTCCAAAATGCATCACCTCGCATTTGCCTGGATTGAACTCCATCTGCCATTTCTCTGCCCAACTCTCCAATCTATCTATATTCTGCTGCATTCTCCGACAGTCCCCTTCACTATCTGCTACTCCACCAATCTTAGTGTCATCTGCAAACTTGCTAATCAGACCATCTATACCTTCCTCCAGATCATTTATGTATATCACAAACAACAGTGGTCCCACCACGGATCCCTGTGGAACACCACTGGTCACACTTCTCCATTTTTGAGAAACTCCCTTCCACTACAACTCTCTGTCTCCTGTTGCCCAGCCAGTTCTCTATCCATCTAGCTAGTACACCTTGGACCCCATGCGACTTCACTTTCTCCATCAGCCTACCATGGGGAACCTTATCAAATGCCTTACTGAAGTCCATGTATATGACATCCACAGTCCTTCCTTCATCTATCAGCCTTGTCACCTCCTCAAAGAATTCTATCAAGTTGGTAAGACATGACCTTCCCTGCACAAAACCATGCTGCCTATCACTAATAAGCCATTTTCTTCCACATGTAAATAGATCCTATCCCTCAGTATCTTCTCCAGCAGCTTCCCCACCACTGACGTCAGGCTCACCAGTCTATAATTATCTGTATTATCCTTGCTACCCTTCTTTAACAAGGGGACAACATTAGCAATTCTCCAGTCCTCTGGGACCTCACCCGTGCTTAAGGATGCTGCAAAGTTATCTGTTAAGGCCCCAGCTATTTCCTCTCTCGCTTCCCTCAGTAACCTGGGATAGATCCCATCCGGACCTGGGGGCTTGTCCACCCTAATGCCTTTCATTGGCACTTATTATTGCAACCTTATCATTAAAGGTTGTACATAATCCAAACAAAATCAAATATTTTAAAACAGATTAAGATTCCTCTTACTCGACCACTGACAAACACTCAGCAAAGAGTTAACTTAGCAGAGCAGTAATTGGCTGGATTGGATTTCTCCTACTTTCGTGGGTAGAATATAATTGAGTTATTTTCTACATTGTTTGGTAGATGTTAATATTGGGGGTGTACTTGATCACCGAAGCCAAATCCGTGTATTCCTGGAGCATGAGTAGTCAGTACTATTACCAGAATGCTGTTTGAGCCAAAAGTCACTGTGCTCAGCCATTTCCTGAAATCGCATGGAATGAATCAAATTTGCTGAAGAATGACATTTCAAATGCTGGGGATGTCAGGAGAAGTCTGAGGTGGATCAACCCCTCAGTACGAGATAGAAAATAAGCCATGTGACACTTGCAGCATGTTCCACCATTCAAGATGATCATGGCTGATCATTCAATAACCACCCTATTCCCACTTTCTCCCCATACTCTTTGATTTGTTTATTCCTAACAAGTATATCCATCCCCTTCTTGAAAACATTGACCTCAACTACTTTTTATGGCTGAGAATTCCACAAACTCACCACTTTCCGGGTGAAGAAATTTCTCCTAAATTTCAGCTCTAACTGGCTTACCCCATATCTTTGGGCTGTGACCCCAGTCATTAGAAACGTGCTTCTTCAGTTCACTCTTTCTAATCCAGTCAGAATTTTATAGGTTTCTAGAATTAGAATTAGAATTATTTTATTATCACATAATTCAATGAGCATAGTGAAAAGTTTAAACGTCGCCAATTACAGCACTTACTTAGGTACAAATGTACCTAGGTACAGCTTCTTTAGTTACAAGATCTGAGACAATAGAGAAATAAAACTTCTAGCATTGCATAAATGAAGTCCAGAATAATAGACCACGCTGGCACCGAGCTTCCAGTCTGCACAGGGCCCCTGGCTCCAGACTGTGCCGGGCTTCACCTTAAGGGACATGAAGCTGGGAGATCATTTCACACCACTATGCTGGGCCAAGGACGCCATGCTGGGAGGCCACTATGATAGGCGGGGTGGCCACTATGGGAGGAGGCCACTGCGCTAGGCCAGGAGGTCGCCATGCCACGTTGGCAGGCCGCTGCACCAGTCCAGGAGTCATCGCTGGAGGCCAGGAGTCATCACCAGAGGTCGAGAACCGTCGCTGGAGGCCCGGCAATTGTTCCTCGCCAGAGGCCAGGAAGCGTTGGAGGCTATGAGAGAAGAATAAAAGCACTAAGGTGAAGGAAGGAGGGGACAAAGAAGAAAAGGAGAAAAAGAACTTGCAGAGCGGACAAGCTCCGTACTGGAGCGTCCTACTCATCATGAGGATCCCTCCTCATTTGTTCAACTCCAGCGAGTATAGTTCTTACTGATCCAGTTTGTCTTCATATGTCAGTCCTGCCATCCCAGGAATCAGTGTTGTAAACCTTTGTTGCACTCTCTCCATTACCAGAGCATCCTTTCTCAGATAAGGATACATTCAGCAGTTCAAAACTGGGCAATATTGAGGAATTGTGAGCCATTATCTGCAGTTAATGACGTGTAACATCATGTCCAATGGCTCTTATGGTGCAGCGGTAGTGTCCCTCCTCTGGACCAGGAGATGAAACTACACATAATACTCCAGGGTAGTCTTGCCAAGGCCCTGCACAATTACAGCAAGATATCCGTGCTCCCTGTCTTTTATTTGAGATGCCAGGCACCAGCTGGTCATGAAGCATCCTCAACCTATTCATGGTTTACTTGTCCACTGCCTTTCATTACTGGATGTGATAGGACTACATCTGTTGCACTGGTTATGAGATTGCTTAGCTATGGCTAGAGCACCTTGTTTCCACTATCTAGCATAAAGTAGTCTTGATATTTCTTCATTAGGTTGCCACCCTATATTTGATTTGATTTATTGTAGTCACGTGTACGTAAGTACAGTGAAAAGCTTTGTTTGCGAACCATACACTCTGACCTTAGTAAGCAAGAACATACAGATCGTAGGATGCTTAGACAGATTGACGCAGAAAGGTTACACTGCACAGGAGATGCATGAAGCAAGATCAAAATTAACAAGATCAACACTATTTGAAGTTAGGGAGTCCATATAAGTTGGTGTAGTTCCTGACATTACCATCTGCAGTCCTGATTGAATCACGGCTGGTCCCCTAGTTTGGCATCATGACAGATTGAGGGATATTCCAGGAAATGATGCTGAATATTTTCTAATTAGCCTGTTCAGAGATGTTGTTATACACGTCAGGAGCAGGTGGGACTGCTAATCCAGAGGAAGGACACCACAACTGTACCACAAAATCCTTGGGACATGATGTTACAGATTAATATGGAATATAATTCCACTGCTGATAATTGTCCACAATACCTCAATACTGTCCAATTTTGAACTGCTGAATGTATCTCATTTTGTTAGAATTTCTAAATGTCTAATTTTCAAAACTGTAGGCTGGATTATCTGATGCCCACGCCAGATAACTGTCCCTTCTAAAAATATAGAAGAATGTTAAATTTAATAATGCAATCCTTGGCTAAGTAGATTAATTCCTGAAGGTTTCTAAGTGACCTCGAAGGGTAATTTGAAAGGTGACCGAGTTTATGTGTTGTCATTTACTTCAATCAAATTTTAAAGACAGCTGTCAGATACAGTGAGAAACTAAACTTTGGACAGAAAGTGACTTAAATTGCTCCAACTCAGGTAAATACATACATTTTGCCTAATTACAGTCCTTTGTGTTTTGGTTTCTATCATTTCTTCTGTTACACTTTTCCCCCACCACAGTGGTAGGTGAGCAGCTGTCTTCTATGTCTGCAGCTATGACAACACAGGTACACACATCTTTTCTATTTGTCATTTATAGTTGATATTCCAATCAAATGTGTCCTATTTCTGATTCATTAATGGGCCTGATATTGTTTCCAGCAAACCTGATAGTCTGCCTTTGCTTCTTAATGGAATATGCTGAGTAACCATTTCATTTCTGTCTTTTTTTGAAATGAAAGTTCTGATTTAAGAAACCAGCTTTTATCTTTAGAAATGCAATGTATCTGACTCCCACAAATTCATGTTGCTCTTTAGATAATGCAGAAGTAATTGCATTAAACTGCAATGAAGAAAGGTATGTCATGTCTCTCATTCTAGTGGTTGCTGGGAGCACAAAATGATTGGATATTATACCAAGTAATCAGTAGTGAAATCAGGGATCTCGCCTTGTTTATGCCATGTTCTTAAGCTTGGTTTAGCTGTTTATTATTAATTTATTTTTTATTCTCTTATGTGCAAGGGTAAGGATTTGGAAGGAATCTGGAAATGTTACATTTACAGGTGAAGCAAATTGTTGCTGGTAATTCATTTTTCCTTTCCTCATTCCTCTTATTGTACTGGAGCTGCTATATAAATACTTGTTTTTACTCTGAATTTCCCACATTAACTCAGGTTGACCCCTGTGCCACCTTGAATGGTATACACATCCACCCCTATTATACAAATAATCTCACCCACCTGATTTGGAAGGGAACCAGAAGGGAAGTCCTGTTTTTTACTTACAGCAGGACAAATTTCTGGGATCCATAGGTTTAAAATCACCATCAAAAGAATGAAGATAGAGGTAAGAATATCATTTTTGCAAAGAAGGCTGCTTTGATTTAGACTAATGTACTAAAAACAACAGTGAAAGCACACTGCATAGCAATTTTTACAAGTTAAGTGAAAAAATAATTTGAAGAAAGGAAACAATTAGAAAAAGCACAGGGAACAGGAATAACAATGTAAAGCTTTCACTATTGGTCAGTTTCATGAATTACAAGAATATCTGAGTTAGTTATTAAACGTATTAGGTCACCCAGACATACAATGCTCTACTATGGACTAATTAGCGACTACAATAAAATGTTCAAACTATCGCACGTGAACTTGTAGATACACTCAGCCTAAGCAGTCACCTCACCTCGATTGTATTGATTGACCTTGCCACTCATTCCTCTGACTTCAATATTGAGGATTCATTCAACAACCACTTTTTTATAGCTCCTTTTCAATACAGACAGAATGTTACACTGAAAGGACCTCGCAGAACAGTAAACGTCTTTCATAATATAAAAGATCCAATGGAGCATTGAGATCTTTGATTAAGTCATAGTGTTAAAGATTGCCTTGATAATATCTATGCTCCACAAGCCTCTACAACTTTCAGACATAGAAATTTAGAAACAGTAGTAAGCCACTCAGCCCCTCGAGCCTGTTCTTCCATTCATTGAGATCATGGTTGATCTGTGGCCTGCCTGCATTGGCTTTGATCCATATCCCTTAATACCTTTGCTTAACAAAAAAAAACTCAGATGTGAAACTAACAACTGATCTAGCATCCAATGTTGTTTGTTGAAGAGAGTTCTAAACCCCTACAACTCTTAGAAATGTAGAATTACTTCCTGGCATCTCTCTTGAACCGGCAGGCCCTAATTTTTAACACTATGTCCCCTAGTTCTAGAATCCCTAACCAGTGGAAATAGTTTATCTTTATCTACCCTGTACTTTCCTGTTAATATCTTGAAGACTGCAATCATGTTACCCCTTAACCCTCTGGATTCTAAAGGAAATAGGTCTAATTTGTATAATCCCTCCTCATAATTTAACCCCTGAAGTCCAGGTACCATTATTATGAACCTACATTGTACACCCTCCAAGGCCAACATATCCTTCCTAAAGTGTGGTGGCCAGATCTGCTCACAGTACTCCACGTGACTAACTGCAGTATAACCTCTGCATCTTTATACTCCAGTCCTCTAGATATAAAAGCCGGCATTTCATTAGCCTTCTTGATTTTTTTCTGCATCTGTTTGCGGCATTTTAACGATCTATCTGCCTGAACCCCTATGTCTCTTTGGACATCCTCTGTCTTTAATGTAATACCATCTAGAAACTACCCTTATCTACCCTTTTTTGGTCCAAGCTACATCCGCCACAGTTTTGTCCATTCACTTAGTATATCAATATCCCTTTGTAATTTTATGTTATCAACCACTCTGTCTACAATACTGCCTCAAATTTGAATATATGACTTTAGAACATAGAAAACAGAACAGTATAGGACAGTACAGGCCCTTCGGCCCATGATGTTGTGCTGACCTATTATCCTACTCTAAGATCAAACTACCCTGCATACCCTACATTTTACTACTCTCCATGTGCCTATCCAAGAGTCGCTTAAATGTCCCTAATGTATCTGACTCCATTACCACTGCCGGCAGTGCATTCCACATACTCACCACTCTCTGTGTGAAGAACCTACCTCTGATATCTACCCTATATCTTCCTCCAATCACCTTAAAATTATGTCCCCTTGTAATAATCATTTCGCCCTGGGAAAAAGTCTCTGGCTATCCACTCTATCTATGCCTCTCATCATCTTGTACACCTCTATACCATTATCCAAGTCATTCATAAATAATACAAATAACTGAGGCCTTAACAGATCCTTTTGGGGCACCACTGGTCACATCCTGCCAATTTGAATTCCTATCCATTATCCCTACTTTCTGTCACCTAACACTCAACCAATTAAAAACAGCTTCTTCCCAGCTGTTATCAGACTTATAAATGAACCTCTCACATATTAGACTCGATCTTACTCTGCACCTTCTCTGCAGCTGTAACACTATATTCTGCAGACAATACAGTGTGGAGCTGGAGAAACACAGCAGCCCAGGCAGCATCAGAGGAGCAGGAAAGTTGACGTTTTGAGTCGGGACCCTTCTTTAGAAATGGGGGTGGGGAAGGGAGCTGGGAAATAGAGAGGAGGGGTGGGGCTGGGGAGGGTAGTTGGGATGGTGATAGGCAAGTGCAGGTGGGGAGTGGTGGGGATTGGTTAGTGAGGTGGGAGGGACGGATTTGTGGAGAGAAGAAGGACAGGTTGTGTCAGTTCAAGGAGGCAGGGATGAGAGGGAGGGTTGGACATGGGATGAGGCCGGGGATGGGGAGATTTTAAAACTGGTGAATTCCATGTTTAGGCCATAGGGTAGGAGGCTCCCGAGGCGGAATATGAGATGTTGCTCCTCCAGTTTAAGAGTGATGTCATTGTGACACTGGAGGAGGCCCAGGATGGACATGTCACCCAGGGAGTGAGAGGGGGAGTTAAAGTGGTTGGCGACCAGAAGGTGTTGTTGTTTGTCACAAACAGAATGTAGGTGCTCTACGAAATGGTCTCTGAGTCTATGCTTGGTCTGACCGATGTACAGGAGGCCATATCGGGAGCAGCGGATACAGTAGACTAAGTTGACGGATGTGTAGGTGAACCTCTGTCTGATATGAAAGGATTGTTTAGGGCCTGGGATGGGGGTGAGGGGGGAGGTGTAGGGGCAGGTGTAGCACTTCTTGCAGCTGCAGGGAAAGGTGCCGGGGGTGGTGGGTTAGAGGGGAGTGTGGAATGGACGAGAGAGTCGCGGAGAGAGCAGTCCCTACAAAAGGCAGATAAGGGTGGGCAGGGAAATACCTCTTTGGTTGTGGAGTTAGATTGTAGGTGGTGGAGAATGATACGTTGGATACAGAGGTTGGTGGGGTGATGTGTGTGGACCAGGGGGATTCTGTCTTCAATTTTGTTGGGGAGGGGTGTGAGGGCAGAAATGCAGGAAATGCAGGAGATGCGGTTGAGGGCATTTTCAATCATTGGAGGCTGGAAGTTGCGGTCCTTGAAATAGGAGAACATCTGGGATGTTAGGGAATGGAACACTCCATCTTGGGAGCAGACGTGGCAAAGTTGGAGGATTTGGGAGTAGGGGATTGCATTCTTGCAGGAAGGTGGGTGAGCGGAGGTGTAATCTAGGTAGCTGTGGGAGTTGGTGGCTTTGAAATAGATGTCAGTTTCGAGGTGGTCACCAGAGATGGAGACAGAGAGGTCCAGGAAGGAGAGAGAGGTATTGGAGATGGTCCAGGTGAACTTGACGTTGAGGTGAAAGGTGTTAGTAAAGTTGATGAACTGTTCAAGCTCCTTGTGGGAGCACGAGGCAGCACTGATACAGTTATCAATATAGAGGAGGAAGAGGTGGGGTATAGTGCCAATGTAACAGCTGAAAAGGGACTGTTCCACATATCCTATGAAGAGGCAGGCATAGCTTGGGCCCATGCGGGTGCCCATTGCCACCCCCTTAGTCTGTAGGAAGTGGGAGGAGTTAATGGAGAAGTTGTTAAGGGTAAGGATGATGATAAGGGTAAGCGGATGAGGGTGTCAGTGGAGGGGGACTGGTTGGGCCTGCGGGACAGGAAGAAGCGGAGGGCTTTTAGGCCATCTGTGTGGGGAATACAAGTGTAGAGTGATTGGATGTCCATAGTGAAGATGAGGTGTTGGGGGCCAGGGAATTGGAAATCTTGAAGGAGGTGGAGGGCATGGGTGATGTCCCAGACATAGGTGGGGAGTTCCTGGACCAGAGCGGAGAAAACAGAGTCAAGGTAAGCGGAGATGCATTCAGTGGGGCAGGAGCAGACAGAGACAATGGGTCGACCAGGGCAGTCAGGTTTGTAGATTTTGGGAAGGAGATAGAAACGGGTGGTGTGAGGTTGGGGAACACTGAGGTTGGAGGCTGTGGGTGGGAGGTCACCTGAGGTGATGAGGTTATGAATGGTCTGAGAGACGACGGTTTGGTGGTCAGGGGTGGGGTCGTAATTGAGGAGACAGTAGGAGAAGATGTCAGAGAAATGGCGCCTGGCCTAGGTGATGTGCGCCATACCACTACTGCACCACCCTTATCTGCAGGTTTGATGGTGAGGTTAGGGTTGAAGCGGAGGAAATGGAGGCCTGTGAGTTTTGCATTCTGTTCTATTACCCTGATGTACTTATGTAAGGTATGATTTGTCTGGTTTGCTCGCAATACAATAATTTTCATTCTATCTCAGTACATGTGACAATAATAAATCCAATCAAATCAAATTTCCCAGTTATGTCAGTAATTTGTCCTCAATTCCATAAGCTTACCTTTTAGTTAAAGGTCTGTATCAAATGCCTTCTTGAAGTCCGTACAACTGATATCCATTGACATTCCCCTGTCCACTACATTAGATATCTCTTCAGAAAATTGAATGAGGTCTGTCAGGAATGGCCTACCTTTCATGAATCCATGCTGACTCTCCAATTTTCCATCTTTGAACAAAATATTTACATTTGCGTTTTTACATTATGCAAGACTCCTTTCAGCAACTCTCGAAGATTTTGTCTCTGATTTGAAAATGAAGGTACCATCAGCTACCTACAGCTCACAGCTAGTCACAAGATTTATCCAGATCAAATGTCACCTGATCTTATCATTCTATGGAAACCGTATGAAAGTTCTATGCACTTATTAACTTTGTATTCCAGCAAGAATAATGACAGTTTCCTTTTCCCTTGACTGTGAAAGACAGCTTGCAACATTTAGCAGCATCATTTTGTTTTGAAAAATCTTTTGACGTGCAAAGCATGTAGAGTCATAAAGCCATAGAGATCTACAGCACAGAAACTGGCCCTTCAGTCCAACTCATCCATGGCAACCAGATATCCAAAACTGATCAAGTCCCATTTGTCAGCACTTTGCCCTTATACCTCTAAACCCTTAAAAAAAACAAAAACAAAATTGCTGGAAAAGCTCAGCAGGTCTGGCAGCATCTGTGAAGGAAAAATCAGAGTTAATGTTTCGGGTCCGGCGACCCTTTCCCAGTGACCAGTGACCTCTAAACCCTTCCTATTCAAGTACCCATCCAGATGCCTTTTAAATGTTGTAATTGTATCAGCGTCCACCACTTCCTCTGGCAGCTCAATCCATATACGCACCACCCTCTGCAGGAAAAAAATGCCACTTGGGTCCCTTTAAATCTTGCCCCCCTCACCTTAAACCTATGCCCTCTAGTTTTGGAATCCCCTACCCTGGGAAAAAGACCTTGACTATTCAACCTATCCATGCCCCTCATGAATTTTTAAACCTCTATAAAGTCTCCTGTCATCATCCTATGCTCCAGGGAAAATAGCCCCAGCCTATTCAGCCTCTCCCTATAGCTCAAACCCTCTAACCCTGGCAACATCCTTGTAAATCTTTTCTGAACCCTTTCATGTTTTACAAAATCTTTCCTATAGCAGGGAGACCAGAATCAAACACAGTATTCCAAAAAGTGGCCTAACCAACGTCCTGTACAGCTATAACATAACCTCCCAACTCCTAGACTCAATTAACTGACCAATGTACCAAATTCCTTCTTCACTAGCCTGTCTGCCTGTGACTCCACTTTCAAGAAACTATGAGCGTGCACTGAAAGGTCTCTTTATTCGGCAACACTCCCCAGGACATTACCATTAAGTGTGTAAGTCCTTCCTGATTTGCCTTAGCAAAGTGTAGCACCTCACATTTATCTAAATTAAACTCCATCTGCCACTTCCCAGCCCATTGGCCCATCTGATCAAGGTTCCCTTGTACTCTGATATAACCTTCTTCGCTATCCACTACACCACCAAATTTGGTGTCATCTGCAAACTTACTAACCATACCTCCTATATCATCGAGTCATACCGCATGGAAACAGACCCTTTGGTCCAACCAGTCCATGCCGACCATATTCTCAAACTAAACTAGTCCCACCTGTCTGCGCCTGACCCATATCCCTCCAAACATCATGAACTTATCAAAATATCTTTTAAACATTGTAACTGTACCTGCATCCACCACTTTGTCTGGCAGTTCATTCCACACACAAACCACTCTCTGTGTAAAAATGTTGCCCCTCATATCCCTTTTAAATCCCTCACACCTTAAAAATATGCTCCCTAGTTTTGAACTCCCCCACTCAAGGGAAAAAGACCTTTTCTATTTACCTTATCTATGCCCCTCATGATTTTCTAAACCTCTATAATATCATCCCAAAACCTCCTATGTTCCAATGAAAAAAGTCCCAGACTTCCAGTCCATTTTTATCCATCAAACCCTCCATTCCTGGCAACATCTGGTAAATATTTTCTGAGCCGTCTCCAGATTAATAATATCCTTCTTCTAACAGCGTGACCAGAACTGCACACAATACGCCAGAACAAGCCTCACCACCATCCTGTACTACCTCAACATGATGTCCCAACTCCTATACGTAATAATCCGAGCAATAAAGGCAAGCGTGCTAACCGCATTCTTAACTAGCTTGTCTACCTGTGACGCAAATCTCAAAGAATTATGTACCTGAACCCCCTAAGTCTCTCTGTTTGACAACACTACCCAGGGCCCTACCATTAATTGTATAAGTCCCGTCCTTGTTCGTTTTACCAAAATCCAATACCTCACATTTATCCAAATTAAACTCCAACTGCCACTCCTCAGCCCATTGATCCAATTGATCAAGATCTCTCTGTAAATGTGATCATGTTTCTGTCTAACTGACTGTATTTCCTCTAAACTGTCAGCATCCTATGTATTGAATAGCGTTCGCAAGTCTCAACAGAAGTTCTGAAATTAGCTGAGAACATTGCAAATTCAGAAAAAGTGTCGCTTCTTACAGCACTGTACGCATAGCTCCTTAGAAAGCTGGCATAAGACATGCTGGCTAGTCGTCCTTTTTCTGTGATGCAAAACATTTTGATTTATAATCCATTGCACTGGTCTGCATGGCTGTAGACTTAGAGGTCACATGGTCATTCAATACTGTGTCTTTCAGCCTCTTTCAGACTGAACATGTTGCATTCAAAATCCATATTTTCAAACAAGTAGATATCATCAGCAAAGCAACTATGTAGTACCTGTTTCAACATTTTGGCCAAAATACCTGCTTAAACACATCTACTCAAATCCAAAAGAAAATCAAGTATTAAAGCATCACAATAAACCTAAAATAACAGTCATTTGTGAGGAACTCTTGAACTCATTACTGGCTGTCTTTACATGAGGAGATGCAATTTGTGATCTGCTCACACTCATTCCCACTGTGGGAGGCTGGGCACAAACTTTGTGCTGCTTCCTCATTTTTTTTGTGATTTCCAGTCTGTTGCTGACTGTCTGCAATCAAAACACAAGGTCAGCAGTTTGTGAGACTAATCTCCAGTTTGTAAATGTGGTATGTTTATTTATTCAATTATATGATGTTATAATAATTTCTACATAGGCATTAACCTGCTTAGAACAAAGTACTAATCATTCATTTTGTAATTCCATTGATCAGAATTTCTACAACACATTTACATGGGTCACCAATTATATCCTTAATTATGAAGTGTAGTTAACATTTACAGGCATTTTCAATTAACTCAATGAACCCGATTCATAGTCATTGGACAAGATCAATTAGCTTTGCTGGAATCTATTATTTTAAAGGTAATAAATTTCATTACTACTCTTTAGCTGTCCTGTTATAGAGATCCCTATAACTCAACATTTGACTTATAATTGACGCATTCATTTCATTATCATTTCACACTTGGGAGATTATTCTGATATTTAGTGACTTACGTCCTCTCTGCGAAAGAATGCATAAAAGACTAATAAAGAGGAAACTGTTACATAGATAGAAACATTAAAAACGGGACTAAGAGTTTCTCGAAAAACAGTTCCGACTTTTTATGATCCAGCTGATGCTAGGATTGGATAAATTAGATTCCAAATGAAATCTGATTTGATTGATCTTGTTTTTAAGTTAATGTGGTGGTCGGTCACGGAGTCATAATCAGATAAGGCTATGGAGTTTCTTTAACAGAACAGAAAGTTATTGCACACAAGACAAAAACATATAGTTAGCAAACCAAACTATCTAGATGTAGAGATAACAAGGTGTACAGATGGATGAACACAGCAGGCCAAGCAGCATCAGAGGAGCAGGAAGGCTGACGTTTCGGGCCTAGACCCTTCTTCAGAAATGGCTAGGAGTTGCAGGGAGAAACGCTTCTGAAGGGTCTCAATGTTCTGAATGTAGACATTGTCACGGTTGGGGCCAAATTGGGAAGGCCTGAATGTGGACTGTAGTCCATTGGGGATGATCTGGTTCCGTAGGCAGGTACTAAGAAAGGTGATGTGGCTGTAGTACCTGGTTTGCTTCAGGACGTGGTCGAGCAGTTTCAAGGCCGAAGAGATTACGAGAGAGTTGCAGTGGGAGAGAGATCCACTGAGGTTTTTCCGGAGGGAGGAGGGTAACTTCTTCAGGGTAGGCATCCTTAGAAGAGGCTTCGCAGTGGGGTTAAAATTGTTTCAGATATAGTAGGAACTGCAGATGCTGGAGAATCTGAGATAACAAGGTGTAGAGCTGGATGAACACAGCAGGCCAAGCAGCATCAGAGGAGCAGGAAGGCTGACGTTTTGGGCCTAGACCCTTCTTCAGAAATGGGATGTAGAAGGAAGTTTAGAAAAATCTTAAAACACACAATGAAACAAGATTTTCAAATTTTTCCGAACACCATCAATTTACTGAAATTCAAATCCACCGAAAGTATTCCTCTATATTGAATCATTAAGTTCTACTAAATAGATTCTTCTCAAATCCCAGCTTCCCATCCTATCACTTGCCACGAGCAAATGAGACACCTAGAATTCTTCACTTGGAAGTCGGGCCAGGTACCAGTCAAATTCAAAGTTCTGAAGAAGTGTCACTGGAAACAAAACTTTAACTTTGCTTTCTCTCCACAGATGTTACTAGATCTGCTGAATTTCTCCAGCAATTTCTGTTTTTGTTTCTGATTTCCAGTTTCTGAAGTTCTTTCGTTTGTTTTGTTTAGACTTCAAATCGTTGCTGGCTGTAAGGAGCCTCAATGTTGCTCAGCACTAAACAGCATCACAGGGAATGATCCTTGGGCAACAGGCACACCTACCCCACATCCTTGGACATTGGAATCCAGCAAATACCTAGCCCTCACCATCCCCTGGCACCTCTGTGATCTTTTTGCAGGGCAATCAGGAAGCAGATGTCTGCTCTGCAGTGTATTCAAGCATCTAGCACAGACATTTTGCAAGCTGGGATAGGCACCCAGCTCATACATTGAACTAAGCTGCATCTCAGAGGTGCTCAGTTGCTCTGTTAGTGTTCACTCATTTTGTACTTTGCTCACCACATTCATTCCTTGCCTTGCTATGCAAATTAGTGTAATCGCACAACCTTGTGGCCAACAGTCCTCAGAAAAGGGCAGACACCTTGTTGTATGACAGTATGCTTTGGCAACCTCACATCTTTTATCACATACCAGCAGCTTATACAGCAAAAACACTGCATGTGCACCAAGCAGACAGCAAAGTCTCAAGGTCTTGGGTGGAGGTGCTCACCGAACTCCATGGAGGCAGCCATCAATCAGAGGGGGTTCCCAGCCCAGTAAGTCAAAGGCAGCCTCCAGTACTCACAGTCATAGTATCCGGTCAGGGTATTCTCAGTTAGGGGGTCAGTGTCTCGGCAGGTTGGCAAGTGGGTCACCGTCAATCCTGTGACTCCATAGTGGCCAGTCTGGGGAGCAGGACCAATGCATTCAGAGAGATGTATTAGCATCAGTTGGGGTCTGGGCACTTCCATGCAGTTTATGCTGTATAGTTAGGTCCATCAAGTGGATGATCCATAGTCATTCTGATGGGTCTGTCCAGAGAAACTAACACAACAAGGGAGGCAATGGGGTATAATGGGGTCTGTTGTCACAGATAGACACTTGCAAAACTACTTGTGGGGATTGGCGATTGCAGACTGTGGGGAGGAGGGAGGTCCCATGTAAGGGGAATTACAGTTCTGAGGGGGGAAACCATATTTGTAATGGGGGGAATAAGTTAGAGCATGAATAGGAACAGGATCACGTGGGAGAAGATTTCATTGACAGTCAGGAGCACCTTCGTTTGGGACAATAGGATACGATTGCACCCAGCATGGTCACCTCAAATACCAGGGGCTGGGTGGACAAAGATAGGCACATAGACGTTCATGTAGATGGATTGGCTGGGAACTTGCGTAGATGCAAAGCTTCAGGTGAAGGGGCTATCAGGAATGGATCTGGATGTTCAGTGCCTCACTGGAAACCACTGAGGTAGTTGCAATTTCCACTAAAGTGCGGCCATTTGAGTGCAACAACATTATTGACAGACCCATGCACTGTACAGTACACAGACCTGTGGGTCTCTAAATCCTAATCCGTGCCAAAAGTAATGCATTCACTGTGCATCTCTGTACTCCAGACATTGCTGACTACTTCATTCACACCATCACTTTTGGAAACAGAGACCAGTATAAGGTTAGGGATGTTGTAGGATGAAGGGCAATAGTATCTGCAGAACCCACTGCCCTGTATACAGCTTCTTCATCTTTTTTCTACAACAAACCGTAGTCAAAAATCAGGGAGATTGTCTCAGAATTAGGGGTTCACCATTTAGGACTGAGGTGATGAGAAAGGCAGGGAAGTGGAGTTAAGGTTTAACAAATTAATCATGATCTTATTCAATGGTGGAACAGAATCGATAAGCCTGAATAGCCTACTTCCTGCATCTTATGTGCAGGCATTGGGTTGTGAATCTTTGGAAATTTTGACACAAGATGTTTGTGAAGGATCCATTGTTGAGTATATTCAAGGTGTAAATTGATATTTTAGTCTCTTAGTAATTCAAGTCATCAGGAGAATGGTTGAAAATAAGGTTGATGCAGGAGTTCAGATTTCTGCTGAAGGGGTGAGACTGCTTAAAGGCTCAGATAGTTTACCTCTGCTTCTTTTCGTGATGTTCTTAGCCTTTTTACTTTTCATTACATTCTTGGAGCATTTCACCATAATCAATTAGCTTCAGTTTGTCAGGGTCAAGTACACCTTATAGCCACTTAGAGCAAATAAAGAGAATAACGTTTCTGCAGCTGACACAATTTCTGCAATCTTTCAAAAAAAAAACCAAATTTAAAAATGTGTGTACAACTAAGCACTATGCCCCTTTGTCATGAGTTCGATTCATGACAAAGCAATTTAAACTTATGTTCAGCTTTGTTTTGTTTAACTAAATGACCTACTGCTCCAGCAAACAAAAAGCAAGGCGAAACAATGTCCTGCGATTCTCATAGTGCAGTTGCTAATGTTTAGTGTCATTCAGAAGCATTTTCTTTTTTACAGCAGTGCAAGTATCACAGTATGACTTCAGCTGGACCGGCATCAGTCTGGGACTGGCGTAACTACAACTGGGTGAAGCCAACCTTTTAAAATTTTAAAGCAAATATAAGAAGAGAGGGCGATCGTGGGATTTTGTTGCAGTAGCATGTCAAAACTTGAATGGCAATCGTCATTATTTAATAAACTGATGGTAACATTGATGGTAAAATGCCATTCTAACAGGTCTAACAATACTTTGTTTAAATATATTTGTTATTAATGAATTACAAAATGACAAAGTGTCTTGTTTTGAGCTGTTTGCAGAAAGGACGTTTGATGACAACTCGTCTACTGAGGTAGTATGGGCTGAGGTTAGAACCAGGAAAGGAGAGGTCACCCTGTTGGGAGTTTTCTATAGGCCTCCGAAAAGTTCCAGAGATGTAGAGGAAAAGATTGCAAAGATGATTCTGGATAGGAGCGAAAGTAACAGGGTAGTTGTTATGGGGGACTTTAACTTTCCAAATATTGACTGGAAACGCTATAGTTCGAGTACTTCAGATGGGTCAGTTTTTGTCCAATGTGTGCAGGAGGGTTTCCTGACACAGTATGTAGATAGGCAAACAAGAGGCGAGGCCACATTGGATTTGGTACTGGGTAATGAACCAGGCCAGGTGTTAGATTTGGAGGTAGGAGAGCACTTTGGTGATAGTGACCACAATTCAGTTACGTTTACTTTAGCGATGGAAAGGGATCGGTATATAACGCAGGGCAAGAGTTATAGCTGGGGGAAAGGCAACTATGAGGCGATGAGGCAAGATTTAGGATGCATAGGATGGAGAAGGAAACTGCAGGGGCTGGGCACAATTGAAATATGGAGCTTGTTCAAGGAACAGCTACTGCGTGTCCTTGAGAAGTATGTACCTGTCAGGCAGGGAGGAAGTGGTCGAGCGAGGGAACCGTGGTTTACTAAAGAAGTTGAATTTCTTGTCAAGAGGAAGAAGGAGGCTTATGTAGAGATGAGGCGTGAAGGCTCAGTGAGGGCGCTTGAGAGTTACAAGTTAGCCAGAAAGGACATAAAGAGAGAGCTAAGAAGAGCCAGGAGGGGACATGAGAAGTCTTTAGCAGGTAGGATCAAGGAAAACCCTAAAGCTTTCTATAGGTATGTCAGGAATAAAAGAATGACTAGAGTAAGATTGGGGCCGGTCAAGGACTGTAGTGGGAAGTTGTGCGTGAAGTCCGAAGAGATAGGAGAGGTGCTAAATGAATATTTTTCGTCAGCATTCACGCAGGAAAAAGACAATGTAGTCGAGGAGAATACTGAGATACAGTCTATTAGACTAGACAGGATTGAGGTTCATAAGGAGGAGGTGTTAGCAATTCTGGAAGGTGTGAAAATAGATAAGTCCCCTGGGCCGGATGGGATTTATCCTAGGATTCTCTGGGAAGCTAGAGAGGAGATTGCAGAGCCTTTGGCTTTGATCTTTATGTCGTCATTGTCTTTAGGAATAGTGCCAGAAGACTGGAGACTAGCGAATGTTGTCCCCTTGTTCAAGAAGGGGAGTAGAGACAACCCTGGTAATTATAGACCAGTGAGCCTTACTTCGGTTGTGGGTAAAGTGTTGGAAAGGATTATAAGAGATAGGATTTATAATCATCTAGAAAGGAATAATTTGATTAGGGATAGTCAACACGGTTTTGTGAAGGGTAGGTCGTGCCTCACAAACCTTATTGAGTTCTTCGAGAAGGTGACCAAACAGGTGGATGAGGGTAAAGCGGTTGATGTGGTGTATTTGGATTTCAGTAAAGCGTTTGATAAGGTTCCCCATGGTAGGCTATTGCAGAAAATACAGAGGCATGGGATTGAGGGTGATTTAGCGGTTTGGATCAGAAATTGGCTAGCTGTAAGAAGACAGAGGGTGGTGGTTGATGGGAAATGTTCATCCTGGAGTTCAGTTAGTAGTGGTGTACCTCAAGGATCTGTTTTGGGGCCACTGCTGTTTGTCATTTTTATAAATGACCTGGATGAGGGCGTAGAAGGATGGGTTAGTAAATTTGCGGATGACACCAAAGTCGGTGGAGTTGTGGATAGTGCAGAAGGATGTTGTAGGTTACAGAGGGACATAGATAAGCTGCAGAGCTGGGCTGAGAGGTGGCAAATGGAGTTTAATGCGGAAAAGTGTGAGGTGATTCACTTTGGAAGGAGTAACAGGAATACAGAGTACTGGGCTAATGGTAAGATTCTTGGTAGTGTGGATGAGCAGAAAGATCTCGGTGTCCATGTGCATAGATCACTGAAAGTTGCCACCCAGGTTGATAGCGTTGTTAAGAAGGCGTACAGTATGTTAGGTTTTATTGGTAGAGGGATTGAGTTTCGGAGCCATGAGGTCATGTTGCAGTTGTACAAAACTCTGGTGCGGCCGCACTTGGAGTATTGCGTACAGTTCTGGTCACCGCATTATAGGAAGGATGTGGAAGCATTGGAAAGGGTGCAGAGGAGATTTACCAGGATGTTGCCTGGTATGGAGGGAAGGTCTTATGAGGAAAGGCTGAGGGTTTTGAGGCTGTTTTCGTTAGAGAGAAGAAGGTTAAGAGGTGACTTGAAAGAGACATACAAGATGATCAGAGGATTAGATAGGGTGGACAGCGGGAGCCTTTTTCCTCGGATGGTGATGGCTAGCACGAGGGGACATAGCTTTAAATTGAGGGGTGATAGATATAGGACAGATGTCAGAGGTAGGTTCTTTACTCAGAGAGTAGTAAGGGCGTGGAATGCCCTGCCTGCAAAAATAGTAGACTCGCCCACTTTAAGGGCATTTAAATGGTCATTGGATAAACATATGGATGATAATGGAATAGTTTAGGTTAGATGGGCTTCAGATTGGCTTCACAGGTCGACGCAACATCGAGGGCCGAAGGGCCTGTGCTGCGCTGTAATGTTCTATGTTCTATGTTAGATATTAGATCTTTAATGAATATACCTTATCATGAATATACCTTATCACCTTATTATATTTATGAGGAATAAGTGTGATAGAAATTACTTCAGAACAGGCCTTTTTATATCACAAGAGAATCCCTTCAGTGCGGAGAAAGGCCATTCAGTCCAGTGAGCCTGCATCAACCCTCTAAACAGCATCCCCCCATCCCCACCCAGCCTACACATCCCTGGATACTACATACAATTTAGCATGGCCAATCCACTTAACCTGCACACCTCTGGACTGTTGGAGGAAACCAGAGTACCCAGCAGAGGCCCACCCAGACACAGGGAGAACATGCAACGTCCACACAGACAGTCACCCAAGGCTGGAATCAAACCCAGTGCTGTGAGGCAGCAGTGCTCACCACTGTGCCAGTTACTACCCACAATGAGAATGAGCTGCACTATTTGCTGATGGTCAAGATCTGCAACCAGGACTGAAAGTGGGAGCTGATCACATGCTGTTAGGTGCTGGGACCCTAGGGAGTCATTTAATTGGGGCAGCCAAGCAATAGGCCTCTGCTGGGATTGACATAAGAACTACTTCAGTTTATCTGTCAAACTTTCCCTGCAGTTGGGGATCCTCATAGGTGAGATGGGAAGTGATCCTTCATTGACCATTCTAATGGCTCAATTGCACTAATTATGTTTCTGCCCCTAATAACATGCCATACAAGCAGAAAGGAGATTTGCTCATCCTGTCATAATTTCAGCCCTCTTACCTCCCACTTTATTAGACAGGGGCTGTGAAAATTCAGCTCATTGTGTATAACTTGTAGATGCTTAAAGTAATGCTTACCTTCAAATTGCTTTTATATTCAGGTGCGATAGAAATACCTTTGCAGTTTAACTGATCATGACAAATTGAACCAACCACCTATACTTAACCATTATAGAACGTGGGGCAAAAATGTTCCTTGGCTGGCTCCTTATTAAAAAAGAACAAGAACTAAAGGGATTCAAGTGCATCTTATTACTTAGAAATAGATTTTATGACTACTTTATTGAAAATTGGAAGTTTAAACTTCACTTTTGAAAATGTATATATTTCAGATGTCACTCCAAATACCTGATATGTGCAATTTTTTAAAGCTTTGATTGACTAAATTGTCTATTCATTAGTAAGCCCTGGATAAGTACAGGTTACTGATAGATGTCGGAAATATTCTTATAAAAGAGACAGGCATCAAGCTTATTGTGAGTTACTCAAGTCAGCTTTTGAATTAAGGGGGCAGACTTTTAGGGCCAACTGTCTGGTTTCTGTTAGTGAAACTGTTTATGGGCTAGGAGGATGTGCACTGAAAGGTTCCACAGTTTTGTCAGATGAAGTGCAGAACTACCAGCCAGTAGAATTATGTGAACATCTGTCCCACGTCTTAGGTATATGGTATTTGAAATAATGAGTTGCTTGCCATACGGAATGAGAGCTGAAAAGGGGATGACTTCATGACACCAAAACAAGGGGGAGAACGTAAATAAAGCTCTCACACAGCTAGCTCATCGTTCTTTAATAGTCTGTACATTTTTTTGGGATCTTCACTAAAGCAGGACATATATATCCTCTAAGCAGGTTAATGCCTTTCTGGGCCCCAGGGCGCTTTTGCCAGAGTAACTGGAAACATCTGCCAACCACCATGTTACCGCCCTTCTCCCCAGATTGACCATCGAGTGGGGCAAGCAGAAGAAGCAAGTGATCTCTAAACTCCTAGTTGAGGATGTCTTGGGTACTTTCAATGGATTGAAACTGGTGAATCCAAGCTGAGGTCTTTGAGATTCCCTTCAAATTCTACCTGCCCAGTCACTATTCCCGAAAAGTCCATATCCCTCAGGAATACAATTTCTAGATTTATGCTGGGATCCAGACTCTTGCCAAGCATGAAGTCAGCCAGCCAAAGATATGATTCTGTAGGTGGCATTTCAGATTGATATTTATGGTGCACTGGTTTCCTGTCTTATAATTACAGTATCAGTTAAACTGAAGACAATCCATGGACATCTTATCAAATGCTTAATTCAACTCCCGGTCGCGAACCATTTCAACTCCCCCTCCCATTCCTCAGACGACATGTCCATCCTGGGC
>NC_063332.1:49516481-49597476 GCF_021869965.1 Rhincodon typus | reverse complement strand
GGACCCAAAACGTTAACTCTGTTTTCTCCTTCACAGATGCTGCCAGACCTGCTGAGCTTTTCCAGCAACTTTGTTTTTGTTCCTGATATTCAAGAAAGTTTAAGTGATAGAACAATATGTCCCTTGGAAGACGAATCATGATATGAGTACAGAAAAACTTTTGACATTGTTCAAAGCTCTTTTGGTTCAACCTTAAACTGTGAGACAAGATTAAGGTGCTGCTGTCTGGGGACACCATTTTTTCTGATACAATGCATTCGGTAGGATATTTTGCAAAACAGGGATCCACAGCAAATATCTAATATTTGGGAGTTTGGAAACTTTCTTCAGGCAAATATTCCATACCAAAGTTAAATAGTTATGAAAGCTGTAAGTCAATGGGCAAGTTTGACCAGGTCTAGGCCTGGAAGCAATGGAATATTCCATCTCAGCTTCAGGAAGAACTGGCAGGACCAGTCCTGCCCTGCAGACGTTCACCTCCTGTTGACCAATTACGGTAGGACATTAATGGTGGGTATGAAGTAGATTGTGACCCAGATCATCTCGTGCTCTCAGATGAAGGAGATAGAGCAGTGGATTGCAGCAGTGGGGACCTAAAGGGATAAAATGGGAAGCATTTACTGCAAGTGACAAATATTGTAAATAGTACAATTATACTAGATAGAGGGTCAGAACTAAAAATGGTGACAAGTGTATTAGTAACTGTATAGCACGTGGGTGAAAGCTCATGATAACAAAACAGCATTCCCATTCAAGCAGTTAAAAGGAATCTATGTACATGATACCAATGATACATGAGTTAGCCATGAGTGCACAATCAAAATAGGCAAACCTGCAGTGGTGTTTAAACATTACTTGCTTAGACGCATTACAACACTCATTGGGCCAAAGAGTTCACAAACATGCCGAGCATTTCTCAGAAAACAGTGTGTGCATCATGTACGTCATTACACAGAATTACACAGACAGAGAAGCAAAGGTTTTCATTTCTACATTATTTTATTGCCAATATCTGCTTTGCTCTAATATTCTGTGAATAATCTACCACGTGTTGGTTTACAGAAAACAAAACAGCTTACAAAGACATTTACACATTATTAAGTTTAATAGACAAAATGGTACAATACAGGGTATAGGCAATCTAAAACTGACCAACACAACCAGAATGAATATATAACACAATGGTAATTTAAAAAAAAAACTATCTACAGTTATGAATATTAAATTCTACACAACTGTTAAATAAATATCACATTATATGCAGATATTTCTACTTAGGTCAGTATATTACTGTTATACTGTATGGCACCCTTGCATTTGCACTTCAAACATCCATACCTATCAGCATTCAACATTTTTTTTTCCAGTATTCTCAAATTGCTAAACTTTAATACAAATTCTTTCCATTTCTAATTACATATTTAAAAACAGCAGCTCATAATCTGAATATTGGCAGCCCATTTCATATCATCAGTTGCTAACAACACTTTTAGTGGTACATGCTGGAAGTGATAGAAATACAGAAAAACCAATGAAATCTTTACTTCAGTATATAAATGGTTTTTCCTTCGAATTCAGGTGCATTGGTCTTTCATTTCGAAGTGATGATCTCATTTGAAGAAAGCCTGATGAAAGTGATCAGATCTAATTTGGAATACACCTTCAGTACTCCACACATACTTCAAATATACATTTATGAAGGGATTTTTTAATGCTTTTTTTGATTAATGACTTTTCATTTCTAAAAACCAGGTTTGTTTTTGCAATTGGTTTGAAAGTTATATTATAAACTCACAGCCATTTTCTGATGGCATAATACGTTACAAAATCCATCAGACTATGCTAAAAACACATCAGATGTACAGTATTTACACTTAAACAGAGTATATTTCAGGGCCAAATGAGCATTATTTACTTGTAGAAACAATTAATAAACTAAATTGAGCAAATGTAACCACTGTACTATGAAATTAAATGTCTATACACCGACCATATTATTAATATGGTACAACTTGCTTAAATCTTGATGTAGCGATTAGAATCTAGTGAGGTGAATACGAGGCACAATTAACTTGGAATATTCCACAATGTTTGCACCGTGACAAGTATACTATATATTATGTATATGTGTCTGTCAACATAGGTAACCAATTTCTCTGCCATCCACAATAAGGTCATTATAGGACTTTGTTTACATTCTCACTGCCCACTAACGTACAAACAATAGCATCTAAATAAATCAACTTGAATAATGTTTTAAGAAACTTATTTTAAACGACCATGAAAGATTCATCTTCCCTACCACTGTACAAGTGTTTTCAAATTAATTAATATATACAAGATATTATTTAGCATATTATTGAAAATACTATAAATTGCTTAATATTTTCTTATTATAGTCTAAAAATATCAATTATTGACTTATTTATGGTATACCCCTTTAAGACAGTATTCCCAAATTATTCAAATGTAAATAATCCTTACTGTCAATGTTGAAAGTCAATATTCATTTTATAGTCCATATAGTTTAATGTGAGATGTATAACTAATTCCTAACTCTGCATCATAGTTTTCAAAATTGTTGTGATTACAATCCTTGGTAAATGAAATCAGCAATTATTGTGTAAAACAGATGATCCTTAGCTGCCAATGATTAAGCGACTGTTTACAGTTTACAAGTATGACAGAGCGATCAAACATACTGGATTAACAATGGTACAGCACTTTCAGCCAGTTTGTACATTTAGAGTACTATATAAATGCAAGTTATTGTTGTCATTAACCATTGCTGAAGGTTTAGCTATCATGTCCAATAAAGGAAATAACTTTTATAACACAGCAAACAGCAGCCTAGTTCAGTGAGCCTTCTATGGCATATGCAATAACTGCAATCTACAAATTGCAATTTTTTAATGTGTAATATAGGAAACTCACATAGACGGATCCATTGAAATATATTTTTAAACTGTACAGGGGTAGTAATTTCTATCACCTATATTATGAATGAATCCTTAATGCTTGTCTCAAATATGCTTTCTGCTATTTTACTGAAAAAAGAGGCTCATTGATAATGAACACCTTTGTTGTTACAGTCAAGAGAGAAATTTGATTTAAATGCCTTAAGCATTCACACAAAACTATATCCAAAGGTAAATTTTACCCTTTAATAGTAATGTTTCTAAAAAAAAATTTACATCTGTTACTACGATTTAAGAATTCATGAACTTTGCTAAGATATATTGGCTCTAAGAGCAATTTTATTCTGTAAAGTTTAAGGATGGATACTGGACAGTTCCCACTAATCTGTTGGGATAAACAACTACAAAATATCTTCTTTTGAAGATTTTTTTAGGTTGCCAGTGCAAGTCATTGCTGGCCTCTATGAAACAGGCTGAATCACATTTTATCATCTTCAATGAGATGAAGCTTCCAGTACAGTGGTGCAGTGTAATATATGAATTATTCCTGAGTTTTCAAAAGCAACAAAAAAAATCTATGACATACTAATAGCCTTGTCTTCAAAAGAATGCATTTCTTATCGACCTTTTGTTTGCAGTGATACCTTTGGTAAACCTCCCTAAAAGTTGCAAGTTTAAAAGAAGGAAGATTCAATTTTACAGTTTAGGCTGTTGACAGGTTGGATCGGACAGAGTCTTCTCTCAAATGGTGATGCTTACCATTGTCAACTTCATGCAATTGTGCACGTCTTTCAATAGTTATCCGATATTTCTTCCTAGAAAGAAATGATAACATTGCTAAAGTATTTGTTTTAACTAATTCATTCCATATTTGAAAAACATACACATAAAACATTCAGTGTCACTGATGGAATGATAGATAGATTATTTTCCACTTTCAGATTTTGGCAGACCACCTGCTCTTTTCTCGCAGTTATTTCATTTTTTATTTCAGCTACACGTAGGTCATAAATTTAGAAAATTTCTTTTAAATATGTTACATGCTTTGTCTGTTTTATGGGTTCAAATCAAAGGCCAAATTTTGCGGTCAAATTTTGCATTATTTTCCCATGCAGGATGTGCGCCGGAAACATATTACTCCTTCTCTGCCTTCTGAAACAAATGCAAGCATCTATCAGCCACCTGTTTGGCTGCATTGTGTATTGCTTGGTTTTGAACTACTTCGGAGGAAAGAGTTCATCAAGGTTCTGCATCCTTTTTCAATTGCTTCACATGTTAGTGCTTCTGAGTTTGTCCTGAGGCTTCCAACTCATTGAGAAGAACAGCACCATAAGTACAAAGGAATAGGTGCCTCTTCAGTAACAGAAAATCACACCTTATCTTCAGATTGGAGCACAATGTGAGCTAGCACCGGGGGGCAATTACTGGTGCCACTTGTTAAGGAGACTTGGAGTTCAACATCAAAACAGCTTTTGCATGGTGATGTTTCTGGCTGTTTCCAGTAACATCAAAAACAGTTAGCTAACTTGTTGTGTACAGGGCCATCCTGAAGGTTACTCATGAGGAGGCAACAGTTCATTAGCTTCCCAATGGAGGTTGACAAGCAGCAAGTGAGAAAACTGGTATTTTTCTTAACTTTGTAGGTATTTATATCAGAAAATAACAATACAGTAGCACACAAACCGTTGTGTGCAATTTCAATTGTGAGAGTTAACAGAAGTTGTTCAGCATTCATAATAATCATCTTTTGATGCCTCTCCAACAATTAAAGAGACAATTTACCAGGTAGAAAATCTGTGAATCAGGCTGCAAAGCACATAATGATCATGCGTAAACTGGAAAAATAATTCTGTTCTCTCCATTTTACATGTTGGGGGAAACAGTCCCCTGTCATTTCTTTTGGTTTCCCACTTGTGAAGCTACAGAACTCTCTGAGTTCAAACTTGAATGCAGGTGTTTTGACCAGCTTACTGGAACCAGCTTCAGACTGTTTGAGCTGAACATCTGTGCTACAAAATTTGAGGCTGCATTTAACTAAACCAGACAATGAACTGTGTCTAAAATTATAACAGGTCCATACTGGACAAATTGGGATAATTCTAAACAGATCCAATTGGCTTCATTTCAGATCAATCTGAATTTGAAATGACTTCAGAGCACATTCCTGGACAAATATTTGACAGCAGTTGTTTCCGATGTGCTGGGTTTCTTTACTAGAATACTTCCAAAATCAACAAAGCATGTTACAGGACATTCTTAATTTATATAGATGTCTCAAATTATGTGTTTCTTTTTGCATTTTTAACATAATAAGAGTAATTTTCCAGGATAGACTGGCAGCAGGGAACCTGCCACCAGCACATATTGAAATTGTTGCCTGTGATTTTGCAATATGGGACGGGTGAGGTTGCCCAATACAAGTGCATATGTGGAAAATTACCCCTTGGTGCTCAATAAAATACTCACATAAACTGAATGAAATAGTTATTGACATTTCAAGTAAAGATTAATGAAAACCAGAATATAATTCTCTCTTTGCTCTTCGTTAAGAATGTCTCTGGTCGTGTTATGTCGCAACATTGTTCAATGTTTCCACTAAGATTTGTTCGTTTCAACATTCCAAACAGAATCCTAAGCATGTCCTTTTGGAATGTGCTTATACTTTTTCAGAAATACCAAATAGAACAAATGTTCAAGAAATCATCTGTAACTGGCCTCTCTTCCTCAAACCCTCCTTTATATTGTGCACCTCTATCAGACCAGAGAGAAAAGTCAATCATCTGTTAATCCCAACTTTCTGCCAAGTGTGTTCTACAAACAAATTTATCTCTTTATGAATTCCAATTAGAATCTGACTAAACAAAGGAATTTATTTTGTTGGGAAAATACATTGTAATTTCCATGTGCATAGATCACTGAAAGTTGCCACCCAGGTTGATAGCGTTGTTAAGAAGGCATACAGTATGTTAGGTTTTATTGGTAGAGGGATTGAGTTTCGGAGCCGTGAGGTCATGTTACAGCTGTACAAAACTCTGGTGCGGCCGCACTTGGAGTATTGCGTACAGTTCTGGTTGCCGCATTATAGGAAGGATGTGGAAGCATTGGAAAGGGTGCAGAGGAGATTTACCAGGATGTTGCCTGGTATGGAGGGAAGGTCTTATGAGGAAAGGCTGAGGGTCTTGAGGCTGTTTTCGTTAGAGAGAAGAAGGTTAAGAGGTGACTTGATAGAGACATACAAGATGATCAGAGGATTAGATAGGGTGGACAGTGGGAGCCTTTTTCCTCGGATGGTGATGGCTAGCACGAGGGGACATAGCTTTAAATTGAGGGGTGATAGATATAGGACAGATGTCAGAGGTAGGTTCTTTATTCAGAGAGTAGTAAGGGCGTGGAATGCCCTGCCTGCAAAAATAGTAGACTTGCCAACTTTAAGGGCATTTAAATGGTCATTGGATAAACATATGGATGATAATGGAATAGTTTAGGTTAGATGGGCTTCAGGTTGGTTTCACAGGTCGGCGCAACACCGAGGGCCGAAGGGCCTGTACTGTGCTGTAATGTTCTATGTTCTATGGAGTTCAAGTCCTTAATCTCATGAACGCAATACCAATTAGGACTCCTGGCACAAAGTTTAACCTGCCAAGATTGCAAGTTGCAGACGGAAATAGATTCTTGGCAATGCTCCTATTGTGCGAAGTTCCATGTTGGAAATATGAATGGGCATCAATTGGTTCAGGCTTCTTATTATGACCAATTAATGTATCTTCTAGTGCAAGATGTACTTCCTGGTAGATAGCTCACCAATCTAGAGATGAGATTGCCAACACCACTACAGAACTTGAAGCAAAATGCAGGTGTTAAATACTGACATCTGTAAGATTTAAATTTGACAAACAACTACAGTTGAGAGAAGGTTGAGAGGGGGAGGCAGAAGGATAAACTCAGTATTTTGCAAGAGGTGGGAAGAATTAGAAATGACAATACAGGACAATATTAACAGGCATTTGGAAAAGTATGTACTAACAAAAAATGGAAAGTCAGCACCAATTTGTTCAAGACAAACTATCTTTGACAAACTCAATTGCATTTTTTGGTGAAGTGGCAGAGGAGGCTAACGGAGGGACTACATTTGATGTTGTCTTTGTGGACTTCCAACAAATGTCTGCCAAAGTGTCACTTTTTAAATTTTATAGAAAAATTGAAGTCCACTGGATCAAAACCAGGAGATGCATGTGGATTTTCAGAATAGAAACATATTAACAACTCCTACAAGGAGTAGGCCATTCAGTCCTATAAGTCTGCTCCACCATTCATTCTGATCATGACTGATTCCCTATCTCAATGCCATATTCCCACTTGACGATTTTAAAATATAAAATTTTATTTATCTCTTTCGCTGACTTGGCCTCCACAGCCTTCTGCGGGAGAGAACTCCACAAATTCACAACACTTTGAGTGATAAAAAAAATCCTCACCTCAGTCCTAATTGGTCTACCCCATTTCATGAGACTGTGACCCCTGGTTCTAGACTCCCCAACCAGGGAAAACATTCTCCCTGAATCTAGTCTGTCCAGGTGTGTTAGAATTGTGTATATTTCAATCAGATCCCCTCTCATTCTTCTAATCGCTAGTGAATACAGACCCAATTAAACCAAACATTCCTCATAGGACGTTCCTGCCATCCCTGGTATCGGCCGAGTAAACACCCTCTGCACTCCCTCTATGACAAGTACGTCCTTTCTTAGGTAAGGAGTCCAAAACTGCATGCGATATAACTGCAGTAAGGCATTCCTATACCCCTCTGACTTCTGAATTACTTATTGCACTTGCATGTCTACTTTCAGTGATTGGTGTACAAGTAAACCAGATTCCTTTGTACATCCACAATTTCAAATACATTTTTTTTCCATTTGAACAATACTAAAATTTCTGTTTTTCACATCAAGGTGTATAACTTCATAATTATCTACATTCTAATGCACTAGCCATGTTTTTGCCCTTTCACTTGACTTGTTTAAATCAACCTGAAGCCTCCTTGTATTCTCCTCACAGCCCATAATCCCAACCCAAATTGTGGCTATAAAAGTCTAAAACAGAGTCGATGTAGAAAGGATTATCCAGGAATGTTCAGAACTGTATGTCACAATCTAAAGATACATGGTAAACCATTTAGGAAATAGAATTTAATAGAATCCCTACAGTGCAGATTAAGGCCATTTCGCCCATCGAGTCTGCACCAACCCTCTGAACAGCACCCCACCCTATCCCCGTAACCCCACATTTACCATAGTTAACCCACCTAGCCTGCACACTACAGGGTAATTTAGCATGGCCAACACCTAACTTGCACATTTTTGGACTGTGGGAGAAAACTGGAGCACCCGGAGGAAGCCCACACAGACACAAGGAGAACGTGCAAACTTTACACAGTCAGCCAAGGCTGGAATTAAACCTGGGTCTCTGGGGCTATCAGGCAGCAGTGCTAGTCACTGAGCTACCATGGAGAAATTCCTTCACCCAGTGAATGGTGAACTTGTGGAATTCACTACCACAGAAAGCTGTCCAGGCCAAAAAAACTGTATGGTTTCAAGAAGCAACTGGATAAAGCACTTGGAGATAAAGGACCAAAGAATATGTGGGAAAAACAGAAACAGGCTTCTGAGCCGGATCAGCCATGATCCTAATGGAGGAGCACGTTCGAAGAGCTGAATGGCTTACTCCTGCTCCTATATTCTATGTTTCTATATATTGTCAGCAACATGGACACGTTGCATCCAGGTCATTTATAAATATTGTAAATAGCTGGGGCCCAAATACTGATCCTTGCAGTATGCCACTAATTACTGCTTGCCACCTGGAAAAAGGCCCATTTATTCTCACTCTCTGTTTCCTTTCTGTCAACGAATTCTCAATCCATGTTATAATATTGCCACACTTCCATGTACTTCAATTCTGCGCATTATCCTCTTAAGTGGGACCTTATCAGAAGCCTTCTAAATATCCAAATAAACCACATCCACTGGTTCTGCCTTATCCAGACTATAGTCATTTCCTCAAAAACCTTCAGTCGACTTGTTAAGTATGATTTGTCTTTTATAAACCTATGCCAGCTTTGTCCAATTCTGTTAATGCTTTCCAAATATCCTGTTATCACACCTTTTATCATGGACTCTAGCATCTTCCCACTGTTGGTGTTTGAGCTGTGATTCTCTGTTTTTTCTCTCTTCCTCCTTTTTTAAATAGTGAAATTACATTTGCCTCCCCCTAGGAACTACTCGAGAGTTTTTAGAATTTTGGAAGGTGATCACTATAGCATCCTATATTGTCTGGGTCACCTCCTATAGTGCTCTCCAATATATTTTAGCAGATCTTGATGATTTGTCAACCTTTCACCCCATTAATTTCAGTCACATTATTTTCTTACTAATACTGATTTCCTTTAATTCTTCCCTCTCGCCAGACCCTTGATTCCCTAACGTTTCTGGGAAGTTATTTGTACCCTCTCTTGTGAAGACAGAATGAAAATATGCATTCATTTCTTTTGCCATTTCTTAGTTCCTCATTATAATTTTCCCAGCTTCTGTCTGTAAAGGATTTTTTTTGTCTTTACAAATTTTCCTCTTTACATATTTATAGAAACATTTTGTCAGTTTTTATATTCCCTGAATTCTCTATTTTCATGCTCTATTATTCGCCCTCTTGATCAAACGTTTCATTCTCTTTTGTTAAGTTCTAAAATGCTCCCAATCCACAGTTTTGCTGCTTTTTCTGACATTTTTATGTCTCCTCTTTGGATCTAATATTATCCCAAAATGCTTTTGCAAGCTATGATTAAGCTACGTTTCCTCTTTTAATTTTGTGTCAAACAGGAAAGAAGAATTCTAATTAATGCATCTACTCTTTAAGCATCAGCCGTTGCTGGAGATCTTAAATAAAACCAGACAGTGTTGGAGAAAATTCAGCAGATCTGAGTTCTGAAGGACAGTCATATCAGACTCAAAACTTTAACTTTGTTCCTCACTTCACAGATGTTGCTAGACCTGCTGATTTTCTCCAGCACTTTCTGTTTTTACTTCAGGAAGGCGTAGACAGGTTTGTGAAATTGACAGGCACATGACAATTGAAATTTAACACTGAGAAGTATGAAGCACTGTATTTTGGTAGGTAGAATGAAGAAAGGCAAGATGAACTAGATGATACAATTGTTAAAGGGAGGACAGGAACTGAGAGAACTGGGGGTAAATCAAGTCATTACAGAACTATACACTGTAGAAAGAGGCCCTTCAGCCCATCATCTCCACACTAGTCATTAAACATTTATTCTAATCTTACCTATTCTAATCCCATTTTCCAGCACTTGGCCTGTAGCCTTGTCTGTTATGGTTTTTCAAAACGTTCTTAAATGTTTTGAGGGTTTCTGCCTCTACCACTGTTTCAGGCAATGAGTTCTAAATACCCATAACCCTCTGGGTGAAAAGAATTTTCCTCAGATCCCCTATAAACCTCCTGCTCCTTACCTTATAACTGTGCTAAGGGAATAAGTTTCTCCTGATCTACCCTGTCAATGCTCCTCAAAACTTTGTACACATCAATCGGATCTCCTCTCAGGCTTCTCTGGTCTAAGGAAAGCAGTCCCTGTCTATCTAGTCTCCCTTCAGAGCTGAAACGCTCCAGCCAGGCAACATCCTGGTAAATCGCTTCTGTAACTTGTCCAGTGTCATCACATCCTTTCAGCAGGCAGCGGCTGAAGACGAGGTGGTCAGGGCCCGGGATTCCAATGGCCCTGGATTTCCATAGGGCTTCTGCAGCGTCTTCATGGGGCATGGTTGGTCTGGCCCGGCCTGGGAATCCTTTCGGCTGCTTTGGCAGCTGTTTTCATCAGCATCAGTTTAGGTGTCTCTTTGGTGGCTTCAGTCCCTCTGTGAGTCTATGCTGTGCTTTCTTCAGCATTGTGGTAGATCCAGTCTGGGATTGTAATGGGGGGCTCAGATCCTCAAGTCCACAGCCTGGAAATGGACTAAGTGGACATTGTCTTAAATTCTCCTTTTTTAATATTTCTTTTGTTTTCCTTTGTTATATTGGCGTTGAAGGACTCTTATTCTGATTTCTTTATTTTTCTGAGTTATTACTATGATTTTGTACTTTTGAAGGTCTGTAATACTCTACATTTTATTTTTGGCTTTTCTCCTGGGAATTTGTACTCAAGATTCTGTACCTAGGTAGCTGTTGCTAAGATGGTGCCGTAAGTAGCAACTTGTAAACTTTTCACTGTATTCACGTAAGGATGTGACAAGCAAGCTAATTCAATAAAGCTAATTCAATTTTAGTCACAGAGAAAGAGTGGAGAAGTTATGACAACTCTTGTTTATTTTTGTCTTTTTTTAAATTCACTCATGGTAGTATGTGGGTGTCGTTGGCTGACCAGCATTTATTTCCATCCCTAATTACCCTCGAGAGGCTGATGGTCAGCCCATGTGCTGTAGATAAAACCACAATGCCCTTTTGGAGGAAATTCCAGGATTTTGGCCCTGCAACAGTGAAGAAATGGCAATATATTTCCAAGTCAAGATGGCGAGTGGCCACTGGAAAGGTGGTGGTGTTCCCAGGGACCTGCTGCCCATGTCCTTCCAGATGGAAGTGATGGGGTTTTGGAAGGTGCTGTCTGAGGATCTTTGGTGAATTTCTACTGTGCATCTTGAGGACAATACACACACTGCGACAGAGCGCTGGTGGTGCAGGGAATAGATGCTTGTAGATGTGGTGCCAATCAAGTGGACTGCTTTGTTCGAGATTCTGTCAAACCTCTTTCGTGTTGCTAGGGCTGCACCCATCAAGGCAAGTGAGGAGTATTCCATCATAGTCCTGGCTTGTGCCTTGTCGATGGTGGACAGGCTCTGGGGAGTCAGGATGGGAGTTACTCACTGCAGTATTCCCAGCCTCTGACCTATTCTTGTAGCCATTATGTTTACATGGCTAGTCCAGTTGAGTTTCTGGTTAATGGTAATCCCAAAGGTATTGATAGTGGGTAACTCCGTGATGGCAACACCACCGTCTAGGGGGAATGGTTAGATCATCTCTTATTGGAGACGGTTATTGCCTGTCATTTGTGTGGTGCAAATGTTACTTGCCATTTGTCAGCCCAAGCCTGGATATTGTTGGATTTGTTGATTTTGAACATGGACTGCTTCAGTATCTGAAGAGTTGCGAATGATGCTGAACATTGTGTAATCTTTGGCGAACATCGCCACTTCTGACCTAATGATGGAAGGAAGGTCATTGATGAAGCAGCTGAAGATGGTTGGGCCTAGGGAACTACCCTGAAGGACTCCTGTAGAGATTTCCTGCAGCTGAGATGATTGACGTCCAACAATCACGACCATCTTCCATGTACCAGGTATGACTCCAATCAGAAGAGAGTTTGCCCCCAATACCCATTGATTCCAGTTTTGCTAGGACTCCTTGATGCCACACTCAGTCAAATACAGCCTTGATGTCAAGGGCTGTCACTCTCACCTCACCTCTGGAATTCAGCTCTTTTGTCCATGTTTGAATCAAGGCTGTAATGAGCTCAGGAGCTGAGTGGCCCTGGCGGAACCCAAAATGGGCGTCACTGAGTAGGTTATTGCTGAGTAGGTGCTGCCTACACCTTTCATCACGTTACTGATGATCGAGAGTGGACTGATGGAGCGGTAATTGGCTGGCTTGATTTGTTCTGCTATTTCTGTAAAGGATATGCCTGGGCAATTTCCCACATTGTTGGGTAGATGCCAAGGTTGCAACTGTACTGGAACAGCTTGGCCAGGACAGCAGCAAGTTCTGGAGCCAAAATCTTCAGTACTATTGCTGGTATGTTGTTAGGACCCATAGTTCTTACAGGATCCAGTCACTCCTATTGTTTATTGATATCATGTGGAGTGAATTAAATTAGCTGATTACTGTTATCCGTGATGCTGGGAACCACTGGAAGAGGCACTTCAGATTGAAGATTGCTGCCAATGTTTCATCCTTATCTGTTGCATTGGTTTGTTGGGCTCTACCATCATGGGTACAAGTACCAGAGGTGGCAAGAGGAAATATTTTACAGAGTACATTTTTGGGATCTGGAATGCATGCTCTGAAAGAGGGCTGGAAGCATATTCAATAATAACTTCCAAAAAATAATTGACTAAATACTTGAGGAAGATTTACTGAGTGACAAGAAGGAACAGGAGAATGAGATGAATTTAATAGTCTCACCTAAAAGTCAGCAAAGGCATAATGGGCTTTTTCTGTACAGTCTCAAACTATGATCCAAACCAAGTGAAGTACAACGCCAGAACAGTCCACTGCAGTCCATGTGACTAGTCAGAAAATATGAAAATACTGAACTATGCTCCACCTCTCATCTACTTCAATCACTTCATTCACCCTAAACCTTTGTAGTCAAGTAATTTCTTATACAAATCATGCTCCTTTACATACTTTGAAGAATTTAAATGGGCCTTCTTTTAAGAATAAAGGAAAGGCATACTTCTAAGACAACTTTCAAACTTTCTGCTCTGAGGGTGAGATTGCCTCTCGTCTGCAAAATTCAATAATTACACCCTTAATCTCTAACTTTTCAGCACATCGAGAGATCAAAGCATATCCTTACATCACAGTAGTTATTGAACTTTTGGCCTCTGTTCTATATTACCAAGTCCTCCAGGCTCATACTTAGAAGATAGGGTTGGAGAATTCCTTAACTCTGATTAAATTACACTGGCCCCTGTTTGATAATATAATGTCATTAACCTCTTCTATTTTGGAATGCTTCACTGAAAAAGTATTCATGCCATTGTGATAAGAAAACCTTTTCTCGTACATCTCTCCCTACTCGCCCTTCCGGTACTATTCAAGCTTCTGAGAAGCACTTTACAATGACAGCAGCATGAAATATTGCAGAAAAAGTGTGATTAGTTCAGCTTTTTGGAAATATACTCAAATACTGTCCATTCATCAAACTCTCAGTTAGATTAGACAGACGGATTTGGAGATTACTTTTAATCAGGATTATGATGTTAAGTTAAACCTCCACACAGAAACACATTAGCTGACTTAGCTTGGAGACATGGGCCCCCACTTCCGATGGACATGGTCAATTATGTGACGCCTACGTTAATAAGGGAAGAAGAGAGACATAGAAAGCTTATGAAGTGGTGCTGATAAATGGAAATAGTAAACCACAGCCTTTTGTGCTGCCTTCGTGCTGCCCTTTGCCCTCAAATTATACAACTTTGCCTCAGGCTGTGGCACTTTGACCTCCAACTGCATTCTATTGCTGTTTACCTTTCACCATTAACACTGGCATGTGGTATCTACTGGGGAGATGAAATGATAAAGTTAACCCAAGACATTCTATTTCAAACACTGATCCTTTGAAAAATCCTGAGAAATTATTTTGAAAAGATGCTTCCATTTATTCATCCAAGAATAAAACATACAAAATAACTTACTATGAACAAAATAAAGTCCAGGGACTGCAGTACATTCCTTTATTATCCTTCATATGTTACTTTAAACATATATACAGGGAGGAATTTTATAGCAATCTGCAAGATGTAGGATATGGCAAGATTTGTGGCAGAATCACTCAAGTTTTCGCAAGGTCTACCTCGATGTTTGGGGTGTCTCACGGCATCTTACTTGCATTAGCTGAATGACGTGGCAAATTTCTTACCAATATCACTGTAGTTGCCAGTTATGGGGGATTACAGTTGGCTAAACACCTCATTAATGCCACAACTCACCTCATTCACATTCAGCTTCTTATCTTACCAAACACGCTGAACAAACTTGATATTGAGAACTCTCGACATGGAGGTGCCTGGCGACTTCAGCTCACACTGGCTGTGACCAGCATCCCTGGTGTTCAGCATTGAGCAGCAGCTCGGGACTCGATCCATGGCCAGCTGCCCTTCATCCACAGACATTGGTATCAACCATTTGCCAGCCCCTCAGGACCAACGTGGCACCTCTCCAATCCTGACTACTTAGGAAGCACAGACTTGCACTGCAGGGTGCATTAGCAACTCGCACTGAGAGGCTGCTCCAAGAGCGCACCTTAGACATACTGACAAGACCCAGCTCAGGGATTGGATCAGGCTGCATCATTCAGCTGCCTGCTTGCTCACTTAGCGCTTACCCGCACGCTCACAGCATCCTAGCCTTGCACTGCCACACCTATTAGCACAATCACAGAGCCTGGCACCTTGCCTTGCTGGTCACCAGTGCTCAGTCAATGGGGGAATGGGCAGGGCATGCATCTTATTGGATGGTAGTGTATGTTACATCAGTTTCAGAGCTAGCCCAGCAGCTTATGCAGCTAATGCACTGCATATGCAGTAATCAAGCAGCCATGTCTCAAAGTCGTACAGACTAAAGGCCATGGATGCACCCATCAGACAAAGGGCCCTGGTACATTAACTCATGGGCAGCATCCAACAGCTGACTTAGAAGTGCTCACTGTCATCTCTGATCATGCTGGAAATCAAATGTACATAGTAGGAAAGAAAATGCCTGTGTCCACGTGTAAGAGTGGGCAGGGTAGCTTTGGTGACAGGCTATAAGACTCACTGACATGATGCTATTTAATTGGAAACAACATTACAGACATTTCTGAAGAAGGGTCTAGGCCCAAAACGTCAGCCTTCCTGCTCCTCTGATGCTGCTTGGCCTGCTGTGTTCATCCAGCTCTACACCTTGTTATTACAGATAGAGCCATGTACTGTACAGGGCACAGGGCCTGCGATTCTAACACATTGGTTCTCTGTATGCTGAGCAGCTCCCTGCCCTAGACATCAGTGAGCACCTCACTCACAGCAACATCTTTGGAGACGTAGGCAGAGCCGCGGTACATCCGATATGCAAATGCAAGTGAACGAAGGGTCTACGCTCCAAAATCTTGTGATTTCAAATAAACCTGTTGGACTATAACCCGGTGTTCTGTGACTTCTGACTTTGTCCACCCCAGTCCAACACCGGCACTGCCACATTGAGAGGAAACAGCAGCAAGAGTGTGTGTCATGTCCTTCTGTGGCTATGTCCTCAGTTCCGGGGCTGGGGCAATGGGCCTGGCTCTCCTTGGCAGTTGCCAACCTGTTGACAGAAGCAGACAGACCATTGAATGACTGACTGCACTGTATAACTTCTCGGCAATGAAACCTCCTGCTTCCCAGATAGCTATGTGCCGCTCCTGTCCTCCCTGCCCATGTGGATGAAGTCCCTAATTGCCATCAGGCCTTCTTCTGCCTGGGGCTAAACAAGAGCCTGGTCTCTGACAGTCCTCTGAGTGCTAGCGGCCTGCGCCATTTCTTCCTCGGCCAGCCACAGGGCTCTCTCAGTCAGTTGCCCAGCAGATTGTCTTTCCACACTTTCTAGTAAGAAACGTTCCTCTGGGGGTGTCGGAATCTGGCCTGGTGTGGGTTTGCAGGAGGCAGCCTTCCACATCATCCCAGTACTCTTGTCCTCAGAGATGATGGAGGTTGTTTCTGGTGGAGCTGGCCGATTCCTTGAGGAGATGGTAAACATCCCACCATTACCCCAATGAAAAGTGGGGGGGGGGGTGTGTGTGGCACAGCCGGTGGATAGAAGTGATGTGCAATGAATGACACTGAAAGAATTGCAGTGGAAAGGGCTGGTAAATGCTCAGTCAGTAGCTGATGCTGGATGAGTTGTTCATTTTAAATCTGAGAGGGATTAATTTCTGTCAAGCAAAGGCAGTATGGTGGCTCAGTGGTTAGCACTGCTGCTCACGGTGCCAGGGACTCAGGTTCGATTCCAACCTTCGGTGTCTGTCTGTTTGGAATTTGCACGTTCTCCTTGTGTCTGCATGGGTTTCCGCCAGGTGCTCTGGTTTCTTTCCACAGTCCAAAGATGTACAGGTTAGGTGGATTGCCCATGCTAAATTACTTCATGCAGAGTTAGGGGGTGGTGAGTGGGTCTGGCTGGGATACTCTTTGGAACAGCCTCGATGAGATGCATGGCCTCTTTCTGCACCACAGACATTCTATGACATTCTTCTTTTCTTAAGAGATCTGACCTAAAGGCAGGCATATGGAATTGGTCTCATTGAATGATGGAACAGGCTTGAGGGGCTGAATGGCCTCCTCCTGTTCCTACGTTCCCAGCACCCCCACAGAAGTGGTCCTGGTCACCTCCTGCAAGGGCCAGGAGTCTGTCTTTGTGGGACCTGAGGAGCTGAACGTCGTGCATCTTCCACCCACCCGGGTCCTGTCTACTCCTAGTGGGCTGTATTCTCCTGGGACGACAGAAAGGGAAGAATGGAATGAGGAGTAAATGGTTGGCACAGCTATTTGTGGTGGCAAAGGTGGTCAAAAGGTGGTGAGGTGTCTCAGGCAAGTAAGTAAGCAATGCAGAGTTCATGCAGGGTTAGTGATGTCTGAGGATTGGGTGGGGGTGAGCCACTAAACAAGGGAAGCTGTTGCAGGTGATTGTGAGAGGTACGCAGCATGGGCCTTGGTGTGCAGTGGGTGCAGTAGCAGAGATAGAGAGAGTGTGAGGTTGCAGAAAAGAGTGCGGCACTTACCCTGTCAGAGCAGAGAATGTCACTGACCTTCTTGTGGCACTCCTGGCCATTCCTCCATACTGTTGGGATGGCACTGACCCATGGGGCAACTGCGAAACAGGCTGCCAGCATCTGGTGGCATGGCCTCCTCCACTGGTCTCCCAGGAAGAGAATGCCTCTCCTCTGCACCACCTCCTTCACCAGGATGCCAGGGCCCCAAGTTGGAGAAAGGCAGTGCCAGCTTCCCCTTCTCAGATCCTGTCTTTGACCAAATAGGGCAGTTCCGGAAGCCAGTGCACGTCCAGGTGTACAGTGGCCTTTTAAAAGTAGCACAGGCACCAGGGATTCCAACATCACTACAGAACTGACACTATCAGAAGGACTGGAAGTTGGGACGTTACTGCACTAAGGACATTATCACGTAATTTAATCAAGAAATGGAGAGTCTGTTGTCACAACCAAATGCCCCAGACCACCATCCAGTCACTCCTGTCACAGAAAGAGATAAATCTTTCACTTAAAGATCAGATTTGGAGCCAGAGGTACCTCACCTTGGTGGAACGCATTGTTTTCACTTGTGGAAATGACATCAACACTGAGAAAGTGTGCCTGAAACAAAAAGATTACTAAGCACTGAATATCCAGCTGGATAGCCCCAGAAAATAGGTTTATGATATTTCAAAAAAGATCACCATAAGAAGGACATGGGTGAAGGGTTTGGCACTACAACCAGGAAGGAGGGTCAGGATCAGTCAACCTGGTCCGGGAACCTACTGTTCCCATCGGAAAGGCTGACTTTTTGAAGGATTTTTTGTTGTCAGCTGAATCTGGAGAGTATTGCGGTTGAGAGGTTAACCCGAAGGTAATAAACAGATCCAGGTTTGCGTCCGAATTAAGTGAAGTTTAGGGCAAAAACATGGGGTTTCTTCCTGTGGCTTGTCAGAGACAGTTTTCTTTGACCTAAGAAAACTTTATCAAATTTTAAATTTAACGTTGATCTCGCTCTTAGTGCACCTTCTCTATAGCCGTAACACTGTACTCCTTGCTCTGTTGTATTACCCTAATACACTTTTGTATGGTATGATCTGCCTGTACTGCATGCAAAAACTTTTCACTGTACCTAGGAATATGTGACAATAATAAATCAGATCAAACGACAGTACAGGCAGGTTCAACTGGTGGATTAAAGAAGGCAATGGATGATTATTTGTATTGAGATGGTATGCAGCGATTTGGGCAGGACATTGGCCCTAGATAAGACAAACACTGCAGCCATAATGGGCTGAATAGCCTTTTTCTGCACCATAACATTCTGCGATCCTATGATAAGATATGGTAACATTGGTGTTATGCAGGAGGACAGCTGAGGTTCAGTCGTGGAGGGGTTTAAGTCAGACAAACCAATTGAGATCGTGTGATATAAACCAGTGTAGACGTATGTTTGAAGCATGGTGTCAGGTTGATTTTGTTTTAATAAACATGCTTGAGCTTGAATGAAATCCTGCATCTGTGCAATTTGTATAAAATGCTGAAGCCCAAGAACCATTGTAAGGAAGAAATGAGAATGCAAACTATTTCCACGTGGTCTTTTAAACATGCAAATAATTCTGTTAACACATCTGTTAATAAAGGAAGATAACATGTTTTATTTCCCTTCCTTCCCATAGGTTCCATTTCCAAATGGCTCTTCCTACCTGAACAAGTAAAATGCCAGCAGCAATGCACATCCCAACAATGAGCCGACTACAATGCCAGTGACTGCAGACTCTCCAAGCCCACCTACACAGAACAACACAAGTGGTTACTGTTCATATTAAGAGTTTGTTCAGATAAAATAATACTGCTATTCAGAAAATGCATTTCTCTCGTAAGTATTCTTGGTTAACATATTAAATATATAACAGTTGCTTATAATGGTTGCCTTTTGTCGATCCATTTCAAATTTTGTTAATACTCCAGTTTGAATTAAAAATGCTACTCCCCAGTTAACATACTGCTTGAACTCAATGCCAGTTAAAAATGTCACTGCAGATTGATTCCAGTTAGTCCGAGGTAATGTAATACCATTCACTCAACATGTTAATCGACATTCTGGTTTGAGAAAGCGTGCACTGCAAAATACAGTCCCTAAATCAGTTTAAAAGGGGGGGAAATGTTTAATGTTTGAAGAGAAATTACATGATTTACAGGTAGCAGAATGTTCCTTCGTAAAGCCACAGCTAGGTTCATCTGGAGGTGGCATTCCATTTGCCCAAAGAAGCCTTACATTTGGCCTGAGTTCAAAGGTTCCATTCAAACCATAGTAGTCAGCTATTACCTATAATCATAGAAACACAGAAAGTATAAGGACTTGGGCAATTAAAATTCATTTCACTATGTTAAAGCCTACAGTTATTTCATGCAATTCACATCTATAGTATCCTATGATGTCTCTTGTTTATTTCTTCTCTTTGTTTTTTTTTACTGTCAGGAATTCAGCTGAAAGACCACTGAGTAATTTTCACTCCCACAGACTGCCACAGGATTTACTTGAAATGTGTGCACTTTTTTTGTCAGCTGTGACTCAGTAGGTAGCAGTTTTACCTCTGAGTCAGACTGTTGTGGGTTCAAGTCCCACTCCAGGACTCAAGTCCAAAAATAAAAGCTGACACTCCAATACTTGCTGAGGGAGCGCTACACTGTCGGAAGTTACCATCTTATAGATCCAATGTTAAACTGATACTCTGTCTGCTCTCATAGGCGGATGGAAAGAATTCCATACTATTTTGACAAAAAGGGAGGACGTTATCCCTAGAGTCCTGGCTAATATTCCTCCCTCAATCAGCCTGATAAAAATGGATTGCCTCATCATTATCATTTGGGAGAGTCATAGTATTGCAAATTGGCTAATGTACAGCTACATCACATCAGTCAGTCCACTATAAAAGTAATTCATTGGCTGGAAGGTCATGTGGTCATGAAAGGTGCAATACAAATGCATATCTTTTCTTTAATCACACCACTGCTCACTGTGAGATTACGTATGGTGGAGGTTTGCTGGGCTGAGGAAGAATGTACATCATTTCTGAAAGGATTTAGAAAGAAGCTGGAGAAATATATATTTTGGCAATAAATATTTCATTTAGTCTCTTCAAGAAGAATCACAGAAAATTACACAGGTGGATATCACTGGATACTTTGTCCCTATGCCACTGCTAGCTCTGCATCAGATACACCCTGGGCCAGATTTTGCTATTGAGACAAGTTGGGACATGTCCTGATTCACAGTCTCCTCAGTTGAAGTACCCAGTTGCACAAAAATTGCACTCCAGGGAAGGTGTGTGTGGCATCTCAGTCGATATTAGCTGAGCCAGACTGGTTAGAAGGACCAAAGTGGTTCTCTGGGACTTTGTCCCAGTTGTAATAAAAGTAGTCAGGCCGTCCAATCCCATCCCTCCTATTCACCCCTCATTGGCCCCTGTGCTTACTGTGCCAATATATGTCCATCCCTGCCAACCAACCACCTGACCTCTTATATATTCCAGTCAACTTAGAACCCAGCCATTCCCCAGGACCCCTCATATTGTTCATGCCAACTATGTCCCCTAAAAGACCATTCATCCACTGTGCAGTCAATGAGCCATGTAATAAAAAGAGCAAATGTGGAAATGCTGGGTGAAAAAAACAGTCACTCATAAATCTCCTTTGGGGGAAAAACAAACTGCTCTTCCTACAAATTTATAATAGTGTTGAACAAACAAAATATTAAAGTATCAATGATAGAAGTTCAAAGTACTTCACAGTTTAAATATTCTCCATGTAAACAATAAAACATTGACAAAAAATCACAAAAAAACAACCTTATTATACTCACTTAAAGACGCTAAAAAGCAAATTCAACGATTCTCTTCAGTTATCAAACAGAATCGCTAATGATCTAATGCTTTTAATGGGTGGAGCTTACAGCTGACAATTTACCCAGTATAAATGCAAAGTAGTAACTAATTCTACCGAAACTGTGATGCTCCAGTGCTAAGTAATGGCCCAAAAGATGAACTGTTTGTAAATTTTCTTTTATAATCCTTTTATGCCTTAAAATGGTCATAAACTGGAAAATAAAATTCATCAATTAACAAGCAATTAATAAAAGTAGTCAGACTTTTGGAACCAAGTGGCTGCTAAAATGCATTAGCCTTACATAAACAAACACAATCTGTGAACTCTGTGCTCTAGGAGTGAGAGGGAAATGTCAAAGTTTGGGTTTCCCTGCATACTATGGAGTTTTAACATTTAATGGATAACCACTGGAAGTCAGCCAAATACATAGATTGCTTTTCCAGGGAGGGAGCTTTTTGGCAGAGACTGCAAGATGTGATAGGTATGATCTCTGATTATAGGGGCTACTTGGAGAGGTTGGAGAGGGTGGTGGTGAGGGGCATGTGGGGTTTTCCTGGTAGTGTGACGATGGAAGGATGGAGGTAGAGTGTTTGGAGGGCTGCATGATCTGGTTGGAGGCGAGTGAATTTGTGGGGCTGAGCGAGAATTCCTGTTCATCCTGGCCCACAAAAAGAGCTATGCCTTTTCGCCAATTTGCTGTCTTTGCTTCATTTCAGTCGTCTAGTCTACTGAGGGCCTGAAAAACAGCTATGAGCAAGATAAATTCAAGATTTCTAGCCTCATTAACATTTAAAATGCTAATCTACCTCCAGGGAGTGTTTTGTCTGTACATCCTTGGCCTGGCATCATTTACACTCAAAAGTGAACAACTTTAAATTGTTACACAATACAGTGGGGAATTTGCAGTTAATCCTTCCCATTTAATTTCTTCCTTCATTTTATTACTAGTGACTACGTTAAAGGAAATGCCCACCATGTCCAATGTTTGAGTTAAAAACACGTCATTAACCAATCATTAACATTAACACATCTGTGTATAACCAAAAATACCAAATTGCTAGCCTTTAAAAATAAGATTCCAGGAATTAATATTTCCAACTAGTTTTATCTTGCAACAATATTCCAATTTGTAAGTAATTTGGTATTTATGGTAACTATATACAGCAATCTAATTTTTAACAGCAAAGTATTCCGTTGCAAATATGCATCATGGCTGCTGATGCACATCACACAAATGATACAGAAATGTCACTGCTTTACTTGCCTCTTGATTTCCTGTTCCAGGTTCCGTCATTGCTATCACTGAGAAATCTCCATATCTGTCCCCATTGGCATCAATTGATACCTGGCCTGCTATGCCTGATAAATGGAATGCATCAAATGATTAAATCAATTAGCTGGAAAGGTTCTTCAATTCCAAATGAAACAAGAGATGCTTCAACAGATTCATGAAGAAATATACAACAGGAAATCCCATTCTTCTTCCAAAATTTTTGTTGGCGTTCCCAAAGAAATTGTCATTTTTTTTCCTGAAGTCTGTGTTCATTCCAGATGCCATATTTTTTTCTAATTTAGTTCGCGAAACACTAGATAATTCCAGCTATTAGAATACATGATTTTTTTAAAAACAATAATTAACATTGGAGGCATTAAAACTATTTTGCCATTGTTTTCTTTTAGGCATAGGGATTCTGAATAGAAGCCAATTCAAATACAAATTTGTCTGAAATATGTTTGGACAGACAGAGAAAATTCCACCACACTCCCTTTGGTCTACTATGATGTGTTTCTCAAACAGGCCATGAACTGTGTCCCTTCCAAAGTTCAACTGTTGAAGAGTTCACTGACAACTGTAAAGGACAGCTCAACAATTTGCTTACCCCTAGCCAAGCCAGATCATTTGGATGCTATCACCTATGCCCAGGTATGTCTGTGTGACAATAACCCACCATAATAAAATACCAATGCCACATTAACTCCATACAGCTTTACCAGTCCATGCTGTGAGAAAAATCTGGTCTACAGGCAGTCACAAAGGAACTTCAGGAATGTTAGGAACAGGCGTAAGCTATTCACCCTTTACAGCTTGTTCTGCAATTCAATCTGTCAATGGCTGATCTGAAATTCAACTCTATTTACATGCCTCTTGAATTTATGCCTAGAAACCCATACCTAGTAAAACATCTAGTCCCAGCTTCCATACTCTCTTGGTTCCAGATTTCTACTACCCTGTGGGTGAAAAAACTGCTTCCAAAATTTTCTTGTGAAGATCTACCTCTAATGCTCAGATTATTTCTCTTTGTTCTTGATTTCCTACAAGAGAAAAACAAAGCTTCTCTTCATATCTTCAGCTCTTTGGATATCTGAATCAACTTGATCAGATCACCCCAAAATTTTGTATACTCAAGGATATACAAGTCAATGTTATGTAATGCGCTCTCGTAATTTAATCTTCTTAGACCTGATATCTGACTAATTCGTACTTTAGAATTGTTTTGATGATATGTTAGCAGTGGAAGTAAGAATCCTCTGTACAGAGGATGCCCATGATGGAATGCACTATGAGAATAGGGAACAGCTAAAGGCCTGACTTTGAGAAGCAGGTATCAGTATGGATCTGCAAAAATCGTCAGAATGATCACTAGAAATCCAAAGCGCATGTACTAGGCTGATTGTCAGAATAACTGTGTTGTCTTCCGAGCAAAGGTTAAATGGGCTGGGTCTACACTCACTGGAGTCAAGAAGAATGAGAGGTAATCCTTTTGAAACAATCACAACTCTGAAGTGGCTGGACAGGGATTTTCTTAATATGTAGCACATTTCTAAAATTGTTTCTAAAGAGTGGACTTGTGATTTTCTTATACAGAGTACACAATGGAAATCTTACACCAGGATTTCTGAGAAATGTTATATGAGAAAAACCCACAAATGAATTACAAACAATTTGAGTAAGTCAACCCTTGCCAGTCCACAGAGTAGTTTTATAACGATAGTGTGAAACTGACAATGGCCCATTGTTGTAATTTCTCAATTAACATCCTGTCGACCTAATACACCATTACTATGTTCCAACAGGCTGAATATTTTAAATCTTTGTTTGTGCACAAACTCTTTATGCTCACTGTACTGCCATGATGTAAACTCCAGCTCAATATCATAGATTGAGATTTGTTGGGCAAAATTTTGGCTGGGGCCAGAAATGTTTGTTGGCAGCACCCAGTCAACCAGCGCCCCCTTAATTTTGCGAGTACCAGTCTGTGATTAAACTAGTACTGAGTTTGGCCTCCAGAGGCCGGCAGCTCAAGGGTCTCAGCAGCGTCACCAGAAACAGTGGCTAATGTTGATTTTGATGTTGTTTTCCCTGATGCTTGGACTCAGAGGTGCTTTGTTTTAATAATCCATGCAATGGCTTTGAAATCACATCACATTTTATCTTCAGAGTAGAGTAACAAGTCCTAATAACCAGATATTTCATTACCTTCAAAGGTTGTATTCCACATGGTCTGTACAATTTTTGATCCATTGGTTTTGCTGTATCCTTGCTTCAGGACTTCCTGCAGTGCTTTTGCATACAGCACAATGGCATCATGGAACCCCTCCACAAACATGTTTACCTGCAGACAACACAACCAGTTCATGCAAGCAGAATGTAAGTGCTGGTTTGATAAGCTTGAATACAATTTGAAAGTAAAGTTCACAACTTTATACTATCTCCAGAGCCATTTCAAGACCGGATTCTTTGTGCTATTGTTTTCCCTGTGGTACATTTAATCACAATATTATAAATTACCTGACAGTTTTTTGCTTATGCTTCTTTTACTCTTCAATGGCCCAGAATTAGTAAAACTTCAATTTCCACTTTAGTTTCTAATCCTGAAATACTTTCTTTGCCAGTTTAATGGCTGAATTTTCATTTTTCTTGCCTGCTTATTAGTTTCCAGCATGAAGTCTGTGGTAAAACAGTGACATTTGTCTGAAGGTTAGAGGCTTGCACAAAATTGAGACATACCTCATTTACATAACACCGATGGACTGTAGATATAGCAATCAAGCACCATGATTCAGCCGATAAGTCTGTACTTTCTTCCAAATGATCACGTGAATACTGAGTATGCCCACAGTTAGATCCTCGGCTTAAGGTGGCAGGAGGGCTGGGAATCAATCATACTGGGACACAAATGGACTGGAATTGACTAGCCATGTTACTGTGGAATCATCAATGAACACATGGAATTGTTTAAGAAGTCCTGTGTTATGGACAGTGTTCACATGAAAAATGTGAGCAAAGCATGTGTGGCACAGTTTGTGCTGAATTTGGGAAACAGGTCCTAAAAGTTTAGTCTCCAGTTATCATTTTAAAATAGTCTGATAACTGCTTTAAGTGGGCACAGGCATTGGGAAGCATTGGCTACTAACTCAGCAACTGTCACACCACAAGGAAGGCACAGGAGGGGTGGTTGGACAATGTACTTGGGATGTTGTGTCATGAAATTAGTCCTGCCCACATGTCTATTTTTAAGTATGATGCAGACCAATTTCTTCCCGAATATGCATTATTGTGATTCAGTAAGGGGCGGGGGGGTAGTTTTTACATCTTGCTAACTATTTGCTCCTAGGATTAAGCTATTGCTTTGAGGTAAGATGCCTAAAGTTGAGCCTGTTAACCAGGCCTCTCCCTTACAAAAGTGTTTTCACTGGGCACATCCCAATAGATAGCCAAATAGATACAACTAGCTTGCTGCAGGGTTTAAGTTACATCAGAAAACTTTAAAGGATACAAAGATATAAAAAGAATAAGGAATAGAATCTTCATCAATCACCCTCCTCATGTAATGCATACTTTATTCCTTCAAATTACTTAATTTTATGGCACAGGTTAATAATTGTAGATACACCCTACAAACAGATACTTACCTCAGAAGGAATGTTTAGGTCTTCGGAGTCGCAAACTTCTCCCTCTAACCTCAATCACAACGGCCTTAACTCCCTCTTACTACAAAGTACCATTCCTTTAGTCTCTATTAGGGACCTGCAGCCTGCAGACATTGTGCTCCTCGCTGGATGCTGTTTTTGGATGGCCATGCCTGATGAGGCCCGGGAGTTAAAGCAGTTGCTGTAAGCTAATTCAATGGGAAAGTGACCACAATCAGATCGATTTGCCCATTTACCACCAACTGAAAGTCAATGGAAATGAACATCAAGCTGCAAGCAAACAAGTGAAGTGTTCACTTTCTCACTTGTAAATTTAGGATAAAATTACCCCCCAAAATCTCCTGGAGCCTCACAATGATAATATTAGGGGTAGGCAATGGCCTAGTGGTATTATCATTGGACTGCTAATCCACAGACCTAGACCACATTCTGGGAATCACGGCTGATGGTGGAATTTGAATTCAATAAATATCTGGAATTAAAAATGTAATGATGACCGTGAATCCATTGTTGATTGTTGGGAAAAACTCATCTGGTTCACTAATGTCCTTTAGGTAAGGAAACTGCTATCCTTACCTGGTTGGGCCTACACGTGACTCCAGACCCACAGCAATGTGGTTGACTCTGAACTGCCCTCTGGGCAATCAGGGACGGACAATAAATGTTGCCTAGCCAGTGATGCCCTCATCCCATGAATGAATAAAGAAAAAAAATTAGGAAGGTTAACAATGACCTTGACCCTCACAGAAATCCTAATCCTTACCTTGAGTTAATGGCGAGTAAAGTATCAGAAAGAAAAATCTGACACCAGAGTGTTCTGAATTTCTTCAGAAAAGCACTCATAATTTCCCAACCCACATTAGTATATCATGCATGCAGCTAATCAAAGATTAAAGTACGTTTCTAAAGTTTAGAATGTGTAACTAAAATGGTAAACATTGTCCTTTCATCAACTCCTAAAACGTAAATGATCCTTAACATAAGAGATAGTAGGAACTGCAGATGCTGGAGAATCCGAGACAACAAGGTGCAGGGCTGGATGAACACAGCAGGCCAAGCAGCATCATAGGAGCAGAGAGGCTGACCTTTTCTGATGAAGGGTCTAGGCCCGAAACGTCAGCCTCTCTGATCCTTAACATGTTGGGTTTCTTGAATTCCATGAACAAATACATCTTCCTCAGTCTTTTAGACAACTATTGTATGCAAGATCTTATAAAACTCGACCATCAGAGGATTTCACACTTTGAAGATTTTCTTTCAAGCATCAAAAGTCATTTTCAAACAACTGTATATTCAGACCTCCATGAGACTTTGTTTCATTCTTAATTTACTTAGTGTAAGTAAGCTAAGAATTACAGAACGAGCTGAGACGGAGTAAATGAGCAGGCAAATGAAATTTACCATAGAAATTTTGTATGTAACAGGTAGCATACGTTCACCATAAATGGTGTTGAAATAGCCAGAAGTGAAGGTTAAAGAGATCAATACTAAATGTGCCCTAACAGACAACAGAATGCCAAATTTTCCAGCCAAAGAGGTAGAATGCAGGTCAGAAAATGTAAATGATCAGTTTTTGTGGCATTCTGATCAGATTGCACCCTAAAATCTTGCATCCAACTTAAAACATGAATCTTGGTAGACAAAGGTGCAAAATGTAATCAACCCTGCTGATAAGATGTTAACTTTTGTCTCAAGACAAATTAAATAAAAAGAGGAATACATCAGCTTTGCAGTGCGTTGGTCAGGCTGCGTGTGAGTAGTTGTTCAGCTTTGGGCACAGAACCTCAGGAAAGATATACTGGATGTGAAAAAAGTGCAACACAAATTTATTAGAGTTATACTAGGATCACTGTTCATGTGAATGGTAGTTGAATGTTATCTATGCCCTACAATATCAATCAAATGCTAAAGAGGATCAACAATGGGCTGAAAATGTAGCACAGAACAGAGTCTCAAAATACAGAGCAACATTGAATCCAAGTATTATTTTAATGGCATTGAGGCAGATTTTTTTTAAATTGGTGAAGTCAGGCTCACTTCTAATGTTTTTATAATAATATAGCCTAAGAAAATGCATTCTGTTTTAAGAAGTAAGTCTCTCATTCTTGGAAATTAATTGAATACTTTTAATTCCCCGGCTGCTTGTAATGCCAATTCTAATCATAAATTGCATAAAAGAATGGCCAGCATGGAAGCCACTGTACAATAAGTCTGGGTCGTAGCAATTATGTCTAATGTCCACAAAGACATTGCATACATTCCTTTTAACATGGTCTCCACACTTGTGCAATTTTCGTGCCAAATTCAAATCCGAGGCCGCTGTAATTTAATCTAACAGAGGAAAATATATAACTTCTAATTTTTACTGCCTTCCACAATGTTGTGTTTTGCTTTGGCATGTGTCTATCAAATAAAAGAAAAATGTAGTGTTGTGTAATGGAGCAAAAGGAGAGTAATTGTGCACAGTAGGTGATATTGAATTGGCGACAGGTTACACACAGTGCTTTAATATTTAGTTCCATTCCCATCAATTAATTACAGCCAGCAGCCAAATAGATATTGCCCATTTTGTGCCACTGCCTGACACAAATTTCTACCCTTTGATCTTGAGAAAATTCTCTTAGTTTCTTCTCAAAACCTCACTCTATTCAACTTAGGATGAGCTGACGAAGATCATGTCAAGGACTGCTCTTGAATATACAGTTTCAAACCCAGTGTTGTTTCATAGCAGAGATAACAAGGTGTAGAGCTGGATGAACACAGCAGGCCAAGCAGCATCAGAGGAGCAGGAAGGCTGATGTTTCCGGCCTAGACCCTTCTACTAGCCCAAGTTCCCACCTAACAGTGGCCTGACACAAGATACCCAAGCAGTATAAGAAGTAGGGGTCAGCTTGGTCCTCCATCCTTTCATAGGTAAATATTCATGTATGAGTGAATGTGACACCACTTGAAATCTAGAAATTTAGTTTAGATACAAATCATCTTCATCCAAATGCTTGCTTGTTACAAATGCATCTGAACAAATATGTTGTTAAAAGGGTACATTAAAAGTTTAAATAGGAGCAAAATATTGTCGATGGTGGAACTCACAGAAAATTCTGGAGAAATTCAGCAGATCTGGACCATCTGGAATGATGCAGCAACAGAGTTAATGTTTCAAGTCCAAGATAATTTTTCTTCAGAACTGAAGAAAAGTCTGTTGTGAAAAAGAGTCATCTCTCCACAGATGCTGCCAGATCTGCTGAGCTTCTTCGGCATTTTCTGTGTATGTTATTTTGGACAGGCGCTAAGAAATTTTATAAGGTTCTCCAATCTCATGAGATCATTTAATCGAACAATCTGCAGACACACTGAGGAAATGGTGAAATCTTACACTTGTAACAATGACAGCCAATTCTATTCAAATACATCATTCACAGATATATACATGCATGTATGATTATATCTATTATATATGTACTTGGTCAATAAATAAATGGGATTAAATATTGGCACTGTATATTGCCCTGTTTTGGAAGGGGCAGAGGCACACAGTAAACATATCATATATTTTATAATGATCAATGTAACCAGACTAAAGATGGCTGGATAGATCCACAACATACTACCCAACGCAGAGCATGTGTACAGGTGCAGATTTTGAATTTTATGAGATCCGAAATGCATAAGAATCTACAGTTTTTCCTCATGAAGACAATCGTAGAATCGTAGAGTCCCTACAGAGTGTGGAATCAGGCCATTCAGCCCATCAAGTCCAATTGACCCTCCAAACAGCACCCCACCCAGACCCACCACCCCACCACCTCCCTCGCCCCTCGCTCACCCTATCCCTGTAACCCTGCATTTCTCATGGTTGATTGATCTAGGGCATATTTGTCTCCCAAATTCTACCCTCCATAAACGTGAAGTTATCCAAAGCTCTGCTACCCATGCCTTGACTTGTACCATATCCAATTCACCTAGCACCCTGGAGCTCAACTGTTCAACAATATCTTGATTTTAATAGCCTCATTCTTGTTTTCAAAACACCTCATGGCATTACACCTCTTCATCTCTGTAATCTCATCCATGCTCACAATTCTCGGATCTATGTGTGTTCATCTAATGCTGGTCTCTTCCTGATCATCCCTGATTTAAATTTCTTTACCATCATGGCTTCAGCTTCAAATGCCTAGGCCCTAAACTCCGAAACTCCTGACCTACAACTTTCTTTAAGATCCTCTTTAAACCATCTCTTTGCCCAAATTTTGGTTACCATTTCTAACATGTCTTAACATGGTTCAATATCATATTTTATTTTAAAATTCCTCTACAAAGCACTTTGGGATGTTGTATTATGTTAAAGGGGCTATTTGTATTATGTTAAAGGGGCTATAAAGGAGTATAGGCTGAGCAACTACCTTTCTATTCCCAACCCGAGATAATTTTATGTTTTGTTGCTGTATGTTGCTGCCTTTGGACTACGTGGTTCTTTCTATTCCCGATGAGTAATTCTTTGTACCAAGTTGAACATTAAGCCCAATTAAAATTCACTTCTCTTGTTAAACAAAAGTAACAATTTTTATTGGGTACTTTAAATGTCAAACAGTTCAACATCACAGAATGATGGACAACTTCAATCAAGCACCAATGTCAGAGTTCGCCAAAACAAAAAAATTGGTGCCAATAAAAAGTAAGCATCAGCAAATATTCCTTTCTGCCCCACTATTTCAATGACATTTAGTGTCAACATATAAAAACAAGCTGCACTTGGTTTGTAGCCTATGAGAGGATGTCTGTATAACAATTTAGAAGTAGCCATTGCTTTAATGAACTCTGTCCTTTCTGATTTTGGACCTGCTTAAACAATGCTGTACAAACAGAAGACAACTGAAAGCACATCCAGTCTTTCGTTTATTGTAGTCAGTTTATTTTTAGTTTGTTGTGTGATTTATGGAAGGTGGGAAATCACAGCTACTTCATGCAAATTGTGGGAAATTGCTTTGTTTTAAAAATATTTAAGGACTGAATTAAAAAAAAATCAGATTTTTCTCACTCTGTTTTCACTGTTCAGTCCCCTTACCTGTTCATCTTCCACCATATGTCAGACATATGTAAATAAAACCTCTTTTCTCATTGATTCATGCAGCTCTCTGATTTAACAGGTACAGCTACCTTCCACACCATGCCAAAGCATTATTCTCCCTGTGGGACCCTGAAAAATGAGCATCAACTAGCTTGCAGACAAAGGAGTATCACTGCTAAGCCTGATTCTGTCCTCGTGCACACCTACATTCCAACACTGTTAGTGGATAGCAATCAGTGTCAACCTCCAGCAGTCACCACTCATCAAATCCAACACTGACTCGGGATCAAACCTGGCACATTCTTGAACTTTATTAGTTTGCGACTTACTGTATGCTACACTTGCCAGCTAAATCATTTAGGAACCTGAACTATGTGAGAAATATAAGGATTAAGCATTTTTAACCAGAACAAAGGGAGGTTTTTTAGGTCTCTTTTGTCCTTGTCATGAACCCTCATACTTCCACAGAAGAATTTTAAATATAACATAATGAGAAGTCGTGAACCACAGGAGGAGAGGTTAGGAGTAATGACTGAAAACCTGATTGAAAAGTTGTCTGTTGAGAAGGTTATTAAAGGAGAAAGAGGAGGGGTTTCTGCAGGGCATTGGTGGAAGTGTGGGATCAATGTGCCTGCAGAAAATGCAATTAATGGTGGGTGAAATAATTTAGCACTGGGAGTCAGGATCTTTCAGTTGGGATGAAGTGATTGATTATATATCAAATGTCAGTTATTTATCATGTCCAACTTACTCCGCCTGCCCATAAGAATAACGGACTTTAAACGTGAAGAAATTGGATTTAATTCATGAAAATGGTACAGTATTTTGGAAAAAGAAAATTCAAACTAGTGAGGCCATGAAGTAATGCGAAGCAATGATGAGTTTGTCAAAATTGAGGCTTTGCGCGTGAACACAAGCATCTCAGAGCCATGTACAACACCTCAGGTAATTGCCAAGGAGAGAAATGGTATCAATGACTACAAAGAATACAGCTCAAGGCTCAAGACCAAAGACACTGGCTCCAAATATTTAGTAGGAGGACATTTTTGTTCATTCAGTAAAGGACATCGGACAAGCAGTGCAAAAGATTAAAGAAAGTTGGGGTTTGGAAAGCAATAGAACTGGAGCTGAGCGTCATTAGCATACATTTTGGAACTTGATGTGTTTTTGAATAAAGTCACTGAGGGGCAATATGTGGATGTCAAACAGAAGTCATTGTTCTTTTTAATGTTGATATGAGTCTGTACTAAATTTCTTTTTGTGAAACCTAACTTTTCTCTATTTCATTACACATGGATACACATATAAATTAAAATTCTGCAATAAATATATGTTGAACAAGAATAGGCTACAATCAAAAAGGTACTTTGCTGTGACCGTACCTTAATGCTATTCAGTTAAGAATGTATTCAGTTAAATCTTCAAGAATACGGTATAATCGAGATGACTGTCAATGCTTTATTCAGTGTTCTGGTTAAGTTATGGGTGAAAGGATGAGAATAATAAGTTGAGAATATGTCCTCAGGATTTGGGCAGGATTGTACTTTGTTCTTTTTATTTGGTACGCTGCTGCTTCAAAAGTTCTCTGACTACTGAATAGAGCTATTCATTGTGACAAATTATCCAGTGTCATACTGAAGCATTTCTTCCTATTCTTAGGGCTACAGGAGACACAAAGAGCTGTCTATCAGTAGTCAGTGCGTGGCTAAGCACATTGTAGAACAAGTCAAGCATTTATGATTCGATATGTTTCTGCATTATTAGCAAGCAAATTAGTTACAAATGAACCCAAAATTTATTAGCGTACCTGCTACGTCCACATTTATCATTGATGGCATCTAAGAGATCAACATTATGTAATGGTTGAAAGTTCCAGTGCTGAATGATTGCCTGTCTTAAATTACATCACAAGTTGAGATGCACTCACTGTTCACATTCCTTTTGAATTTGATACACGGTCACCCTTGTTTGCACCAGTAGCTTTTGGTTTGCTTTTGATTTTATTTCTGCTTTGCTTCTTCATAGCTTTCTCAACGCTTTTCAAAAATATTGAACCATTTTCATCATGTTGTTTAAAATTAAATTTGGGTCGGTGGAAAAAGCTAAACTTGATAAATAACAGTCACTTAGTAATAATTAATTAGGGCAGCACAGTGGCTCAGTGGTTAGCACTGCTACCTCACAGCGCCAGGGACCCAGGTTCAATTCCACCCTCAGGCAACTGTCTGTGTGGAGTTTGCACATTCTCCCCATGTCTGTGTGGGTTTCACCCCACAGTCCAAAGATGTGCAGACGTGGTGGATTGGCTATGCTAAATTGTCTGCAGTGTTCAGGGATGTGTAGATTAGTGGGTTGGGTCTGGGTGGGATGCTCTGAGAGTTGGTTTGGGCTACAGGGCCTGTTTCTATACTGTAAGGATTCTAATCACTCCATCCCAATTGAAAGACTCTGCCTCCCATCACTAAATTAATTGTATTTTCTGCTTTGAAATTGGACAAGTAATTGTAATTGATCTGACTTCAAGGCTAGAATCTTACCGTCTTTGAATATCTTTCTTGGTAAAATAGCTCCAAACCCATCTGGTGATGACAGGCACACAGCATCCCAATTTTACAGGGAAAAGCTGACTAAGCGGCTGATAGCAAGTGGAATCCTAAGATGTGAAGCCCAATGAGAGAGTTAGAAGCTGTGGGTGTTGGTAGCTCAGCTGGAAAAGATGGGCACTGCTGAGGCAAGTAGGAGGTCACGAGGGGATCTCAAACAGAGACATCTCTGTTGCTGTTGCCTTTTCATCGCAGCACCTCTGTAATGGCGGGGAGATTGGTGGGGGGTGGGTGTCTAACAAGGGCCAACAACAGTGCCCTGGCATTCTGTCAAGAGGCTACTTTCAGAAAGGCCCTGGGTTCTTGGAGACGGTGAGGCAGTAGAGGAAAAGTAAGTGAGGGAAAGCTGTAAAATGTGGGAACGATCCTGGCTACTTCAGCAACTTTCTGCAATTGACATCTTCACTGGCGTAATAGCTGCCTGAACTACTTGTATTTTTTTATTCATTCACAGGATCAGGGCATCACTGGCCAGGCAGCATTTACTGCTCATCCCTAATTGCAGTTAGGAGGGCAGTTAAGAGTTGCTGTGGGTCTGGAATCACATGTAAGCAAACAAGTTAAGGATGGCAGTTTCCTTCGGTTTCATTAGTGAACCAGATGGGCTTTTCTGAAAATCAGTAATGGATTCATGGTCATCATTAGACTCTTAATTCCAGATTTTTTTATTATTGAATTCAAATTCCACCAGCTGCCATGGCAGGATTCAAACCCAAGGTCTCTGGATTAACGGGCCAGTGATAATAACACTAGGACATTACCTCCCCTTGGTGGGGAGAGACTGTTGTATTGAGCCTCAGCATATAAGTAACAAGCAGGACAGAACACCAAAGCTTCACTGGAGGCGCACTGACGATGTTACCTAGCAGGGTGACAAAAGCTTTGCAACCAAACCCAGCGCTCAGCGAGCATGTCTACAACCTTAGATATTGGTTGTGTTTATTTATATCTGGATCTCACCAGAGGAAAGTGAACAGTCAGGGAGAAAGATTCGAAGACCCAACTAGCCACTCTATTGTAAAAATAATTAATAGTGCTATCTTCTCAGGTATTAAATGCAGCTGAAACAAGTGCAGAAATTACAGCCATTTTGAGCACAGCAAGATCCTGCAGACAGGTACGGCATGAAAGACCAATTCATCTACTTTTCGTGGGGTGGACTGAGAGAACTCCTTGATTTTACCCAAATTGGTGAATCAGTGCTCCTAACAATGGAATACAATTAATGGATCGTCAGGTCAGACTGTCAAATGCATATGGCAAATGAACTCAAACTGCAGTTCTCCAAATTTTCTAGTTTGTAATTTTAGTTTGTCATAAATGATTGGATGAAGAATTGTAAGGAATGCTTACTGTAAACTCTGATATACACTCTAAGGTGGACAGGCATCTGCACCAGGTATGGAATCACATAAAACTACCCCTTACGCTTGCTGCAACAGGAAAATGTCCAACTTTACTCTTTTTGCACATTGTTTATTTTTCTAATTTATGTCTTCTCCCACGCTCTCTTCCAGTGTATAACTTCTCTGTCAAGGCAGATGACCAGCAGATCTAAATTCAGAGCTCTGTCATAGCAACTGGGAGATATGCCAGAATGGCCCTTGATTGATTGGCCCTCTGACATTTCCTCCCTTTCTGTCAGAAAGCAATTGACCTTCTCCTGAATCTCAACAACTTCAGTACAACAAAGATCAACGACTCACCTAGTTAAGTACTTATACAAACACAGCCTCTTCTTCAGTCTCTGAATTCCAGACTTTAACATCCTTTGGCATATATTGAAAGACTTCTTTGTAAATATATGTAGGCCTCAATATATGTCATAAATGTATATTTATGTAGATGTAAATTTGTAATGTTAATCATGCTTGACAATATAATGCCACTGTGCTCCACTCTGCATATGAACTGTATAAAATGTTGCACAGCTCACCATGGTAACACCACTTGTTAAAATCCAGGCTTGGTTTGTATGGTGGAAAATGTTAGACTCGTAGCACTCTGTACATTTTAAACTCTAAATTATTAATACATTATCAGTACTTACTTCTAGCCTTTTCCTTTGACTGGTAATTATTCTTTTCACTCAATACTAGCGAGTACAGTTGAATTTTATGCATGATTATCACGAGTGACTTGATTGAGCAGTTAGTTTTCCACTTTTCACTGTTACTCAGCTGAAAACAAACTAGGCATTGTTAAACTGTTGCTGGATGCTCCAGTATCTCACACAAGCTAGGTACCAATGAAGTGAAAGGCAGCATCATTGGGCAAAACACCTCTCGCCTCAGCATGAACTGATCACACTTTTCCCTACCTCATGTATGCAAGGGACACGTGGATGAGGATTCTCTGACTATTCTTTTTCCCTTCTGTCCCCATTCTTTGCTGACCCTGCAACTGCTAAATGAGGTCCAGCATGGATTCCTGAGATGCAATGTCAAAATGGAAAATCCCAGAGGGAGGGAGGGAAGCCTAGCAGTGACCTTTTTCCATCCCACAGCATACCTGCTAAACGTATCTGTCCCTATGATATTTTACCAGATTCTGTTCACATCATACCAGATACAACATCCTTCTATTAGCTTTTTTATATAATTAATTGTCACATATGTCTCACATCTCAGGTGCCTCCAATCTAAAGCAAACTATTTCTCTTGTAGTTCTTAAGGCAGGCTATTCATCCATCTGATTAAAAATGGCATCAGGTGGACCTTGGCATCAACGCAGTAGCCAAGATACATCTGTCATATACCCAGTAATTTTCAACGGCCAGCCTTTTTTTTGAAGCACAAATAGAAGTTCAAAGGTTGGTATCCTTTGCTTTTCGTTTCCTGGAACTGAGACTGGTGCTTGAAATGTGGTTTGGGGAGCGCACCATACAACTTGATATCAAATTCCTCTGACTTGTATTGTTTTAGTTAGGCAGATCAGCAGGCATTAGTTTGATGCCTTGCACTAGTTAGACACCATGAGCTGAATGTAATGATGATGACCCTATGCCACCCACCAGCCAGAAAGACAGTGGCAACCCCATGTGGCCATTTCTGGGAATTCTGTTGGGATTAAATCCCTACTGGCCAGTTTAACTGTCTGCTGTTGGGGTCCTCGGGCCTTCAGAATGAGATTTAAACCCCCAGGAGCTGCTAGTCAGTCAGATGACAGGCAGGTCTTCAGTACCAACAGTGCCACTGGGAGCAGTGGATACTGCTGGGACTGGCCCAGGACCAACAGCAGTGCTGGAGGCCCAGAGTAAATATCAACGCTCTGCAGGCAGTTCCTGTCTCCTGCTAATGCTCCATACCAGTTGTTGGACACCATGTCTGCCCCTGGAGCATTTAGGGTGTTTACATTTCAAAACAGCATCACAGGTTCAGAACACTAACGGGAGTGAGTTGCTGAACCCAGGTCAGCCTCTGCATTTCTTGGTTTCTTCTCTCCGAATAACAAACATGCAATTTTGTCTTGAAGTTTGAGTTCTGATGCATCTAACACTGGGCAGAAAGAGAAACGTTTTGGATATTTTAACTCCTACATGTGTTTCAGGAAGAAAGCTGCTTCGTGACATCTGTGGGCTGTTAGGTAACTGAAGGATATATTTAATAATTCTGATGTAATTGTAATGATCATGCGTCAGCTACAGAGCTGCAGGCAGTCACAGGCTCTCTCCATCTGGATTTTAAATGTTTTTAAATCTAATTGAAATGAAATGGATGGAAGCTGCAGTTAAACTGTACCACTTTTTATTTATCCACAGTGTAATGTGAACACACAGATTAAATGGTCTTAATTGATTCTTAGCATATTGTTTTCTTTCATGTACTTACTTCTGGCATTGGATTTGTTGAATTAACACAAAGTTACAAATCAAATGTCGCTGCTCATCCTCACAGCTACAGTAAAGGAACAGCACTGGGACGTTAGCTCATTTCACAGACTGAATTATTAGATTGCTCTATTTATTTTTCTGAGTTGTAATAGTCTAAACCCTTCAATTTGGTCAGATGAGCTTCAATGCTCTTTGTATACCCTGTGATACCACTGGGATAGTTCAAGCCCAATTCCTGTTAAATGATAGCAACACATCTCCAAATGTGCCAGCAAAGAACTGTAAACTCCTGTCCCATAACAAACAGGAACAGGAGTAGCCATTCACCATATCGACCCTGCTGCACCATTCTATCATATCACCCAATTCCTCAAACTGCAACAGTTGGTAAGGAGAGAAAAGATGAAGCTCAAAGAGCAGTGATTGATTAAATATTAACTTGCATGTTCTGTATTTGATGCTAAGGGGAAAGGTAATACTGAAAGGAGATCCACTATTTAAAGGTGCTGAGCATCAATGACGAACGGGAAAAAGTAAAATTTCAGCAGATTGATAGTAGAAGGAGGAGTGCTGCTGACTTTAAAGATCCTGATGATGGACAAAACTGACTGAGCTGGCTGAGCCCTAAAGGACATAGCAGAGAGACTGGGTCTGCGGATGGCAGTGAGGTAAACAAAGGCATGGATAAAACTACTTGACCATGTACTCCAACCTACCGGCAGTAGATGGATCCATCCATGGCCATACATGCAGGAGTCACAATCACACGGTCACTGTTGAGACAAAGGCTTGTCGTCACACTGAGCATACCTTCCACTATGTTATCTTCATGCTGATTGGGACAGAGTTCGAACAAATGGGTTCACAAGGCGATGTGAGCCTCAGTAGCAGCAGAACTTTACTCAACCACAGGCTGTAACCTTGTGGCCTGACATATCCCCCACTCAACTTTACAATCAAGCCAGGGATCAACCTTGGTTCAATCAAGAGCGCAGGAGGGCATGCCAGTACCTACGCTAGGCATAGCTAAAAATAAAGTGTGAATCTACAACACAGAGCTCCTTGTCATTGACCCATCTACATAAGATCATGGATGTATCACAGAATTGGTAAAGCACAGAAGGAGGCCTTTCAGCCAGTTTTGTCTGCACAAGCAAATCAAATTAGTTCGGGTTGCTTCAAATGGTGCCCTTTATCTGATGGCTGAAAAGTTCAATGTGTGAAAGGCAGATTTTGCCTCAAGTGCCACATATGAACTGATCATCGGGTGTCACAGTAATTTGCTGCTACTGGAATTCGTAACTGTTGCCTGCTGACTGTCATGGTGGTGCACATTGATCTACAAGTAATGTCACAATTACTATCTGTCAGTGACCTGTGTCTCCCAGGTGTGAAAACTGGTCATGGCAGCCTCACCACACAGGAGATTCTTAGGTACATGACCAACTTCCATCCTGTGAGTGTGCCTGAGCCAGCAAAGTCCCCTCTGCCCAATGAGTGGCTACATACTTGCAAGATTTGTTTTCGAAAGCACAGCTGTATTCTTGATTTTGTCCTTGTTTGAAGTGCCCAGAATGCGGTGAAAACAACAGAGATGATAGTTGTTGAGCTTCTTAATAGCTGGGAGTTATCCATCTTTCTCGACCATACTACAAAGGTGCTTTGAACACAAGCCTTGTAAACCAGCTTTGTGGTATTAGAGGCAACTTGATTCTTTTCGATGCATGTTTCATTTGTCATCCAAAACGGGTAGCTGCTTTGCTTGTTGTATGAATTGGCACCTTAATCACAAGACAAATTGTCAGCATGGACCAAAGGTAGCAGAATCTGCGAACCACTTACAGCAGGATTATATTTAGAGCAATCAAGAGCAGCAATGTGACATCCTGAGCCGTAACCATATTTTTAAACACTTATGGTAACACAGAACATATTACAACCACAGGAGAGACAATTCACAAGTCTTTGTAGCTGAGTTTCAGTGTGAGCAATTAATCATCAGTGTAGAGGAATCTCTGATCACAACATGCGTATTTTTGTCCTCGCTTGCAGACTGAACTGTTTGTCGAACTTGCCATCTGAACGAGCATGCAGATGAACACCTTCCATAGGTCAAAGGTCAGGATCATGGAGAAGAACATACCCAACAAGGTGGCAGCCAGGACTGTTCCTGTTTCAGTCCATTCTTCAGGCTGTCATAAATGGTATCATTGAACTATACAGCACAAGATGTGCTGCCCAGAAAGGACTACAGGACTACCTGCATGCTAAAAACGAGAACAGAAAGTTATAGTCAGAGCTGAAAGATTCCACAACTAATCAAGCAGATTGAAGCTCTGCATTCCTCTACACTCAGTCATGAATTGAGATGAACAATTAAAAAACTAATAGGAAGAAACTCCCGTCCTGAATAAGGCCAGAAGTCAGCACATCAGTATAACATTGAGGTCATCTTCAGTCAGATGTGACAAATGGATGATCCATCTTGGCTTCCTCCTTAGGTCCCCAGCATCACAGATGCCAATCTTCAGCCAATTCAACTCACTTCACATGATATCAAGAAACATCTGAATGTATTAGTTACAGCAAAGGCTTTGTGCATAGACCACGTTCCGAATGCAGTACTGAAGAATTGTGCCTCAGACAAGCAACAACACTAGCAAATCTGTTTTAAAACAACTGGTACCCACCTGACAATGTGGAAAATTGCCTAGCTAAAGCAGAAAAAAAATGCAGTTTGATTAATTATTGCCCCAATAGTCTTCTCTTGACCATCAGCAAATGAAGAAGGCTGTTTTCAATGGTTTTATCAAGTGATAATTAAATAGTACTAACTTGATCTCTGATGATCTGTTTTAGGTCACATTAAGCCTTGGTTCAAATATGGATAAAAGAACTGAATTTAAGAGGTGAGATGCAAGTGATTGCTGTGGACAGAGTGTCGCATTAGGGACCTCTGATAAAATTGAAGTCAATGTGAATCAAATGGATGATCCATCTGGGCTGCCTCTTCAAGTCCTCAGCATCACAGATGCCAATCTTCAGCCAATTCAACTCACTTCACATGATATCAAGAGCCAACTGAATGTAATAGTTACAGCAAAAGCTTGTGGTATACAGAACATCGCAACTCTAGTACTAAAGAATTGTGCTCCGGGCAAGCTACACTGCTCCACTGGATGGAGACATACTTAGCACAAAGGAAAGTTGTTTTGATTGTTCGAGTCCAATCATTTTAAGGACCTCAGCTGAAGGCATTCCTCAAAGTAGTGTCCTAGGCCCAACAACTAGAAGCTCCATGTTAATGAAGTGGTAAGCAGCTCTGCCTGGCATGCAGGAGACTAGGGTTCAATTCCCTGATGATCTCTGTGTGATGGGCTAAATGTGAATACAGTTTCTTAGCGTTCCTGTGGCACTGTGGTAGTATCCGTACCTCTGAGCCAGGAGACCTGGTTCAAGTCCCACCTGGTCCAGAGGTGTGTAATAAAATTCCTGAGTCATACAGCACAGAAACAGACCCTTTGATCTCACTCGTCCAAGCTGACCAAGGGGGTTTCTTAAACTGAACTAATCCCATTTGGCCCATATCCCTCTAAACCCTTCCTATCCTTGTACCTGTCCAAATGTCTTTTAAATGCTATAATTGTGCCCATCTCTACCACTTCCTCTGGCAGCTCTGTCCATATACACACGGCGCTATGTGTGAAAAAGTTGCCCCTTTGGGTCCCTATTAAATCTTGCCCCTCTTACCTTAAACCTATGCCCTTTAGTTTTGGACTTCCCTACCCTAGGGAAAAGACCTTGACTATTCACCTTATCTATGACCCTCATGATTTTATTTGAAAATATCAACCACCTTCAGCTGCTTCCCGCTATCATAAGGTCAGAAATGGGGATATTCACTGGTGATTGCACAAGGTTCAGCACCATTCATGACTCCTCAGATACTGAAGCAGTCCATGTCCAAACGCAACAAGATCTGGAAAAACTAATAAATAGCACCATTCACACCACACAAGTTTTAGGCAATGACCATCACCAACAAGAGAGAATCTAATGATCATCCCTTGACATTCAATGGCATGGCCATCACTGAATCCCCCACTATCAACATCCTGAGGGTTACCTTTGGCCAGAGAATATTACACAATATGGCCATCTGATGCTTGGTTGGATATTCATAGACAGCAGGGCTAGGAGTGGAACCCTCTGTTTCTATTTCACTTCCCTCACCACATCAAGAAACACAAACTCTATCCCATGTATTTGACTTCTCAGTGTTCAACCAGCTTTTCTTTGCAATTTATTATTCATTTCAAGAATTTAGAATTTCATTTTTGTCAATATTAGGATAAAATACGAATGTTTTCATTCACAGGCTTAAAACAACAAATCTTCTGATTCATAAAATGAAGGTGTGACAAGACCTCTGGCCTCTTGGTCATTGAAGTACACTGACAGACTTCTGTGTCTCCTCCAACAAACCTGCTAGCAGTGAGGTGACAGCTTTGATGAAGCAGGTCTTAAAGGCCTGTTACAATGCCAGTTGCCTTAGAACTGTCAGCAAAGCTGCTGAACAGATTTCTCATTGAAGAACGCCACTTCTCTTTGTCAAATTCTGTCATGGGATATTTATACATCCAGTGGAACAGAAACAGCCTCATCGTAATGGTTTATCCAAAACATGAGAATTCAGACAATATCACGCTTTTCCAATTAAGCACCAGAAAATCGACTTAGTTTAAGTGCTTCGACTAGACTAAGACTTAGCTTAACCCATAGTCTTTTTGATTTAGAATCTTAGCACAAGCTGGAAATTGCACCAAGTTTGTATTTGTAGAAATAATACAGAACAAGTATTTAAATTTCAGTTGCAGACTAAACTCTATTTAGAAAAGCCCTGTCATTCTTTCTTTGAATTCATTCATAGGATGGGAGCCTTGCTGCCTTTGCCAGCATTTACTGTCTGTCTCCAATTGCCATGGAGAAGGTATTTATGAACTGAAACCGTGAACCATAGCTGTCCAGGTGGTGTAAGTACACCAATAGGGAGGGAGTTCCAGGATTTTGTTCCAGTGACACTGAAGAAATCATGATATAATTCCAAGCCAAGATAATGTGCGGCTTCTGGGTGAACTTGCAGATAGTGATGATTCCATGCATCTGCTGCTGTTGTCCTTCAAAGTGGTGAAGGGCGGAGTGTTTGGAAGCTGTTGTATTAAAGGAGCCTTGGTGAGTTACTGAAGGGTACATTGTAGATGGTACACACTGCTCTCACTATGCACCGGTGGTGGAGGGAGTGTATGTTTGTGGATATAGAGCCTCTGAAGACAGCCTGCTTTGCCCTGGATGGTGTCAAGCTTAGAATCATAGAATTTTACAGTATGAAAGGAGACCATTTGGCCCAACACGTCTGCACCGGCCCCTGAAAGAGCTACCAGCTAGTCCAATTCTCCAGCCCTATCGCAGTAGCCCTCTAAATCTTCTTGAGTATTATTGAAGCTCGATCCATCCAGGCAAGTGGAGAATATTCCATCACACTCCTGACTTATGCCTTTAGATGGTGGACAGGCTTTGAGGAGTCAGGAGGTGAATTACTCACCATAGAATTCAAAGCCTCTCATCTCCTGCTGTAGCTGCAGTACTTACAATGGCTGATCCAGTGCAGCTTCTGGTCAATGATAAGCTCACACTTTAAGACTTCTAGACACTTTTTGATGGGTTGACATTTCTTGACACATGTTGATACCTCAACAGATCAAAACATTTTGCTAGTTATTGATAGTTCTTGACATGCTGCACAGTTTCAAGGAGAAACACTTATACACAATCGTCGCCATCCTGAAAGGATGCTGGATCCTTTCCCTGCCGCAATCCTAAAGGAATCCTGATTCCACCCCCCCACCATCAAGATGTCTTGGGACCATATCCGCAAGGCTATACAGCTCTCCAAAGGGGCACTGCGTCAGTCAAAAGCTATATACTGAGACATTACCTGCTGTAATCTCCACATGCCAGTTTCCAGCCAGCAGGGAGACCAGAATCCGATTTCAGTGGGATGCAGCAGCAGATCACTCACAGGGGCAACTGCATCCAGGAATCACACACAGACATGAAATATGATTTGGCCTTGGCCCCCAGCCTCCCCCATGAAACTGAGAGAAGCTGGGACTGTGGAGGGATTTTGGGGTGGGGGGAGGGGGGTTTGTGGTTGGTGAGTAGACAGCATTTGCAATTCCGGAAACATGCCGGTATTTTCACCAGAGCAGACACACTCTCCATCCTAGTAAAAAATTGGAGCCCTTGTTTGCTGAGAAAATATGATGAACATTTGGCATTTCAGACAGGTAAGGTTTCCTCTCAGGAACAAGAAATTGGAAACTTAGAATCGTAGAATGGTTATACACAACCGAACGCCATTCAACCTGTCATCTCCCTGTCAGGATTACAACGGGAAAATATTTTTAACTGTACGCAATTAACAATCTCAATCAATGTGGTTTCCTCACCTGCCACGTATTCTATGTCATGTTTAAATTTACAGAACTATTTGCGGCTTAAGTAAACTATCCATGGCCTTGTGACAAAGTCACTTATGAACAGAAGTTGTCAAATATGGAAAGGTGATCACTTTCCTACTTTGATGCTGTTTTCATTCATTGAGAATTATGAAAGTCAACTTGCAGTCAATCCTTCCCTTGAACTCTACATCCCAACTTTAAGTGTGCCAGATCTGAATTTCCAAATATAAAGTGGTTCTTTGTAAATTATATGCCAGACTTACACCATTGTCATCTTCAGGAGTCAATTCGTACTGATGACGCGATCGATTTTTCATGTCAGCGGCAAACTTGTAAAACTCTGGCTTTGCTGACCTCAATAGAGTCACAGTCTGAAGTGACTGGTACGCTGCTTTGGCTTCAAGATCAAATTTATCTCCTTGTTTCCATGATCCATTTCCTAAGAATAAAATGAAAGATTTTCAATCTCACTCTAAACAGTTTCTCAGTGGTTGAAATTAGTTTGTAAACATTCAACACCCTTCAGACATAATGTTTCTGGCTTCTATTGCACTAAGGTGATCCTAATAGCTGCAGTGCCTCATAAAACTCAGTCAATTCTGCCCAAGGTACATTAGCAGCATAGATTCATAGATTCATACAGAGCAGAAAAGGCCCTTTGGCCTATTGAGTCTACACTGACATAACTACAACCAAAAGTGCGCTAATCCCAATTTCTTGCACTTATCCTATATTCTTGAATGTTGTGATAGTTAAAGTCCTCAACCAATTTTTTTAAAAGTTTGTAAGGTTTGTATCCTATTGCTAAGCCAGTTTCTGATCTATTTCCTGTGTGGGACCTTGTTGAAAGCTTTGCTAAAATCCCACATCAAGTGAACTTCCCTCATCCACACATGATCACATTTTTAAAAAATTCCACCAAGTTTGTTTGGCATGACCTCCCTCTGACAAAACCATGCTGACTATCTCTAATTAACCCACACCTTTCCAACTGGGTATTAATTCACTCCTTCAGAATTTTCTCGAATCGTTTCTGTACCACTGACATGAGACTCACCGGTCTGTAATTTCCAGGGTCATCTCTACCACCTTTCTTGAAAAGTGGAACCACATTTGCCATTCTCCAGTTCTCTGGCACTTCATCCATGGCCGAGAGGAATGATAAATTTGTGTCAGTGCCCCTGCAATTTCTTGCCATGCCTCCCACAGCAGCCTGGGATGCAATTCATCTGGGCCAGGGGATCTGACTGTTTTTAAGCCTGACAGAGCCTCTAATATCTCTCCATTTCCTATGTCAACCTGTGCAAGTTCCTCACAGTCCCTTTTCCTGAATTCCATACCTATGTTCTCCGTTTCCAGAATGAAGGCCAAAGAGGAGTATTCATTCAACACCCTTCCAATATCCTGCAACTTCACACACAGGTTGCCTCCTAAGTTCCTAAGGGGCCCTACTCTTTCCATGGTTAACCTTTTCCTTTTAATGCATTTATAAAGTATCTTAGGATTTTCCCTAATCCTGTTTACGTTCACAAATCCTTTCTCATGTATTTTTTTGCTTTTCTAATTGCTTTCTTCAGTTCCCTCCTGCACTTCCTGTATTCATCTCGGGCTGCAGCTGAATTGCTCCCTTTGAGCTTACTAAAGGTCCTACTCTTCATCCTCATCCAGTCCTGAATTGTTCTCTAAACCTATTGCTCCTTCATTTCATTCTAAAGGGCACATGTTGGACTTGTACTCTCCCTAGCTCCTTCTTGAATGACCCCATTGCTTCGCTGTACACTTACCTGCAAGGAGCTGTTCCCAGTCTACTATAGCCTTATCCTGCTTTACTTTAATAAAATCTGCCTTCCCCCAATCCAAAGCCGTCTCTTGCAGGCCATCTTTTTCCTTGTCCAGAATAAATTTGAACCGTACCGTGCTGTCGTCGCTGTTGCCTACGTGTTCCCCCACTGCCACATTGAACACTTGTTCAGCTCCTTTCCCCACAACCAGATCCAGCACTGCACCGTCCCTTGTTGGGCCCTCTACGTATTGGTACAACAAAAACCCCTAGATACATTACATAGAAACATAGCAGGCAGGAGAAGGAGGAGGCCATTCAGCCCTTCGAGCCTGCTCTGCCATTCATCATGATCATGGTTGATCATCCAACTCAATAGCCTAATCCTGCTTTCTCCCCATAACCTTTGATCCCATTCGCCCCAAGTGCTATATCTAGTTGCCCTCTAAGAAATGTGCCCTCGCTAAACCCTTAACATTATGACCACCCCAGTTTATGTTGGGAACATTGAAATCCCTGCGTATAATTACCTGATTATCACTCTTACACACCTCTGTGAATTGTCTATATATTTGCTCCTCTATTTCCTGTTGATTTTTTGGGGAAAAGCAAAGTAGCTGTACCCTTAACATTCCTAAGTTCTACCCACAAAGCCTTGTTTGAGAACTCTTCCAAGATGTTATCTCTCTTTACTGCAGTAATTGATTCCTTAATTAATAGTGCTACAACTCCACCCTTTTTACACCCCCCTTTGTCTCTCCTAAACATTCCAGACCCTGGAATGTTGAGTTGCCAGTCCAGCCCTTCCCTCAATCATGTTTCTCTAATGGCAACGATATCGCACTTCCATGTGTCAATCCACGCTATTATCTCATCAGTTTCACTGCTTTATCAGAACAGCTGTGACAGAGCTGGAGAAACTGGGAGAATGGAAAACAGGTAGAGGGGTGTGGGGATGCATAGTCAAGGTAACCGGGATATTGGTGGATATTGGTGGCCAGCCTATCCTCAGAAATGGAAACAGAGATGTTGAGGAAGGGAAGGGAGGAGTCAGAGGTGGACCACATGAATATTACAGCAGAGTGGAAATTAGAGTGAAATTGATAAATTTTTCCATTTCTAGACGAGAGAGGGAAGCAGCACTGATGGTGTCATTGATGTACCAGAAAAAGAGTCTCTGGGTGAGGGCCCGAGTAGGGGTAGAACAAAATATATTATGCATGAGTTGTATATCTTTCGGGAACCTGTGTTATATCATAATAAAGAACATAATCAGAGTTGAAATATTGAAGATTACTGACATTGGATAATACAGTGGAATTCTTGGAAAGAAATATAATTACCATATATGCTGCTGTTGAAGAGTTCGATATTGAAGAATACATAGTCTCCAGTGGTCATTCCCTGTCGATGTGCTGCAAGCATGATTTTCCTTATGGTCTGACTACTCGCACACATAATCACAACTGAAGATAGAAACAGAACATCTCTTTAGGCAAGGAAAAGAGCAAATGTAATACAGGTACATCTTCCAAACAAACTTAAGATGATTTAACATTTCCCCCATTCTCTGCTGATGATATTAACTCATACAGGGCTATAGTTATACAAGTGCTTTCCCAAGTAATTATTCTTCAAATGAAAATATTGACAGTGGGCATTGGCAATCTATTCAATTAAAGCAGGCATTGTTGTATAAGAGAATGAATCTCACCGAGTTAATGTACATGTTAAGTTGACTCCACCCATTCTACTGATATCACACACTATCTGTGGGTGCAGCAAAAAATTCTATTCTAGCTTTTAGAGGGAGCAGATGTAGCAGTCCCAGCTCCTTGAAGTACAAGTAATTATGCCTGACCACATGTAGTTCTACTTAACGGTTATCATGCAATAAACCTTATTATTTAAGAATGGTACCTCTTCTGTAAATAATTAACAGTGATATATGCTCTACCACTAATCACTAGACCGGCCTAAGACAAGGCAAAGTTCAAGGAGGATTGGTGGCAGTGAACTATCTCAAACAACCCTTATCCAATACCACCTACTGCTCAAGGTGGTAAATACTACAAGGTACAGAACCAGTCATCTGGGAGAATACTACAGTCATTACAATCAAGCCTCTCTTCCAACATCTATTCATGCATACCTTCCTTTAGCTCTCACTGAATAGCTAACTGACAGTGAATGATAGTCAGGAGCAAGAAACTTCACTTTGTTCATTCCTTATGTTAAGAAGCATCAGGAAGAATTTAATTGCTCCCACAGCAGCAAGTTTGGAGATGGGGCAGAGTTGGCCATTTCACTGGACTCTTTTGCCATCCTGTCCAACTGACTGAGTGTATGTGGGAAACCTTGTGTATAGCCTTCCAACCTGGGCACAATCCTTCAGAGGAAGGGTCACCGGACCCGAAACGTTAACTCTGATTTTTTTCTTCACAGAATGTTGCCAGACCTGCTGAGCTTTTCCAGTAACTTTGTTTTTGTGCACAAATTAAGACCCCAAAATTAGAAGGTTTCCATCATCTCAAGCTTATCAAGCTCAAACTTGGAGACCAAAACAGACTACAATTTAAGCATTTTAATTGACCTGCTTCAAAAGCAACTGACATGTGGCAAAGCCTTCACTTTCTATTAACTCTTTGCCTGATAATGAATTCTTACAACATCCACATCAATGATGCAAGATCCAAATCTAACACTGTACTGGGTAGTGCATTTATCACTAATAATGAAGTAACTTCCAAACTCATGTTCTGCTTTTCTTTCCTGCTTTCTCTTCCATATTCTATTTAAAATAATAAGTTTCATAGCAAAAATTAAACAAATGAAAATGATTAATTGTGAGTCATATCTGAGTGTACATAATATACAAGTAAACATACATATGCTTTGTATTTTAAGTTAGCAATGCAACTAAAATAGATTGATTTACAGAAAGATCTGTATGTTTATAGCATCTTTCATTATACCAAAGTACTTTACAGCCAATGAAATATTTTTTTCAACTTTATTTACATTATTTAGAAACACAAAACTGAATGTGTTGTATAAAACAGCAATGGTAATCTGATTTTAAAAAGTACTGTGTTAGCTGTAATGCGCTTTGGGACATGACGAGATCAAGAAATACAACGCATCATTGCAAGTTCCTTTCCATTCCTTTATGAAGTACTGCTGGTCTAGTCCTTTTCTTGCCTGTTTTAGGCAGCAAATTCACATCAGTTCTTGTATGGTATAACCACAGGATAAAAATAAAAATGTACAATTACAGAGTGTCTTTAGCATTAAAAAAAAACCCAGTGAACACTGTAGGGAATGGTGCAAAAGTAATACGCTCAAATTCACAACAGGGGAGCAAAATGGGACAGCAGGAATCATGAGGCTGAAATAAAACAAAGAACTGTGGATGCTGGTAATCTGAAACAAAACCTGAAATTGTTGGAGAAACTCAGCAGCTCTGGCAGCATCAGGGTCACTGGACTCGAACCATTAACTCTGCTTTCCCTCCACAGATGATACCAAATCTGTTAAGTTTCTCCAGCAACAGGAATATTGTGTGCAGGTTCGATCTCCTTCTCTGAGGAAGGCTGCTCTTGCTGTCAAGGGAGTGCAGCGAAGGTTTACCAGGCAGATTCTGGGGATGGTGGCACTGAGGAGAAATTGAATAGGTCAGGATTGTTTTCGCTGGAGTTCAGACAAATGAGGGGCAAATCTCATAGAGACTTATCAAATTCTAACAGGACTAGACAGGGTAGATGCAGGGAGGATGTTCCCAATAGTGGGTGTGTCCAGAACCGGGGTCACAGTATGAGGATTCGCGGTAGACGATTTAGGACGGAGGTGAGGAGACATTTCTTCACCCGAAGAGTGGTGACCCTGTGGAATTCATTACCACAGGAAATAGTTGATGCCAAAAATGTATTCAAGAGGTGGCTAGATATAGCACTTGGGGCAAATAGGATCAAAGATTATGGGGAGAAAGCAGAATTAAGCTATCGAGTTGGGCAAACAGCTGTGATCGTGACGAATGGTGGATCAGGCTCAAAGGGACGAATGGCCTCATCCTGCTCCTATATTCTATGTTTCTATGCTTCTATTTGTGTTTATGTATCATAAGGCTGAAGTTGTTTGCTTTTTTTAAATTGATTCGTAGAATGTGGGCAACAATGGTAAGGCCAGCATTCATTGTGGAACCCTAATTTTACATGAGAAGGTGGTAGGGCCTTAGTTATTTTTTGAACTGCACCAATCCACATTGTCAAGGTACACACACCGTGTTAGGAGTTGGGAGAGAGTTCCAGGATTTAGATCCAGTAATTGAGAAGGAACAATGATATAGTTCCAAGCCATGGTGACGTGTGACTTAGAGGGGAACCTGTAGATGGTGGTGTTACCATACATCTATTGCATTTGTTCCTCTAGGTGGTAAGGACCTGGGTGTGGAGGGTGCTGTTGAAGGACCTTGGCAAATTGTTGCTGTGCACCTTAAGATGGTGCATACCGCTGATACTATCCGCCAGTGGCAGTGTGATAATTGTCTTAATGGTGGTGAGCAGGGGAGCTAACTTGTCCTGGATGGTGATGAGCTTCTTCTGTGGTGTTGAAGCTGCACTCGTTCAGGCAATTGGAGAGTAATTCATCACATTCCTAAGTTGTGTCTTGTTGATGCTGAGGGAGGAGTGAGAAACCTAATTACTGCAGAATTCCTAGCATTTGATGCACTCTTGCAGCAACAGTATTTATATGGCTTGTTCAGTTCAGTTTCTGGTCAATGTATTCCCCCAGGATATTAATTCTGAGAATTCAGCACTTGGGTGGTGTAAATGTACTTGCCACTTATCGGCCTAAGCCTGCATATTACCCAAGTCTTTCTGCAGACAGGCACAAACTGGACTATTATCTGCGAATGGAACAGAACACAGTGCAAACTTCAACAAACATCGTCACTTCTGACCTTACAGTGGCAGAAAGGTGATTTGTGAAGCAGCTGAATATGGTTGGATTTAGGGCAATAATGTTAAGGAACTCTTAAAGCCATGTTCTGGGGCTACAATGACTGGACTCCAACAATTACAGCCATCTTCCTTTGTGCTAGATAAGGCACTGGCCAGTGGAAAGAGTTCCCCAGTCCCTTGATTATACACTTGATCAAACACAAATCACAAAGACAGGAGAGCGCAAGGTGATGAAAGTATTTGAAAGTCATGATTTGAATTCTGACGTTGTGTCATAGAAGCATGAAGAGTGAATGGAGTTTGTAATAACCAAGGTAATAGAATAAACACCTTAATATTGAGTAATCATCCAACATAGGTAAAAACAGCAAATTGTTTCTCTCTGCTCTGTTGAATGATTTGAATGACAATTTTTTTCTACATTTACAGGACCTTGGAAAAACTGTGTAATAAAACTTGATCTGTCTCTGAGTATTTAATCATCATAGAATCCCTACAGTGTGGAAACAGGCCCTTCAGCCCAACAAGTCCACACTGACTCTCAAAGCATCCCATCCAGACCCATCCTGCATAACCCACCTAAGCTACACATCCCTGAACACTACGGGCAATTTAGCATGGCCAATCCACTTAGCAGGCACATCTTTGGAATGTGGGAGGAAACCGGAGTACCCGGAAGAAACCCACGCAGACCCGGGGAGAACGTGCAAACTCCATACATGCAGCACCTAAGGGCAGAATTGAGCCCAGGTCCCTGGTGCTGTGAGGCAGCAGTGCTAACCACTGAGTCACGGTACTGCCCCAAAGCAGCAAGAAATTTGATGGTTCAGTACAGATCTTGATGGAAAAAAAAGATTCCTATGTCATTCCTTCCACATCTTAAACATCTACATCCCTTCAGAATCTGAGCAGGTAAAACAAAATCAGAGTTATTGTTTTGAATGAATGCATTAAATAACATAGATTTAATTCAGCTGCCTCACAAAATGAGCAACATCATCACTCATCTAACTTGAATGTTAATGTCAAGGTTAAGGACCATAAAGGGCATAAATATGTTCATGCGTTTCAGAAGGAAATGTTTGCATGGGGCTTGCTGCATTGTCAGAGGTGCTGTCTTTGAGATGAAGCATTTAAGTCAGGTGTTATCTGACCTCTCAAATGGACGCAAAAACTGAAATGGCACTATTTAAGTTAGGTAGTATTTTGTCATATATATCCTTCACCAAACAGTATTAAAACATGTTGAAGTAGAAATTTGTCTTAGATAGTGGTGAGAAGCATATGAATTTGAGGTAGGCACCCATTGTACTCCGCACAGGTTCCACTAACTGCAGTCAAATGGACTATCAGACACTGTGCCTAACAGGTGAACAACCCCACATCAGCCATTCTGCACCAATACCTGAGGTGAATTTTGACTCCATTGTTTCGTGACTTATGTCTGATTGGTGTTTTTGTACTTAGCTGCATGTATTACCAGTTGGCATAAAAATGACAACAGTGACTACATAAGCAAAGTAATTCATTTAGCGGTAAAGCAATTTAGGACAAGAAATTTTATAACTGCAAGTTATTTGTTAATTTTTACATAATGACAGATTGTAACACATCACAGACTTTCACAACAAAGCACAAATTCAATGGACCAATGTGAAGTGTGTTGACAATTGCAAAATAGCTATCACTGCAGCCATTATGTACATAAACTTTAACAAAGAGCTGGGACATAGATGATCTTTTCTAACACAATAACTTTCAATCATGTCCCCAAATAGATAATTCCCACCTGTAAAGTTGATAAATCTTTGGTTCAATGTCTCAATTCACTTTTAGCCATTAATACACTTTCTGCAATGCCCCAAAGTGAGAGTGTATGCTATAGATGTTCTTAATTCATTCTGTTCAGACATGTTATGACACACCGCTGAAGCAGGTTGGGATTTGAACCCAGACCTTCTGGCTCACAGGTACGGACACAATCACAGTACAACAAAAGCCCTCAGCTTATGCCAGAAGCTTAAGTGCTAAAATGTGATTTGATAACAGAAACTTTTAATTTGGCCAAATTAGCATCCTTTTCTCAAGGAGAAATCTGTTCAGATTTCAGTTTGGGTGAAAATGGAAAAAAGATACTTATAACTGAATCACAGTGACATATCCTTTCTGAGTGAAATAGTAGCAAGGCATTAAGATCTCAGGTTTGACTCCTGTATCTTCGCTGAATTTGGCTTGGCTTTCTCAACAAGCTTGTTTTTGGAAAGTAAACTGCAAGACAAACAAGTACAGCATTGGAGAAGGCAAGCCTTTAATGATCTGGAGTTTTAGAAGTACTGGGTAAGAAATAAATGCGGTAGGGACAGTTCCTGAGCTTGAAGCAAGTCTTTGTAACAAAAACAAAATGTGCAGAAGGAATTCTGCTAGGAACCAACAGTACATCAATACTTCACATCTCTGAACCTAAATGGCAGACAGTAAAGTTGATAAAGGCCAGAGTTATGTTGAGGGTGCTGGGGAAATGGGAAAATGGCTCTTGTTTTTCTGATGTTTGGTGAAATTATCACTTGCCATCAGTTAAGAGATCGTAACAATTGTTGTGTGATATTGGGAAGACACAAAGGTTGAGCTGGGTCCCACTAGCATATATGTGCAAGCTGATCCTGAGTTTCAAAATATGGTCACAAAGATATCAGGGAAGGTACCAGTAAATCAGAGAAGTAACTTAAAGATGGCTGAGTCATGAACAGCTTCTCCTTAGATTGACTTCTACTTGAGTGTTGCCAACGGTTTGATTCATAGTGAATGGGAAGAGACTCGAATGCAGCATAAACACCAAAACAGAGTGGTTTAATCAACTAACCTGTTTCTATGCTGTATGTTATATGTAATCCTATGTAAAATCACTAGATACTCCTAGTGAGGTTTCCTAGACACTCATAGTTTATCAGTTAATTGTCAATGTTCCCTCTAAGCTGCCAGGCTGAGCACAATTTAGTTTCTTTAAATCACCAAGTTTGTGTGGTCACCCAAAGACATAATGGGCACAGGCACTTTTAAATGGTAACGCTCAGATACAATATTTTCTTGGCTATGGACCTGTCCTGATAGTAAACCTCAAATAGCATTCCAATTGTTTGCACTGTGTATTTGATTACCATTTACAGTGCTGATTTACTTTTCTTTCAACTCTTCCAGTGTTGGATCTGCACTCATTTTATTTCATCCCAACAGCTTTACACTGATTTATTTTCGTGCTCAAGAGTTAACGTATTCCTATTTTTTCTGTCAACTAATTTATTTTGCTGTCTTCTCCATTAGGGTACCCACAATGATTTTTCACCAACAACTCTTCTAAGCCCCAATCCACTATATTAATTATGTCTCTTCTTGCCAGATTCTGATGAAACTGTTACTATAACATTTGTGAGCGCCATGCTGGTGGAATACTCTTCACTTGCCTGGATGGGTGCAACTCTAATAACACTCAAGAAGCTCGACACCATCCAGGAGAAAGCAGTCCACTCAACTGGCACCACAGCCACAAACATTTAATCCCTCTGCCACTGACAGTCAATAGAAGCATTTTGCACCATCTACAAGATGTGCTATAGAAATTCACCGAAGCTCCTTTTAAACAGCACTTTCCAAACTCATGACTTCTACCATCTAGAAGGACAAGGGCAGCATATAAATGGGAATCCCACCACCAGCAAGTTCACTGCCAAGCCACTCACCATCCTGACTTGGAAATATATTGCCAGGCTTCCAGTGTACTTGGGTCAAAATCCAAGAACTGCCTCCCCAGTAATATTGTGGGGTGTATCTCCATCAAATAGGCTGCAGTGGTTCAAAGAGGCAGTTCATCACCACCTTCTCAAGGATGGACAATAAACACTGGCACAACCAGTGATGCCCACATCCTGTGAGTGAAGCTTTAAAAAGGATTATAACAAAGGTTCATGGATTAATTTTTAAAAATATTTAATGTGACCTAAACTAAAGTCGACATTTGTGGCCCATCTCTATTTGCACCGAGAAACAGTATAGTCATGAACAGTATAGAAGTGACAAGAGGCCAAGCAGCATCAGAGGAGCAGGAAAGTTGACGTTTCAGGTCAGGACCCTTACTCAGAATAAAGGAAGAAGGGTCCTGACCTGAAACATCAACTTGCCTGCTCCTCTGATGCTGCCTAGCCTGCTGTGTTCCTCCAGCTCCACACTGTGTTGTCTTTGATTCCAGCATTTGCAGTTCTTGCTATCTCATAGAAATGACAAGTTCAATTTATCTCCAACAACTTTTTTATGTTTACAGAAACAATTTAGATGAATAGATTCACTCCTGTTATCACACACACCTCTTTTGTTCAATACCTGGCGCTATTCACATTATTACTTAAATATTTATATTTTTTCTTTAGAAATCAAAAATAGCAAATGTGGGAGAATGTTGTTTTCAATACTGTTTGGGAGAGGCCGGAAAAGAGAGAGATTTGGAATTAATCACATTCACAAACAATTTGGTGAAACTGAGTTACTTACAAAGCGGGAAAAAAGGTATGGTTGTGGGTCTGGAAGACATTACACAAGAAGCAAGAACAAATTGTACTGACATTATAGATTAAGGAGACAATTTCGAAGCATGCTGTATAGTCTGGTTAGTCTATTCCAAACAGGATAAGGGTGCATTATGAAGGACAAAAGTTAAAAGGGCAGAGCAATTGATACATGGGAACATGAGTCACAAGTTCCCCTCCAAGCCACACATCATCCAGATTTGGAAAGTTTCTTCACTGGCACTGGATCAAAATCAGGAAACTCTCTCACTAATACCACTGTAGGCGTACATACACCACATATACAGCAACTGTCCAAAACGGCTTTCCAACAACTTTTCAAAGGCAATGAAGGATAGGCAGTGAACGTTGGCCTGGCCAGTGACACCCACATTTGGTGAATGAACACTATTTTTAAAACATTATTGCGGAAGTTAAGAAGCTAATTTACAAAAGAAAATTCACGAAGTGAAACTTCTTTTTTCTCGAGAAATGAATGAGAGAAAGCATTAGACAATGGTTAAAACAATTTCAGTTCAACATAAGATGGAACTAAATAAGTTATTTATATTGGAGAAAGAGAACAGAGCTGGAGGATACCAGGACAAGAGTCAGAAGCATTAATCGATATCAGAGATTTAAAAATTCCTGCAAGATAGTTAACACACAAAGCTAATACCCTTTTTTTTTCTGATGAAGGGTCTAGGCTCGAAACGTCAGCCTCTCTGCTCCTATGATGCTGCTTGGCCTGCTGTGTTCATCCAGCCCTGCACCTTGTTGTCTAAGCTAATACCCAAGGTAGTTGTTGATTTGTTGTTTTTTGTAAAAAAGCCAGATCAAAACTTAAGTGACAGAATCGAGCATTAGTGCAAAACTTAACAACATTGTTTCTTTGTGCAGAGAAAGGAAATTAATACTCTGTAAATCAAGGAATCAACAAATGGTTTATGAAAGAAAAATCCATGACAGAATATTCATTAACTGCCTTCATGGGAGAGCCTAGGGCCAAAGGGCATTGTCTCAGAATTACAAGAGGCCAATTTAAGACTGAGATGAGAAAGAATTTCTTCTCTCAGAGAGTTGTGATTCTTTGGAACTCCTAGCCACAGAGAGCTGTGGGGGGGCAGACTCTTTGTGTATATTTAAGGCTAAGATAGATCAGTAGGAGAATCTAGTGTTAGGAAAGAATATCTGATCAGCCAGCATCCCATTGAATGGCTGAGCAGGCTCAAGTAGCTGAATGAACTACTTCTGTTCCTATTTCTTATGATCTCATAGTCAAGATATTTAATTTAAAATGGTAAGTAGTGGCAGTTCAGCTCAAAGCCATGCCTTTCCTGTGATATGTGGGAAGCCGGGAATTTATCCACTGCCCAGGCCAGCATGTATGCAGAACGTGTCCTTTTTTGTTTCTGAGCTGCAGTGGGGGCTGGGAACACTGTAGTATACTCGAGGTGGAGAGTATCATGGATAGCACATACAGAGAGGTGGTCTCAACGCAGGCTAAGCGTCTACAGGCAGGGAGGGAATTGTTTACCACCAGGCAGTGTAGAAGTCTCCAGTGGCTATTCCCCTGCAAAGCAGGCATACTGTTTTGGACATCATTGAAGTGAATGGCCTCTCAGGGGAAAGCAATAACAGCTTTGCTGCACTGGAGAAGGAAAAAGTGTGGTAATGCAAAAGGCAATAGTCATAGTGGATTCAATTCTAAGGGGAATAGATAGACATTTCTGTGGCCACAAACAAGACTCCAGGATGGTATGCTGCCCCCCTGGTAATAAAGTCAAGGATGCCTCACAGCAGCTACAGGATATCCTGGAGGGGGTAATGAGCAGCCAGTGGACACGGTACACATTGGCACAAAGAACATTGGTTAAAACAAAGGACGACGACCTAAAGGTAGAATATATGATGTTAGGAAGCAAGTTGAAAAGTAGGACCTCAAAAGATAGTGATCTCAGGATTACTACCAGTGACACATACTAATCAGAATAGAACTCTAGGATATCTTAGATGAATACGTGGCTGAAGCGACGGTGGAAGGGGTAAGTTTTGGATTCCTGGGGCATTGTGACTAGTTTTAGAGGAGGTGAGACCAGTACAAACTAGATTAGTTATACCTGGGCAGGACCCAGACTGATGTCCTAGGGGCAAGTATTTGCTAGAGTGATTGGGGAAACTTTAAACTAAAATATCAGTGGATTGGAACCTATGCAAGGATTCGGAAGAAGGAGAATGAAGGACAAGAACAAACGAGGAAGAAGAAAGGTGACAGGCAGAGAAATCAAGAATGCTGTCCAAACAAATGCACAGTGTAAAATAATGGGAATGGAACAAGTAATGTTAAAAAGCCAAGATGTAAGATGTTTGCCTTAATGTGTGGAACATTTACAATAAAACCGCACAATAACATGTAAACGGCTACGATATAGTTGGGATTATGGAGATATGGCTACAGTATGAGCAGGGATGGGAACAGAATACCCAAGGATATTCATATTTAGGAAGGACAGACAAAAAGGAAAAGACAGCGAAGTTTATTTCTGTTTAAAGAGGAAATTCATGCCATAGTGTGGGAGGATATTAGCTCCAATGGTGTGGAATCTATTTGGATAGACCTGAAAAACATCAAGGGACAAAGAACATTCACGGGGGTTATATATAAACCAGCAAACACAGAGTTGACGTTGGGAATGGTAATGAACAGGAAATTGGAGACATATGCAACAAAGGAACATCTGTAATTATGTGTGACTTTAATCTGCAAAAAGGTTGAGCAAATCAAATTAGGAACAATACTGTGGAGGAGGAATTCCTGTAAATAGGAGTTTATATAGGATGATTTTCTAGATCAATACACTGAGGAACCAACCAGAAAACAGGCCAGAGATAGCAGGACCTGCCGATGCTGGAGAATCTGAGATAACAAGGTGTAGAGCTGGATGAACACAGCAGGCCAAGCAGCATCAGAGGAGCAGGAAAGCTGACGTTTCAGGTCTGGACCCTTCCCCTCCCCCATTTCTGAAGAAGGGTCTTGTTATCTCAGAAAACAGGCCATCCTGGACTGAGTATTATGTAATGAGAAAGGAATAATTGGCAACTTATTTGTGCGAGAGCCTTGGGGACTAGGGACCATAACATGATTGAATTCATCATCATGGTGAAAAGTAACATAGGAGATTATCAAGCTGAACAGGTTTCAGAAAGATTTACCAGGATGTTGCCAGATATGGAAGGTTTGAGTTATAAGGAGAGGCTGGATAGGCTGGGACGTTTCCCACTGGAGTGTAAGAAGTTAAGAGATGACCTGACAGAAGTTTATAAAATAATGAGAGTTATAGATAGAGTTGATAGGTAGTTGTCTTTTCCCTAAAATGGGGCATTTCCAGACTAGGGGGTACATTTTTAAGGTGAGGAGAGAGATTTAAAAAAGACTTAAGGGGCAAATTTCGCATGTGGGATGAACTTCCTGAGGAAGTGGTGGATGTGAGTGCAATTACAACGTTTAAAAGACATTCGGGTAAGTACATGAATAGGAAAGGTTTGGAGGAATATGGGCCTGGAGCAGGCAGGTGCGGGTAGTTCAGTTTGGGATTATGTTCAGCATGGACTGGTTGGTCTGAAAGGTCTGTTCCCGTGCTATATGACTGTATGACCCTATGATTAGGGTCCTTAACATAAATAGAGGAAACTATGATGGTGGCAGGCGTGAGTTGGCTATGACAGATTTAGGGACTTTATTTAAAGGGATGACAGTAGAAAGGCAATGGGAAACATTCAAAAAGCACATGAATGATTTGTATCTATTGCTCATTCCTGTCTGAATCAAAGTAAAATGGGAAAGTGGCCAATTATGGCTTAAACGGGACAATAGAGATAGCATTACATCCAAGGAAGAGGCATATAAATTGGCCAGAAAAAAATCAACAGATTTGAGGAGTGGGAGCAGTTCAGAATTCAGCAAAGGAGGGTGAAAGGATTGATTAAGAAAGGGAAAATAGAGTACGAGACTATGCTTGTGGGAACATAAAAATTAACTGTAATAGTTTCTGTAGGTGTGTGAAGAGAAAAAAGATTGAAGACAAATTAAGATCCCTTACAGTTAAAGACAGTAGAATTTGGTAAACTGCTCAGTAAAGTTAGATCACATTGGATTCAGGGAGAGCTTGCCAACTGAATACAAAATTGGCTTGACGGTCGGAGACAGAGGGTGGTGGAGGGTTGTTTTTTGGATTGGACGCCTGTAACCAGCAGCGTTCCATACAGATTGATGCTGGGTCCACCATTGTTCATCATTTATGTAAACGATTTGGGTGAGAATTTAGGAGGCATGGTTAGTAAGTTTGCAGATTACACCAAAATTGGTGGTACAGTTGACATTGAAGAAGGTTATCTAAGGTTACAAAGGAATTGGGCCAATGGGCTGAGGAGTGGAAGATGGAGTTTAATTCGGATAGATGCAAGGTATTGCATTTTGGTAAAACAAACAAGGGCAGGACTTACACGGTTAATAGTAGGGCCCTGGGCAGTGTTGTCGAACAGCGAGACCGAGGAATTCAAGTGCACAGTTCTTTGAAAGTTGTGTTGTAGGCAGTCAGACCACTGAGCATAGGAATTGGGACAACATGTTGAGGTTGTACAGGGCGTTGGTGGGCCACTTTTGGAGTACTGTGTACCCTGGTCGGCATGGACAAGTTGGATTGAAAGGTCTGTTTCTGTGCTGTATGACTCTATGACTATTATAATGGGAATAATGAAATGGTTCAAATACCATATCAGAGATGTTGCTGAAATAAGGCTGAGTGAGAGGGAGGAACCGAAGAAAATCAGTATGAGTAGGGACTGAAGGCCAATAAAATCTCAGGACTTGACAATCTACATCCCAGAGTACTTAAGTAAGTGGACCTGGAGATATTGGATGCATTGGTGGTGTTCTTCCAAGTTTCTTTAAATTTTGGAGCAGTTTCTACAGCTTGGAGGGTAGATAATGTAACCCCTCTATTTAAGAAAGGAGGCAGAGAAAATCTCAGTAATTATAGACAGTCAGCTGATGTTAGTTGTGAGAAAAATGGTAGATTCCATTATAAAAGAATGAATAGCCGAACATTTGAAAAACAGTGGCATGATTGAACTGAGTCAGCATGGATTTATGAAAGGGAAATCATGCTTGACAAATTTACTGGAATTCTTTTGACAATGCAACTATTGATATTAACGAGGGGGAGCCAGTGAATATGGTATATTTGAACATTGAGAAGCCTTTCCCAAAGTCCCACATATGACATTAGTTTGTAAAACTAAAACACATGGGGTAAAGGTAATGTACTGAGATGGATAGAATCAGTGCTAGAACTCCAGCCATTCACAATATATACTTATGATTTAGATGAGGGAACTAAATGTAATATCTCCAAATTTACTGATGACACAAACCTGGATGGTAACGTGTGAAGAGAGTGCAGAAATGGTTCTGTGTGATTTGGACGATTTGAATCAGTGTGCAAATGCATGGCAGATGAAATATAATGTGGATAAATGTGAGGCTATGCACTTTGGTAGCAAAAACAGGAAGGCAGATTATTATCTGTCTGTAGGATGAGAGAGTGGAATGAGGCCTGAGAATCCTTGTAGACCGATTGCTGAAGGTAAGCATACAGGGGTAGTAGGTGGTAAAGAAGGCAAATGGTATGTTGGCCTCCATAGCGAGAGGATTTAAGTACAGGAAAGTCTTGCTGATATTGTACAAGACCTTGGTGAGACCCGGCCTAGAAGATTAAATGCCTTTTCATCCCCTTCTGAGGAAGAATGTTCTTGCTATATAGATGGAGAGCAGCGAAGGTTTGCCAAATTGATTCCTTGAATGGTGGAACTAACATCTGAGGAGAAGGTTGAATTGCCTAGGATTATATTGCTGCAATCAGAAAAGAATGAGGGGGGTAATCACATAGGAACCTATAAAATTTTAACCGAGAGTTGGCCTAAGGATAGCAAAGTAAGCCATTTAATATTGAGATAAGGACAAATTTCTTCACCCAGGAAGCTTGTGGAATTTACTACCACAGAAAGCATTTGAAGCCAAAACACTGTATGATTTCAAGAAGCAGTTGGATATAGGATTTGAAGCTAAAGGGTTCAAAGGATCTAGGGGAAAAGCAGAAACAGCTCTTGAGTTCAATTATAATCATAATGAATGGCAGAGTAGGCTGGAAGGGCCAAGTTGTTTACTTCTGCTCCTATTTCTACGTAATACATGCAGAGGAACCAAAAAACAAAACTAAGAGATTACTTGTTTCTATATATTAATATTATTTGCATTCATCATCAAATAAATGTTCTTCTTAATAATTCATTCTTTTGCCCCGCCCCACCTTAAACTTTTTTATTTAAAGAGAATATGCAATTCAATTAAGATACTCTTAAAAATACCCACATTGATCATGGTATTTTCTGTATTTTGCAACCAAGAAAATGCTGTCTGTAGAAAGCAAACTAACCATGGTTTAGAGATGAGAACAAGAGTATGTAGATAGATCTTCTTGATTTTAGTTGGAATCCATGGAGAAATCATGTGCAACATTCCACCAGATAATTCAATACATGAAAATAACAATGGCAACAATAACAACATACTTATACCATTGTTTTATCATAATAAAATGGTACTTCAGAGGGACAAATAAAAAATATTTTTCACCAAACTACATAAGGAGACATTAGGAAAGGGGTCAAGAATGAGTGTTGTTAGCACTGCACTCATCCAGACAAGTGAGACGTTTCCAGATAATGGGCACACTTTCGCTAGTCAGGACATGAGTTACTTACTACGGTATTCCTAGCCTCTTACCTGCTCTTATAGCCATTGTGTTTATGTGGTGAGTCCAGTAGAGTTTCTGTTCAATGGTAACCCCAAGAATGTTGATAGCGAGGAATTCAGTGATGGCAACACCTTTGAATGTTAAGGTGTGGTGATTAGATTATCTATTATTGGAGATAATCTGGCATTTGTGCAGCACGAATGTCACTTGCCACTTGTCAGGCCAAGTTTGGATACTTTCCAGATCTTGTAGTATCTGAACATGGACTGCGTCAGTATCTGAGGAATTGCGAATGGTGCTGAACATTGTGCAATTATCAGCGAACATCCCCATTCTGACCTTATGATGGAGGGAAGGTCATTAATGAAGAAACTGAAGATGGTTGGGCCTAGGATACTATCCTGAGCAGCTCCTGCAGAGATGTCCTGGAGCTGAGATAACTGACCTCCAACAGCAACAACCATCTTCCTATGAACCAGGTATGACTACAACCAGCAGAGAATTAAATGATTCCAGTTTTGCTAGGATTTCTTCATGCCACACTCAGTTTATTGCAGCCTTGATGGCAAGGGCTGTCACTTGCACCCCACCTCTGGAATTCAGCTCTTTTGTCCATGCTTGAACCAAGACTGTAATGAGATCGGGAGCTGAGTGGCCCTGGCAGAACCCAAACTGGGCATCACTGAGCAGGTTATTGCTGAGCAGGTGCTGCTTGGTAACACTGTTGATGACACATTCCATCACTTTACTGATGATCGAGAGTAGACTGATGGGGCGGTAATTGGCTGAGTTGGATTTATCCTGTTTTATATGTTCAGGATAAAACTGGGTAAATTTCCATATTGTTGGGTTGAGTCGTAAATGTACTTCAAGAGCTTGGCTAAGGGTGTGGTAAGTTCTGAAGCACAAGCCTTCAATGCTATTGCCAGAATGTTGCCAGGGCCCAATATACAATACACGCAATATCCTTTTATTGTCACGTGTGCCCCATGTAGGGGTACAGTGGAAAGCTTTTACAATGTCTGCTTTCTTTTGGCAACATCTTAGGCACAAGTACCTGGGTACAGTTCTTGGATACAGCGGAGGAATAAAAGTGGTTGCATTACTTACAGAGTTGAAAAAAAGTTAAAAATAGGACATCATTAAAGGGTTGACATTATAGTGAAGTAGGGAATATCCAATAGACATTACATTGGAGCAGCTCAGTGCAGGGTGCCTGCATGTGGTCTGACGTCTGCACCAGATGCCAGTCCAACAGCAGTGCCTCCAACCATTTCTTAACATAATATGGAGTGAGTCAAATTGGCTGAAGACCAGTATCTATAATGCTGGGGCCCACTGGAGGATGCCAAGATGGATCGTATCTGGGGATGGTGATGGTGGTGGCTGAGACATTGTCTGTAAGGCATGATTCTGTGCATGTGACTATGTCAGGCTGTTGCTTGACTGGTCTATGAGACGGCTCTCCCAATTTTGGAACTAGTCTCCAGATGTTAGTGAGGAGGACTTTGCAGGGTCGACAGGGGTGTTTCTGCCATTGTCTTTTATGGTGCATAGGTCGATACCAAGTGGTCCATTCAGTTTCATTTCTTTGTTTAGAATTTGTAGCGATTGATACAGCTGAGTGGCTTTGTTAGGCCATTTCAGAGGGTAGTCGAGAGTTAGCCACATTTCTGTAGGTCATGAGTCACTTGTCTGCCAGACTGGGTGAGGATGGCGGATTTCCTTCCCTGTAGGACATTAGTGAACCAGACAGGTTTTTTCTGACAATTGACAATTAGTAGATTCTTAATTCCAGATTTTTAAAAACATTGAATTCAAATTCCACCATCTGCCATGGTGAGTTTCAAACCTGCATCCCCAGAAATTAGCTGAGTTTCTGGATTAATAGCATAGCGATAATACCATTAGGCTATCATATGATATGCAGAGCAAAGGTTTGAATGTGTTTTCAATTATACAAGGTGAAAGGCTGTTCAACAGCATTGAAGTAGACATCCATCAATTTACTGTCTTTATATCAGTAAGCAGATTGCTATAGTTTTGACTGAAGATTGCGTTCCTAACAACTCACAACAATTGGACAGACCTTTAATAAACCATTTGGTAAACAACTGCTTCATGTTATATGCACTACTTTCCGTTTATGACGCACAGTCATACAGTCATAGAGATGTACAGCATGGAAACAGACCCTCCAGTCCAACTCATCTATGCCAACCAGATATCCTAAATAAATCTAGTCCCGTTTGCCAGCATTTGGCCCATATACCTCTAAACCCTTCCTATTCATATACCATCCAGATGCCTTTTAAATGTTGTAATTGTACCAGCATCCATCACTTCCTCTGGCAGCTCATTCCATACATGCACAACTCTCTGCATGAAAAAGTTGCCCCTTAGATCCCTTTTAAATCTTTCCCCTCTCAACTTAAACCTACACTCTCTTGTTTTGGACTCCCTCTACCCTGGAGAAAAGACCTTGACTATTCACCCTATCCATGAACCTCATGATTTTATAAACCTCTATAAGGTCAACCCTCATCCTCCCATGCTCCACGGAAAATAGCTCCAGCCTATTCAGCCTCTCCCTATACCTCAAACCCTCCAACCCTGGCAACATCCTTGTAAATCTTTCCTGAACCCTTTCAAGTCTAACAACATCGTACCTATAACAAGGGGACCCGGTGAAGATTCATTCACATTGGAGTTGAATGTTGTTCTGCACTCATATGGTATGAATGTTGATTGTCATTTATCAGCCTAGGGTTTACTACTGTGCAGGTCTTGCTGTATATGGACAGGGGATGCTTCAGTATCTGAGATGTCAAGAATGCTGTTCAACATTGTGCAGTCATCAGTAAATATCTCCATTTCTAATCTAATGATGCTGGGGAAGGTCGTTAATGAGGAAGCTGAATTTGTTTGGGCCTCAGTCACTATCCTGAGGAACTCCTGCAGAGATATCCTGGAGCTGAGATGACTGACCTCCAAAAACCATCTTCCTTTTTGCTAGCTATAACCTCAATCAATCAAGAACACTGCAAGAGGCTAAAGAAATTTTGCCAGGTCTCCCTGATGCCTTACTCACTCAATTACTGTCTCGATTCAAGGAACTCATTTTTATATCACCTCTGGAATTCAGCATTTCTATCCAGTTTTGGACTAAGGCTATAATGAGATCCAAAGCTAATTTGGTCTAACGGAATCCAAATTGAGCACTGGGGAGCAGGTTATTGCTGAGCAAGTGATGATGATGATGATAACACCCTCTGGCACTTGATTTGAGAGTAGAATGATGAGGTGGTAATTGGCTAGATTAGATCTATCCTGCATTATGAGGACAGGATAACTGGGCAACTTTCCACACCAGCCAGTGGACCGCAACTAATTCTGGAAGACAATTCTTCAGTCAAGTTACTGTATGTTGTCAGGACCCACTGCCTTTGTAGTATCTAGTGCAATCAACCACTTCCTGATATCACTCAGACCTAATCAAATTGCCTGAAGACTGGTATCTGTGCTGCTAAAACTTGAGGAGGAGACCAGGATGGATCATCCATTTGACACAGCTAGCTGACAATTGTTGCAAATGCTTCAGCCTGGTCATTTGTACTGATGTGCTGCACTTCCCTGTGATTGTGGATGAGGACGTTTGAAGAGCCTCCTCTGTTGTTTTCTTGTCCACAACTATTCACAGATAGATTTAGAAGGGATTGCAGAGTTTTAGTCTGATTGGCTGTGGAACTGCTTCACTGCACCAAGCATTTCCATGTGAACTGACACCAGATCTTTTCCTTTTACATGATCCTATTGAAATCTTCAACTGTATTCTCTGCAGTAGTTATGCGTGTAACTTTCTGCTCTAATGAGCTGATACCTAAACTACAGTTACCCTGCCTGGCTGTGGGTTACTCATGTACCTCACCACGGTCTATTCTAGCCATTTGTGGAATGTGGGCGTCGCTGGCTGGCCAGTATTTCTTGCCCATCCCTTGTTGCCCTTGAGAAGGTGATGGTGAGCTGCCTTCTTGAACCACTGCAGCCCACCTGCTGCAGGTTGACCCACAGTGCCATTACGAAGTGAATTCCAGGATTTTGACCCAGTGACAGTGAAGGAACAGCAATATATGTCCAAGTCAGGATGGTAAGTGGCTTGGAGGGAAACTTCGAGGTGGTAGCGTTCCAATATGTCTGCTGCCCTTGTCCTTCTAGATGGAAATGGTCGTGGGCTTGGAAGGTGCTGTCTTGAGGATCTTTGGTGAATTTCTGCAGTGCATTTTGTAGATAGTACACACTGCTGTTACTGAGCATCGGTGGAGGGAGTGAATGCTTGTGGATGTAATGCCAATCAAGCGGGCTGCTTTGTCCTGGATGGTGTCAAGCTTCTTGAGTTTTATTGAGGCTGCACTCATCCAGGCAAGTGGGGAGTATTCCATCACACTCCTGACTTGTGCCTTGTAGGTGGTGGACAGGCTTTAAGGAGTCAGGAGGTGAGTTACTCACCGCAGTATTCCCAGCTTCTGGCCTGCTCTTGTAGCCACTGCGTTTATGTGGTGAGTCCAGTTGAGTTTCTGGTCAATGATAACCCCCAGGATGTCAATTCAGTGATGGTAACACCGTTGAATGTCAAGGGGTGGTTGTTAATTGTCTCTTATTGCTGATGTTCCTGGCTTGGCATTTGTGTGGCATGAATGTCATTTGCCATCTGTCAGCCCAAGCCTGGATATTATGCAGATCTTGTTGTATTTGAACATGGACTGCTTCAGTATCTGAGGAGTGACGAACGGTGCTGAACATTGTGCAATCATCAGCAAACAATTCCACTTCTGACCTTATGACAGAGAGAAGGTCATTGATAAAGCAGCTGAAGATGGTTGGGCCGAGGACACTACCCTGAGGAACTCCTGCAGAGATGGCCTGGAGCTGAGATGATTGACCTCCAGCAACCACGACCATCTTCCTATATGTCAGTTATGACTCCAAACACCGGAGAGTTTGCCCTGATACCCATTGATGCCAGTTTTGCTGGAGCTCCTTGATGTCACACTCAGTCAAATGCAGCCTTGATATCAAGGGCTGTCACTCTCACCTCACCTCATCCTGTCCAGATTTTAACTCTAAGTTCACATGCAAGTATGAAATGGAGTGACAGTGTTTTCTTTAGTCTCTTGTACATCTTTCACTTCTTGCTCTTCAATGAGTGTCTGGTCAAGTCGCTGGTTTTAGGTATCCTAAAGGAGAAAGTCACAGGCTATCGTTGTGTTGAGAGAAATGTGCATGCTTATAGCATTCAGTGCTGGTAGATCCAAAGAGATTGTTGGATAAGGAATAAATAAGATGCAAGAAGGAGGATCAGAGATGAGCATACTGCCACCTTCAAAGTTTTCAGCACAACCAGTAGCCCCACTACCTCCAATGATGGCGACAACCATCTCCTCCACCACAGTAAAGATGTACAACCATGCCTGCTCCTGTCAGCCAAGGGCGACTGCACCCTCTTGTCCTGCAAAGGAGAGGGAAGTGTGCCAGAGAGTGAGGTGCAACGACTGGTAACGTACAAATTACGCAATGTAGTAGTCATGCTAAGTATGTGATGGTGAGGCAAAGATATGAATGTGAAGTACCAGTAGTGGTTATTAGAAATCATTATAGGTGAGTGAGTAGGCTGACAGTGAATTAAGCAGTGTACAAGGCTAGTGGTTCAGTTGTAAGTATATAGCATCTGACATTGATCATTTAGGTGAAGTAATTCAATTTCTGACAGCAGTACATCCAGATTGTTGGGGATACACTGCTGGCAATCAATGCAACAACTATCTTCTTCCATTGCTTTCACACTGGCTGCCTGGGCAGGGCCTCTTGATACTCAATGAATAAATGACCTCTCTCCACCTCCAACAATGACTCCTCTAATGCTGGGCAGAGAACCTTGATGTGTCCTCTCTGCCCAGCTACAACACTGTCTGCTGCTTGTCATGCTCAGTCTGTCTTTTACAGCCACTTTCAGTACCTGTTAGAGTTTGAATGCACTTGCTTTATAAGTGGTATGGCCAGATATTAGTAGTACAAGTTAATTATAATTGGCACTAAAGTTTAGTGATCTTTCATCCATTGCTGACTTAAATATAAAGTCACCAAAGTCCCAGAGGGCTACGAGAGACAGCGAAAGAGACAAATAGACATCAGTTTAACCTGATAGTCACCAGGCCTCAAGCAAGGGGTGAGGTTGACAAAGCAGGACCTTCATGGTAACCTTGGCCAGTGAGAGGATTTAATCTGTGCTGTTGGCATCACTCTGCATCACAAACCAGCCATCCAGCAAATTTAGCAAATGGACCTTTAAACAGTATTTAACACTGGTTTCACGCAACATTAATGGAACAAAGTCCGTCTGCTACCTACAGTGAAAGGAAAATGAGTGGGTTAAACACTCTTTTAGTTCAGATGCGGTCAAAAGAGTTTGGACTTTTGAAGTTTTGTAGCTCAGGTTTGCAAAATGTGCAAAGTAGAAGAGTGACAAACATATTTAAAGATGAAGAAATTAACAATATTTGGATTAATTGAAAATATTTAACAACACAACAATCATGATTTCACATTTATCTCAATTTGAGCAACTTTAGGATAAAATAAATTTTCAACTTTAGCTAACTCCTTGTTGAGGTTGTATGATATATATATCATGTCAATCCAAATTTACACAATAAAACAATATTAGAAAGTCTGAGTTCTGTGAAATGTATTACTTTGTGCAAAGTTCACTACAATGGATTAAAGCAAAGCAATATGTTACGGATGAACCTTTAGATGAATTTAACTCAGTTATTTAATGCAGGTGAGAGGTCCCTCAATTATCTTTAAAACAATGATGATGTCCCAGAGGAAGTAGTGGAGGCAGGTACAATTACAATATTTAAAAGACATTTGGATAGGTACATGAATAGGAAAGGTTTAGTGGAATATGGGCCAAATACAGGCAAATTGGACTAGTTCAGTTAGGATACCTGGTTGGCATGAAGTGGGACTGAAGGGTCTGTTTGATTCTGTATTGCTCTATGACTCTAGGTTTAGTTGCTGTTCTGTAAAACTGGGAAAGCACTGATAATATTAACAGCGAAGAAAATATGCTGTTGTATTACCCCTCCACATATTTGTTCTGGCCTCCATGCATATTCTGAGTACTTCTCTACCTTGTGATCATTTTTCTTTACAAATGATTCTTTGATATTTCAAATCCTGCTTTTCAGCCTTCCTTATCAGCTTGAATCTATGTTCTGCTGTTTCCCAATTAAGACTGTATTGTTGACCACAATTAGCCACATTCTGCATGTCACAAGTTTTACAGGAGCCCAGAAATAAAAGTAAACACTAAACATTCTAGCTCGTCTTAAATCAAGTATAATACACAGCAAGGTCAGTCTCACTCCAGTCAAGTCCAACCAGCTGGACCCAATCTGTTATTACACTTAACTGCAACAGTTTTGACAAACTCTTTACAGCCAGTGATTTGCTTGAATATCAATGAATTTTCAGATAAAGAGCTAACTGTGCTTGATCAGTCAAGGTAAATACGTTGTCAGTTTTGATTTGTAATATGATTGTATTCTCACATACGTTTTGCATTCGCAGTACTGTAGATATTGCAAACTGGAATCACTCTTCCTAAATACTGAGTTTTTGCAAGGTATATTTTTGGTGAGGATTATAACTTTAATCCCTCCTTGTTTAAAGAGTATCCAGCAAACTAGCATAGCTGAAATCATTGAATAAATAAGTGTTAATGCACAACCTTTATCTGGAATAAGATGTAGACAAAGATATCAAAACTGCCCGTTATAAGCAACAGGTAATGTTCCGTGATTTAAGTGAAAAGACTTGTATTTATATAGCATGATCATCAGACAGTACTTCCTAAGTGTAGCCATCACGTAAAGCACAGTCTACTTGTGAACAGCAACTATTCACAAACAACGTGATAACGATCGAAGATTGTGTTTTTGTAATGTCTGATTGAAGAATAAACATTGGCCAGGTCACCAAGCTAACACCCTTGCTCTGCTCCCAAACACTTCCAGTGAGACGGGCGAGATTTTGACTTCTCGTCTCACCCCAATAACAAACAAGATGTCTTTGAAATGAGGGGTACGCAGATTCACTTGGAGTAGGCAGTCTCACGTTGTCTTATTTCTGCTCCCACGCTCCTTTCTGGCATCCCAGGCATTTATTGCATTGAACCAACGAGTTAATACTTCGTTGAATTTGTATGGTAATTGTATTTATACTGTACTGATATGGAGCCGCTGGGCTAGCTCAGCCCAACACATCTCACCCTCGCCCTGTAACGCTACACCTCAGAAATGTTAGCTATCCGTGTTCCTTATCTGACGGACTTTGCCGAAATTCTCGACTGATTTCCAGCCTTTTTAGTCTGTTGGTCTCCCGTCTACCTGGGAAATGTCTGAGACAGGGGTTGACATGTTTATTTGTGCTGCTCTTATACAAGTACTGTATCCCTTCACCTAATCTGACCTTCTACTTAAGCTCCTTTCTTTTTGCTACAGTGGAAACAGTGTAAACCGACTGACCCCATGTTACCTTTACACGCCTCCGTGCTATCTGTGCGTGTTCGAAAGGATCAAAGGTGGGTTTTAGCCTGTTTCCGGAAAGTATACTTTTACCCAAAGTCACTTTTTGGTCTGCAATGAAGGGAACGGTGGAAACAAAAATATGCAAACGGCAACAAGCAAAGCAACGCATGGATTTTGCAAAAAAGTTGTTCTTTAAAAAAGTACACTCACTCCGGGCATGTTCCTGGATCTGCTGCACGATGTGGTCGAAATGATCCTCCTCATCATAGATTGTAAAAGAATGCATCTCGTAGCCTTCCCCGACAAAGGCGACGTGGACTCCCTCTATGGTGAAGAAGCAGGTCCTCTCCTCAAAATCTTCAGCGTACACCAGAGCCACCCTCTTCCACCTGTAGCGCCGGAACATGGCCAAGAACATCTCGCCCATCTTGGAGTAGGACGGGGAGACCCGCGTCAGGTAGGAATACTCGGGCACTTTGTGCACGAAGCCCGTGGCCAAAGGGCCGGCCGATACCATGGGGATGTTCCAGTGGGACGCCAGCCTGGCGACCGGAGCAGCGGCGTAGTCACACACCGGCCCCATGATCACATCAGGTTTCTGCAGCATGCTGATGTCCACCAAGTGAAAGAGCGCCTTGTTGCCACATTCCGAGTCCAGGTAGCGCACGCTGAAGTTCAGCCGGCTCTCCGCCAGGTTCTGGATGGCGTAGTCGATAGCCGGCCTGATCTTGTTCATGGAGAACAGGTAGGAGCTCTCCACTGGCAGCAGCACTACCACATTGATATCCACCGTGTTCCCTGAAACCAGAAACAGCAGCATGCAGTAAAGGCAAGCGCGACCTGCAAAAACAGACCGCATCCTGACCGAAACAGGGGTCTAATTTCCTTATTCTCTTTTTGTTTTGGAAGGGGTGTTGTATAGGGAGGGGGGGTGGTTTGCTTTCTCAAGGGCAAGCTGGGGAGAAGAGAAAAGAAAGCGACAAGATGACTAAGTTTCAGAGGAGGGGGAAACTTTTTTGCAAAAAGTTAAAAGAGGAGATGGTTGTGGTCTGGTCTCTGAAGGAGACCATTCAATGTGGAGAGGCTGATTGCTTTGAATGGTGAAGCCTGTAAAGCTGCCGTTTAAATAGCGTGCTAGCCAAGACTGTACCACAGAGAGCCACGGGGAGGAGGGCTTGCTCTTCCAATTGGTTCCTTACCAAGTCAGTCCCTTTGCATCTCTCCGCTCGCTATCTTTTCCAGCATCGTTTTTCCTTCGGCTGTGGCCAATTGCAAGACCCTCTCAGACGGATTAAAAATGATTGCAGTTGCAGTTTTTGTTTCAAAAGGCTGCATTCATCCTAATGCAAATTTAAATATATATATATACTAAACAAAAGAAAAGGATGCTGCGTCGATGAAAACTTCTTCGGTAAAGTTGCGAGAAATTAAAGCAGGGGCAGATTTCTGGTTCCGTGCAAACGAGCCGGGTCACTGTGAGTAGCAAGGGGGATGCACCATCTGTCAATGTGGGTGGCACAGGGTGTCAGTCAGTTATCACAGCTCGGTGCAAGCTTTCCCTCAGGCGACCTCCATTTCCTGGTTTCATATCCCAATTCCTGCAAACAGATGGAATTCGCTCTTTCACCAGGAGAGATCATGTATTCGCCTTTCAAAAGGATTAAGGAGTTTAAACCACGCCACCAGAGAGAAAAAAAAGCGGAAGAAACCCTGTGTTTATTTTCTGTTGTATGTTTATAACACACGTTAAGAGAAACGTGCTGTCCAGGTTGAATTACCAGGGCTCCAACTGCTAAAGAACAGCGACTCCCACCTTCCTCCCCATCCCCATTTGTAGAAAGGTGACATAAAAAAAGATGAGAACAACTTGTGCAGTACACGGGAAACGCAAACTTTCGCAAACGGATATGCTGTTTCCGTTATCCCATGTTAAAGGCACCATGTGAAATTGTTGTAGGGAAACAACTGAAATCAATTCCTTGGCACATGGTGTGAGACCGAAGAATTCACAAGGGTGACTGAGACAGAAATTTTGAGCGTGAATTATTTCTGTGTGGAATTCTGTCATGTGCGAGAGGACTCATTGAAACCCCACAGAAATGTACGGTGTCTACTTTGGTCCTACGTCTTATGGTCTTTGTTTCTTTCTAGCTTTCTGTGGCTCTGTCTTCAAGGAAAGAGAAAGGAGTGGGAAGTTCACCCTCATTCAAGATTAGACCAGACAGGTGCATGAAAGATAAGAGAATACACAGATATGGGATGACGGTGGTAATAAATTTGAATAAAGTTTAAACATTCATTACTGACTGGTCAGGTTGAATTCATCTGTACACTGGTTGGAAACACTGAAATTAAGGGTGAAAGAGAAAGAAGGTAGAGATTCATCTAAACTGATGGTCAGAAGCATAAAAGATATGGAACAGGTTCTGACAAAACTGTGAAGATTAATGTAATCTTTAAATGCAAAATCATCTTTAAGAAAGGTTGTTTCAATTGTTTGACAACATTTTCTTCTTTATTAGTGTAGTTGTAGAGTTTTTACTGCACTGAAAGCGGCCTTTTAGCTCAGTCATCAAACATCCATCAATTCTAATCCAGCAATTTGCCCATAGTCTTGTATCCTATGTCATTTATCATAGAATCCCTACAATGTGGAAACAGGCCCTTTGGCCCAACAAGTCCACACCAACCCTTGGAGCATCCACCCAGACCCATCCCCCTATAGTCTACACATCCCTGAACACTATGGGCAATTTAGCATGGCCAATCCACCTAGCCTGCACATGTTTGGACTATGGGAGGAAACCCATGCAGACATGTGGAGAATGTGCAAACTCCACACAGACAGTTGCCCGAGGCTGGAATCGAATCTGGGTCCCTGGTGCTGTGAGGCTGCAGTGCTAACCACTGAGCCACCATGCCATCCCCAATTTCAGCTGTTAATTTAAATAGTTCTTCAATGTCTCAAGGGTTCCTGTCTTTACCATCCTTTTAGGCAGTGAGGTTCCAGTTACACACAACTGTCTGACTCAAAGATAGTAGACCCTTTTTCTGAAGAAGGGTCTAGGCCCGAAACGTCAGCTTTCCTGCTCCTCTGATGCTGCTTGGCCTGCTGTGTTCATCCAGCTCTACACCTTGTACTCTCTGAGTCAATATTTGTTTCCTCAAATCCTCCTCAAAACCTCCTGCTCCAAACCTTACAACTGTGCCCCTGGTTATTGACGCCTCTGCTAAGGGGAAAAGTTTCTCCCCAACTGTCCAGCATAACTTTTGTACACATCATTCAGATTCCCACTCAGCCTTCTCTGCTAAATTGCTCATAGTGCCCCTAGGTTAGGTGGGTTAGACTAGGGGAATGGGACTGGGTGGGATGCTCTTCAGAGGGGTGGTGTGGACTTGTTAGGCTGAATGGCCTGTTTTCACACTGTAGGGATTCTGTGATGCTTCTATGATGATGCGCTGAGTGAAACAACCTCAGCCTATCTAGTCTCTCTTCATAGCTGAACCACTTCAGCCCAGGCAACATTTTGGTGAATCTCTTCTGCACCCTCTCAAAAGTGCAATCAAAACCTTTCTATTATATGTTAACCAGAAGTGCACACAGTACTCCAGCATTGGCTTAACTAACATTATATACAGCTCCATTATAGCCTCATATTTTTTTAAATTACATTTAATCGTCATGATTTAAATGATTTTTTCATCCATTCAATTAGCTTCATTCAACATATGCAGTAAATGGGAATGGCAATAAACTGATTGACCAAGAACAATGCTCATTCCACATTCTTCCAGATAGACAACTAGCGAATCATTTATTAATTTGATAGTTGTGCTGCACAAGATATTGTAAATGCCCAAATAAATTAAAACAGAAAATACTCTGCAGATACTCAGCAAGTCTAGAGAGTGTCTATGGAGAGACTAACAGAATTAATGTTTCGGGTGAATGACCTTTCATCTGAGCTGCTGATTAGTGACCTGTAGCATTCACTCTGTTTCTCTCTTCACAGATGCTGCTTGATCTGCTGCATGTTTCCATTTGTTCTATTTTTTAATTTCAGACAACCAGCATCTCCAAGATTTTGAATTTTTAAAAATTATAGTACTGTTAATCCTGGGTTTACAGACTGAGAGGCCTTGTTATATAGTTTGTCTGAAGTGACTGATGGTCCAGTCTGTGTATTGGACCCTGACCCAACCTCCACTGACATCTCTTATTTAACAGGAGGGAATCCAGCTGCCAGCATTGACTCAGCTTGACCCCTGCTGGCAACTCACACATTTCACTGAACAAATGTGGAGCTGATATATTAGGCACTCCTAATATAGAGACGGTGAACATAACTGGTCAAAATAGAGCTATTGGCAGGATCCAGTTAATAAACAGGATGTTGCAGAATTTACTTTCAGTCTGATACAAATCTATTTATTATTATCCAAACCATGGTCTTCTTCCTCATAACTTTATTTTTAAAAGTGAGTTCAAATCTCATTTGCATTTCAATTCCTTTCCGGATAAAACTGCATGATTTTATGATTTATTTTTACAATATATTCACAGTCCTCAATACTTAAGAGGCATTTTTGATTGTAATAAGAACAAGTCACAGAGTAACAATAGAATGGAGTACAGCTGCTTGACAAATTGGAGGTGGAGAGTTTAAATCCCACCATGTTAATTGGCAAAATTGAATTTATCAAACTGATCATTTGTAATCTACCACCAAAACAAATCATCAATGAGGCATACAAGGTGAATAAAAGGCATGAAAGTGTTCAATAATCCATGATCGTACTGAATGGCAGAGCAGGTCCAACAGACTGAATGGCCTGTTTTTGTCCCCACGTTGCTGTGCTGCTAGATGTGGTTGGATTTTAACATCCTTGGAATTGGGTAATAAGTACCGCCTTATCACTCTATGTAAGGTAAAGAAAATGTATCTTTGGCTCTTTTTCATTTACTACAAGTCTTGCCAACCTCATCATTTTCTTAAACAATGGATTTTACATAGAGTAGAGAAATGAGCAACCAGGGTATGCAGACACAATCAAATGGCATTACAAGTAGTAAAGGACAAAAGAAGGCAAATGAGTTCCTTGATCTTACTTCCAGGGGCAGACAGAGTAAAAGTAAAGGGGGATATTGAATTTGTGTAAGGATTTTGCTAGATTCACTGATATGCTGCAAGCAGGCTTAAAAGGTTGTTTGTTTTTTCAGTTTATCTGAAAACGTTAGGGAGTTATGTAGAAGAAAAATATTAATGAGTGGTTACAAACTTAAGACAGTCACAAAAGAATTAAAGTTTAGACAATTTTCTGAATATGGAGTGTGGCTATGATGGAGAATTCTCTACCATAAATCATCATAAAGCAGAATCCATAAATTCTTTAAATGTAATGAAACAATTGATTGAAATACACAAATGTTGAAGAGTAAAAGCACTGAGCAGGAAAACAGAATTCAGCTATGTTTGGAATACTCATTCAATGGAACTAATAATCTGTTTCCATGGACTACATGATATGATTCAATGATTACATTTCGCAGCTAGACAAAAATCTGTTCCTTGTCTGTCATTATGATTTTATCTTTTGCTAAATCTATGCAATGTTTAAACAAGATCAACAGGGAATTTAAATATGATTGGTGAGTACAAAAAGCTGCAATCCATAGTTGCTGATGAAATTTCAATACCACTTAACATTAAATGTTAATTATTTAGACAGTATCAGCAACAAATATTTCCTAAATATTTATACTAGTTATAACTAAATTTTAAAAGTGTCTTATTCATCTAAGGGGTCTCTAAATACTCTTATTTAACATCCACTGCATTGATATTCTTTAGCTGGTTCAAATGAAACATTATATAGAAGCTAAAAATGTTCTCCTGAATAGTTCTTAGTCAGAGAGAAATTTTCCTAAGTCTGTTTTACATTCTTAACCCTTATGATTACATGCCTGGCATGCTAGGGTTTAGGTAGAGGAGTGGTTTTGTGTGGGGTATAGTGGGCAGTGGAGACAGTGTCTGGTACCATGGTCCAGCTTGAGAAATCAGCTCATTTTTTTATACATCGTACAGCATCAGGCCTCATCTCTGTATTCTGACTACAACTTTAGCAAGTGTCCAAAGCAGTCTGTTTCTAACTCACAGTACAGTTGGACATTGTACGAGTACCTTCACACTCCAGAAGTTTAGTATCAACACATCGATACTACACTTTTGGTGTACATCTGTTATCCAGGCTCAAATTGTCATTGAAACAAAGTTAAAGGGAACAATCCTACCTTATCTGGATTTCAGCAATCTCATTTAATTTGCATCCATTGTACTTCAAGCTCTGTTGTGCATTCAGATTATATTTACAGATTGAAGCATCAAAACCAAAGCAAATGACCTGGCTCCAGTATGCACACACCTTCAAATTTCCAATATCTTTAGCTGCCTTTAGACGTTACCCGATTTGTTTGGTTTTATTTAATGAAATAATAAAGATTATACTTTTTAATGTATAAATATTAAGCACTTTGATTAAAACAATTATGTTTCTTGTAACATGTAATATGTCAAGCTGTGCAGAAGCAATAAAAAATGAAGGAAACAAAATTTCCAAAAATAATATACTTTCTCTGAGAGCTCTTATCAGGACAAACTAAATGAGTGCCTTTGTGCGTGAATGTGTACCAATGAATTTACGGAATTGAAATAAGGATTCCAGTTTTATGAGTCATTTTGTCAACAATAAAGTCCTAAATACTCATCAGCCAGAGAAATATGCTGCCGTGGTGGATAAAATAAGAAGTACTTCTTTGCAAACAACCCGACTGCCCTCTATGGGAGACTGAAGCACACTGACTGTAAACAGAATTCCCTATCAATTGCCAAACACAATTCATTTTTAGAATAATACTAATGATGTCATAAATACGTATGGCATGCCTATTCTAAAATGAGACTGTTAATATTGCAAGATTCTTCTAACCTATGAACCCAATATAAGTTGCCTTCAAATAAAAGTGTCTGCACAATATCCAGAAATACTCGACATGTCAGGAGCCCATTCTACAGATATTACAATGCAAGCAGTCCCACCATATGTTCAGTTCTTGACAGATATATTTTATCTGACCACTGTCAGCTTTGTGGCTAAGCAATCATTTGCTGTTTTCAACTTCATGTCTACAGATGCCTTTGTGGCCGAGTAAAAGAAAGGAGAACACCAAAGTGCATCTGTTTGAGATTATCTTCAAAGTGAATCCAGCTTTCTACCAAAGAAATCTTCAGTTCAGTCCAAGGCTGACTGTGTCAAATAGACTAAGTAACAGGCTTCATTTTTTTTCCTCGAATGATGAACATATTTACATTTTCAAAACTGGTGCTTTCTGCGTATCGCTCTTAGTGAAAAATTGTCTGTGACACTAAACCAGGGGAAGAACAGACCACCCCAGATTCTGTGGTCAATAACAAAGTGATGACGCTCACCCATAACCCAAAAGAAAATTTCTCTCAAAAATCTAACAATCAATGTGGCTTTGATTTCCCCTTTCCCAGCACTACTTTGAATCCTGTACTGTGAGTCAAAGCAATCTCCAGAGGCGCAGCAATAATGATATTATCAAGCAGGGCAACAACAAGTCAAAACATTGTCACAGACAGTAAACCAGGATGAAAAATGTACCAGCATAAAACAAAGAACTCTGGATGTTGGAGATCTGAAACAAGAACAGAAAATGATGGAGAAACTCAGCAGGTCTGATGAAAAGTCACCGTACTGGAAATATTAACTCTGCTTTCTTCCCATATATGCTGCCAGACCTGCTGATTTTCTCAAACAATTTCTTTTCTGTTTGAGAAAAATGCACTAATTATCCTTTGTGTTTAATTGAATTTGACTGCAGGCATAATTAATGATTAGGACATATACCTGGGATGAAAGTAAAGGCTAAAATATCTTCAGCTTTCTTAAAAAAATACTTTATTTTAGAAAAATCAGATTCAACACACACATGCATTTATATTTTAAAAAAAGTTAGGAAAGTTATTCAATAGCATGAATCTGTTATCACACCATTCATAACAGAAGCTGCTGTCACTTTTACCCTGTTATAATAGTGAATGTGTACAGTTATTAGTAGAGCAAAATCCAGGACATTATGTTCTTAAACAACAACCTGTTATGCTCCAGACTTAAGAACTCCATGATCACAACCTCATACCACCCATAAGTTTCTTATTGATCAGCCGTAATTTGGAGCATTGTATTTAGATGCATTTTTAAACCCTACACTCATCAGAATAGACTATCGAATTGAATATCTTTTTTATTGTCACATGTACGCCAGTACAGGAGTAGAGTGAAAACTTTTTACCAGGGCTGCTTCTAATGGCACAATCTTAGGTACGGGTACCCCGGTACCAATCTTGAAACAGAAGAGGAGTAAAAGGAAAAGCAGTAGCACTACTTACAGTGTCCAAAAAATAAGTTAGTTATAACATAGTTAGAGGATTAACATTACAGATCAGTAAAGTGTTTCATACAGCAGCAGCTCAGCACATGGTCTGACTGCCCACGCCAGGCCCCAGTCCAACAACTGTCCTGCTCCACTCAAAGACCACAGTCGCTCTGCGCTGGCACTCAGCTGCACCAAGGTAAGTTGCACTGCTCCAGAGCTCGCTTCCCCTCGCGCTGTACCGGGACTCGCTTCCCCTCGTGCTGCTCCAGGACTGCTAAAATGTGAGCGAGTAAAAAGAAATAAAAGAAAAAGAACAGGCAGAGCAGAGGAGCTCCGGCGGAGCGTCCTACTTTGCCGCCATCTTGCCAGATGTCGATAAGGCCAGTGCCTTAAAATCAAAGCTCTCTTTGCCTGTTTATTTCTGGCCACTAAAGCAAACAGTGGACTTTTATTCAAATGTCAAAATAGACCCCAGAGAGGAAAATATTTCCACAAGGAAGGTCAACTGTGGGACAGCTGAGAGCAGTAAAATATTTGAATTTATATTATCTGGAGCATGTGTATTATTTTAGGGAATCAGAAAGGATTTTACCATCAGCTGTTTGATATGGGCCTTGATAGTTCCTTTTTCATTTCTACCTGTTTCCAAAGATTGGTTGAGACTTAGAGGAAGTTGGATAGTGTGCATAGCTGCATTAAAATGGAATGGGGCATGCTAACAGTTTGGACAGTTATTTTGAGTTATTCTTCTCATATGTTGGAAAAACAAAGAGATGTTAGGAACTGGTGTAAGATTGTATATTAATGTATCTATTTGATGAATAGAATTTGTTTTCAGATTTGGTCATAGTAAATCATTTCAAAGGGGATTCTGTTTAATAGCATTGCCAAGGTCAGAAGCCACACAACACCAGGATATAGTCCAACAGGTTTATTTAGAATCACATGCCTCGTCGGGTGAAGTGAGCTGTGCTCCAAAAGCTTGTAATTTTAAATGAACCTATTGGACTATATCATGGTGTCATGTGACTCCTGACTTTCTCCACCCCAGTCCAACACTGGCACATCCACATCATTGCTGCTGTTGCAGTAGGTAAGTTAATTTGAATATTTATAAGGTAGCACTTCCACCTCATCCTCTAATCATTTATATTCTAATCAGTGGAAGATGAACTGTGTTCATAGGCATCCACAAGGTCCTGTCCCATTCATGGTGAGTTAGAGTTCCAGCCAGGCAGTGTGAACTTGTTACATAGGAACAGGAGTAGGCCATTCAGCCTGTTGAGCATGCTTTGCCATTTAATACAACCGTGGTTGATTGAAAATTCAATGCCTGTTATCCAAACTGTCTGCACATCTGCCAATGTGGTATACTGCATCCGCTGTACCCGGTGTGGCTTCCTCTACATCAGGGAAACCAAGCGGAGACTCGGGGACCGCTTTGCAGAACACCTACGCTCGGTTCACAACAAACAACTGCACCTCCCAGTCGCGAACGATTTCAACTCCCCCTCCCATTCCTCAGACGACATGTCCATCCTGGGC
>NC_063332.1:49486403-49516081 GCF_021869965.1 Rhincodon typus | reverse complement strand
TGTTTGTTTCCTCTCCACCTATCCTCTCCTCTATCCCTCTTCTATCCACCTCCCACTCTCTCCCTATTTATTTCAGAACCCCCTTCCCCTCCCCCTTTTCTGATGAAGGGTCTAGGCCCGAAACGTCAGTCTCTCTGCTCCTATGATGCTGCTTGGCCTGCTATGTTCATCCAGCCCTGCACCTTGTTGTCTCGGATTCTCCAGCATCTGCAGTTCCTACTATCTCTATAACCCTGTAGGCCATTCGTAATTAGAACTTTATCAATCTCTACTTTAAATATATTCAAAGAAACCTTCCACAGCCCTCAGGGTAGAGAATTACAAACTTTCACGAAACTCTAAGTAAAACAGTTTCTCCTCATCTCGGTCCTAAATTGTATGTCCTTAATTTTACATTTTACCCTCGGTCTAGACTCGCCAGCCTAGGGAAACATCTTACCTGCATGCATCCTGTCTATCATTTTAAGTATTTTGGAGGTTTCAATCACTTCTCATTCTTTGAATCTTTACAATAATGCACAGGATCAGGAGTAGGCCGTTCAGTCCCTTGAACCCCTTGATTCAATAGGATCATGGCTGTTCTGCCATTCCTCACATCCATTTTACTATGTTTTCACAGTAGTCCTTAATTCCACTATTGCTCAAGGACCAGTCTATCTCACCCTTAAATATACATAAGATATTCAGCCTGACAGCTGTCTGCGGCAAGGAATTGCAAAGACTCACAACCCTCCTCCTTATCTCAATCTTAAATTGCCACTCCTTAACCTGAGACTACATCCTGTGACCTAGACTGTCCCATGAGGGGACACATCCCCTCAGCATTTACCCTATCAAGCCCCTTAAGAAAAACCAAAAGAACTGCGGATGCCGTAAATCAGGAACAAAAACAAAGTTGCTGGAAAAGCTCAGCAGGTCTGGCAGCATCTGTGGAGGAGAAAACCGAGTTAACGTTTTGGGTCCGGTCCCAGTTCTGAGGAAGGGTCACCGGACCCGAAACGTTAACTCTGTTTTCTCCTCCACAGATGCTGCAAGCCCCTTAAGAAGCCTGTTTAGAGAACACAGTCCCAGCTTTCCTAAGGTCTCTTCCTGTAGAGAAGTCTGGTGAACTTTTGTTCCACTGTGTCCATGGCAATAATATCCTCCATGATTTAAGGAAACCAAAATTGCATAGACCATATCAACTGTGATCTAACCAAACTTCGACATAATTGAAACAAGATTTCTCTATTCCTGTACTCAAATCCCCTTGCAATAAAGGCTAACATTCCATTTTCCTTCAATTCCTCCCACTTCCTACAGATTAAGGGGGTGGCCATGGGAACCCGCCTGGGCCCAAGCTATGCTTGCCTCTTCATAGAATACGTGGAACAATCCCTCTTCTGCAGCTACACTGGTACTAGCCCCCACATCTTCCTCCACTACATCGATGACTGTATCAGCACCGCCTCGTGCTCCCACGAGGAGCTTGAACAGTTCATCAACTTTACTAACACCTTTCACCCCAACCTCAAGTTCACCTGGACCATCTCTGATACCTCCCTCTCCTTCCAGGACCCCTCTTTCTCCATCTCTGGTGACCACCTCAAAACTGATATCTACTTCAAGCCCACCGACTCCCACAGCTACCTACACTACACCTCTTCTCGCCTACCTTTCCGCAAGAATGCGATTCCCTATTCCCAATTCCTCCGCATCTGCTCCCAAGATGAGGTGTTCCACTCCCAAACATCCCAGATGTCCTTGTATTTCAAGGACCACAACTTTCTCCCTTCAGTGGTCGAAAACGCTCTCGACCACATCTCTTGTGTTTCCCGCTCCTCTGCCTTCACACCCCCTCCCCGCAACAAAAACAAAGACAGAATCCCCCTTGTCCTCACATATCACCCCACTAACCTTCGGATTCAACGTATCATTCTCTGCCACTTCCGCCACCTACAATCTGACCCCACAACCAAGGATATATTTCCCTCCCCACCCTTATCTGCCTTTCATGGGGACTGCTCTCTCCGCGACTGCCTCGTCCGCTCCATGCTCCCTACCAGCCCCACCACCCCCGTCACATTTCCCTGCAACTGCAGGAAGTGCTACACGTGCCCCTACACCTACCCCCTCACCTCCATCCCAGGCCCCAAGAAAACCTTCCACATCAAACAGATGTTCACCTGCACATCCACTAATGTGGACTATTGTGTCCGCTGTTCCTGATTTGGCCTCCTCTACATCAGGGAGACCAAGCGGAGGCTCGGAGACTGCTTTGTAGAGCACCTGCACTCAGTTCGCGACAAACGACAACATCTTCTGTTCGCAAACCATTTCAATTCCCCCTCTTACTCCCTGGGTGATGTGTCCATCCTGGGCCTCCTCCAGTGTCACAATGACACCATGCGCAAACTGGAGAAGCAGCACCTCATATTCTGCCTTGGGAGCCTATAGCCCAATGGTCTCAATGTGGACTTTACCAGTTTCAAAATCTCCCCACCCCCAATCTCATCCCATGAGTAACCCTCCCTCTCATCCCAGCCTCCTTGTCCTGTCCGTTTTCTCTCCCACCTATCTCCCTTTCATCCCCGCCTCCTCGACCTGTCCGTCTTTTCTCCCACCTATCCACTCCTCCCACCTCACTGACCAATCCCCACCACTGCCTACCTGCACTCACCCATCACCATCCCACCTACCTTCCCCAGCCCCACTCCTCCTCTCTCTATTTATTTCGGAGCTCTCTTCCCCCTCCCCCATTTCTGAAGAAGGGTCCCGACCCAAAACATCAGCTTTCCTGCTCCTCTGATGCTGCCTGGCCTGTTGTGTTCCTCCAGCTCCACACCTTGTTATATCAGACTCCAGCATCGGCAGTTCTTACTATCTCTAACATTCCATTAGTCTTCCTCATAGGTACCTGCACCTGCAAACTAGCCTTCAATGACTTATTGACAAGGACACTTTCTAACCTCTTATTATTGGAAATACTTTCTGTGTTTGGTCCACCTACCAAGTTGGATAATCTCAAATTTGTCCATACTATATATTCCAATGCCATGTTCTTGTCAATTTACTAATCCTGTCCAAATTCTCCAGAAGTGGCTTTATATCTTCATCACAACATACATTCCCGCCTATATTTATTTCATCTGCAGATTTGGAAATATTAAATTTGATACTCACATCCAAATCATTGATATCCATTATGGGGTTCCAACTACTCCAGTAGTCACAGCCGGCCAATGTGAAAATGATCCATTTATTCCTGCTCTGTTTTCTTCCTGTCAGCCAACCTTCAATCCATGCCAGTACATTACCTTATTTACCATGTGCTTTAATTTTGCAACTAAACTTACGAAAAGCCTTCTGAAAATTCAAGTATACTACATTCATCAATTCTGATTTAGCAATTTTGTGAGGAACATCCTCAAAAAAATCTCCATAATTCATCAAACCCAATATCCATTCAAAAATCCATAGTGATTCTACCCCGTCAGATCATTAAACCATTAGAAGTGTATTTCCCTATTTTCTCTATTACTTCCTTCTTAAATAATGGGGTGATACATGTTACCTTGTGCTTTACAATAATCAAGCACACTTCTTAGGATGAATTTCAGAATCTATGGAATTTTGGAAGATCATCAGTGCATCCACTATCTCTATAGTCACCTCTTTCAACATCTGGGATGTAGAGTATCAGGTCCTGGAGACTTATCAATTTTCAGCCCTATTGATTTTTACAGTACAACATCCTTACTAATTCTAATTTTCCTTTAATGTCTTAATCTCCTTAGTCACTTAGATTTGTAATTTTGGGAAATTTCTTCCTTAGAAGTCAAAATATTCGGATGCTGGAAATCAGTGATAAAAATGGGAAATACTGAAAAAGCTCAGCAATATCAGATACCATCCTTGGACTGAGAAACAAACAAGTCAATGTTTCAAGTGACTCTTCGTCAAAATAAGATACAGGATTGAACACAGTGGGTGTAAAATAAATAGAACATAAAATGGTTGTCTGCAATACATTATCATGCACTATTAACTAACGGTATTCAGGCTAGAAGCAGTTGCTTCCTAAGAGTCCTGAGACTTTTCTCAGAGAATCTGAGAGATATTATTTGCTGTTGCAGCAGGATTCCTAAAGATAAGGCAAAGAAAACAGGAGTATTGGTGGATGAAAAGGAGTATTCAGCACCTGAGAAAGATGCACCCTTAAGGTTAAATTGAATTTAGTGGAGTGATTTGAAAGTTCCTCCATCAGTGAAGTAATCTGTTGATGTGACAAAGTATTTTCATGAGTTGAGTTCAGGGACTAGCCCTCAGTCTCTCACGACAAGCAAGTCTGGTCACATAGCAACACCTCCTTCTCTAATCCTTTTTATTGAAGCATTTTAATCAATGACTTTAAACCTAAGTCACACACTCTAATAAAGCAGTCTTGGATTTGATGTAAGGAATTTTTAAATGTTTATATTATATTCTAGTCACCTTCATCCTTAAATTAGAAGGATTCCACTTAAGCTTTCTTTGAACATCATTCAGATAACCCTATCATAAAAATACAAACTTGAGGCATGATGTTTATTAATTTAACAAATAATTGGTAAAACATTTCTGCAGCTTTAATTCTCCTATGGATGCAAATAAAAGTAAAAATATTACTAGAATGCTTCCGTCAAAAGGTGAAATTGCAACTCTTTTGGCAAGGCCTTTTTTAGGACAAAGGGTCCACAGAAATGTGCCAATAATTTTTAAGATTGCTCACACAGAAATGGTTCATTTAAAGCCATCAGGCAGAAAGGAGTTATGGCGCAGATACCTGAACAAATATATGAGCTATTACTGAAAACATAGGACATTCAATAAGAGTGTTGAATTTCCAAATCCATGTAATTACTTGTTGCATTTAAATATCAGATTCACTTTCAGTAGAATGTTGGAGCCAAATTTACAAATTTAAAACTTTTTTAAGGTTTTCAGTGTGGTAGCCTTGTTTCATTGCCCCTGAATAAAAAAGTTATTTTTCAAAGCTGCAAAAAGTAAATATTTTAAGAAACTACAGGACGTCACTTATAAAATTAGTGAAAGAATGTTTATGTGTAGCTGAGAATCATTAGTACTTGTAGACACCAATGACCTTATCAGAAATTAAATGTGATGTAAAAACAAGTATATTAAATATGCAGAAAACAATTGGATAATTTCACTGTTGGACTGAACAGTCAGGGTACTTTCATTCTGCAAATCTTTCATGTTTCAGCCACATAACAGTAAAATATGGCAAATCACCCTGGGACTTGCACATCTATAGACAACAAGATAAAATTATAAATCTAGCTGAATCTCATAACTCCAAAGATTATGTCAAAGTACTTGAGCTCTGCTCTGTTTAGGTATAGGAATACCAAAATGCTTTACAATAATCAAGCACACTTCTTAGGGTCTTAACATGTAGTTCACATTGGATAGTATATTACAGCTAAGGAATAAAAACCAAAATGCTTCATCTTACTAGAACAATTCTGTTTGATTAAAATTTCTCCACAAAGTGGAAAAGATAGAATCTTTTACTCCATAACTTGGTGGAAACAAGGACTGCAAAGCATATTTTAACATCATTGTCCAAAAAATTGGCAGTTATGTACAATAAGTAGAGCCTGGCAGCTGCTTTTCATTTAGCTGCTGACTGGCTAATGATTTAACAAACATCTCTGGGTGGTGTCTGTTTTGCCTTTGCTTTATTAATAAAATGTCACCCCTGTGTGTTTAGACGGGTAGAATTTATAAATTACCCAGCTTAATAGATGCCACATGTCAAACAGCTGTACTGCCAGGTTCTTTATCCCCCCTCTTCCATTTCATGCACTTAATGCCAATTAAGTAAATTAGACTTTCTGGCTACAGTCATACAATTCCCAGATAGTCAATCACAATTCATTCCATTGTGTCAGTATTAAAAAAATACTGTCATGCGTTTAGGATGCCATGGGTTTATTGTATGTTTATAATCCGGTTTCCTTAAGGAAGTGCTGTATGTTCCCAAAGCTGTCAATCACATTGCCTTGTCAGGGAAGCTTAGATTAAAAAAAGCACGTTATCAACATCATTAGCAGGAACAGACAGCTCAGTTCCTAAATTTATTATATACCTCGGAATCAAAATATATTGCATTTTCTTTCACATGTGAAAATATTTCTGGGAGTCATGAAACATTTTCCGGAATGTTTTCTTTACTCGGAATAAACAGAGTAAAAGCTGCTGGAGTTATTTAACATAGTCCCTGTTGACCTAGGATTGTAGCAAAGGATGCAAAACTGGCAATCAAGAATGTTATCCATATTCTAATATCTGTTTTCTGTTTTCATTAGTCTCCTCATACAACACTTACTAAGAGATCATCCAGAACTACTGAACTGTTTTCTTTTTCGCTTAACTGAAACAAGATGGTGTTAATGCAACTTGACAATGAGTAAGATTTGAAGATGCATTTCTGAATAAAGAACAAACTGCTTCTAATTTTTAAGTCCAACAATCAAACTTTGTTTTTATTTATATTCATTATTTTTTCTAACTATTGTATTTGTATGCGAAGCAGTGTTTGTCACTTGTTCATTTTTCTGCCCCTTGTGTGGTCTAAATCTATCTTTGAGCTAGAAATAATGGCACCCAATGTAAGGCTGTTTGAAATTAATAAATTTTGCATTGTAACTAGTATTCGAAATTGAGCAAAGTTAAAATCCAGGATGATTTGATCCTAAATAAGCACATTTCTCTGCTGTGTTGGTGGCTTTTATAGATTATGATTGACTCATTCTTCTGCACCTGTCTTTCCAAGATAAACTGCCAAGATAAAATATTTATTCCAATCACTTAAAATAACAATTTTATGGAACTACATTCATAATTTTTCACAATTCAAACTTCTGTGAAAGATCATAACATTTAGATCGACATTTGTTTAAGTAAAATTAGGATCAATTTCAATCAAAACATTCTCAAGTCCTCTTTTGATGGAATATATCATAATTAAAGCAATCCAAGCTCCTAATTTTAGTCAACTTCAGATTATGTGATCTATTGAAAGAACAGTCTCTTTGTTTAAAGACGGAAATTTAAGAAGGTATATTTGGTGAATTTTGTTACAATAGTACAATAAACAAAATTGAAAATTTTAACTAGCAACATGCCTCCATAGGCATGGGTTGATTACAATGGTGTGCCAGCCAGTTTAATATGATCACTCTCAAGCCTGGGTGATTTTAAATGCTGGACCGCATTAGCAATTGTTTGGCATCATTCTGAGATCCGTAGCCCATTCAGTAGATGCTGTTACATTCTCTGTAGGGACTGACTGCTTTTATAAAGAGGTATTCTTATTCATGCATGGAATGTGGCATCAGTGGCTGAGCCAGCAATTATTGCCCATCCCTTGTTGCCCTTGAGATGATGGTGATGAACATCATTTGGTTTAGATAGACCCATGGTATAGGGAGGGAATTGCAGGATTTTTAAAGTTCAGTGACTGACAGAAAGGATCACACAATAAGATTTCACGTTTGATGGTTTCTAATGTAACAAATTAACTAAAACTGACATCAACCAAACCTTACTTAATAGGCAACTAATATTCTAAACTACAGAATACATATATAAATATACCTCTCAACTTCCTAACATGACTCAAAACCCGTTTATATGTCACAACCCAACTCTCTGCATAATTGTGGCTGTTACATAAGAACATAAGAACTAGGAGCAGGACTAGGCCATCTGGCCCATCGAGCCTGCCCCACCATTCAATAAGATTATTTTTGATCTTCTTGCTTATTCAGGTCCACTTACCCGCCCACTCACCATAACCCTTAATTCCTTTAGTGTTCAAAAATCTATCTTGGCCTTAAAAACATTAAACAAGGTAGCCTCAACTGTTTCGCTGGGCAGGGAATTCCATATATTCACAAGCATTTAGATGAAGAAGTTCCTCCTCAACTCAGTCCTAAATCTGCTTCCCCTTATTTTGAGGCTATGCCTCCTTGTTCCAGTTTTACCTGCCAGCAGAAACAAGCTCCCTGCTTCTACCTTATTTATTCACTTCATAATTTTATATCTTTCGACAAGATTCCTCCTCATTCTTCGAAATTCCAATGTGTATAGTCCCAGTCTTTTCAATCTCTCCTCATAAGCCAGCACTCTCCACTCTGGAATCAACCTAGTGAACCTCCTCTGCACCCCCTACAGTGCCAGTCCACCTTTCCTCCAGTAAGAAAATCAAAACTGTACACAGCACTCCAAGTGTGGCCTCACCAGCACCCTATACATTTGTAGCATAACCTCCCTATGTTTAAACTCCATCCCTCTAGCATTGAAGGGTAATATTCCATTTGCCTTCTTAATAACCTGCTGCACCTGCAAACCAACCTTTTTGATTCATGCACAAGGTCCCTCTGCTGCATTTTTCACCATTGAAATGACAGTCCATTTTGCTGTTATTCCTACCAAAATGGACGACTTCGCATTCACCAACATTCTACTCCATCTGCCACACCCTTGCCCACTCACTTAAGCTATCTATATCTCCCTGCAAACTTTCAGTGTCCTCTGCACACTTTGCTCTACCAATCATCTTAGTGCCAACTGCGAACTTTGACACACTGCACTTGGTCCCTAACTCCACATCATCTGTGTAAATTGTAAACAATTGCGGCCCCAACACTACTCTCTGAGGCAAACCATTAGCCATTGATCACAAACCAGAGAAAACAGACCCCTTCTCCCACCTCCAACACACCCCCTCCTCCTGGACACCATCCCAAGGCCTCCTACCCTCCCTTGACCTCTTCATCTCCAACTGCCGTCGAGACATCAATCGCCTCAACCTCTCCACCCCTCTCACCCACTCCAACCTCTCCCCCGCAGAACGTGCAGCCCTCCGCTCCCTCCGCTCCAATCCCAACTTCACCATAAAACCCGCGGACAAGGGAGGCGCAGTTGTAGTATGGCGCACTGACCTCTACATCGCCGAGGCCGGACGCCAACTCTCCGACACCTCCTCCTACCGCCCCCTTGATCATGACCCCACCCCTGAGCACCAAACCATCATCTCGCAAACCATCCACAACCTCATCACCTCAGGTGACCTCCCACCCACGGCCTCCAACCTCATCGTTCCCCAACCTCGCACTGCCCGCTTCTATCTCCTTCCCAAAATCCACAAACCTGAATGCCCTGGTCGACCCATTGTCTCCACCTGCTCCTGCCCCGCTGAACTGATCTCCAACTATCTGGACTCCATTTTCTCCCCCTTGGTCCAGGAACTCCCTACCTATGTCCGTGACACCACCCACGCCCTCCACCTCCTCCAGAACTTCCAACTCCCCGGTCCCCAACACCTCATCTTTACCATGGACGTCCAATCCCTCTACACCTGCATTCCCCATACAGATGGCCTAAAGGCCCTCCGCTTCTTCCTGTCCCGCAGGCCCGACCAGTCCCCCTCCACTGACACCCTCATCCGCTTAGCCGAACTCGTCCTCACCCTCAACAACTTCTCTTTCAATTCCTCCCACTTCCTACAGACAAAGGGGGTGGCCATGGGTACCTGCATGGGCCCAAGCCACGCCTGCCTCTTTGTAGGTTACGTGGAACAATCCCTCTTCCATACCTACACTGGCCCTAAACCCCACCTCTTCCTCTGTTACATTGATGACTGTATCGGCGCCGCCTCGTGCTCCCACGAGGAGCTGGAACAGTTCATCCACTTCACCAACACCTTCCACCCCAACCTTAAGTTTACCTGGACCATCTCTAATACCTCTCTCTCCTTCCTGGACCTCTCTGTCTCCATCTCGGGCAACCACCTCGAAACCGATATTCATTTCAAGCCCACCGACTCCCACAGCTACCTAGAATACTCCTCCTCCCACCCACCTTCCTGCAAAAATGCCATCCCCTATTCCCAATTCCTTCGCCTCCGCCGCATCTGCTCCCAGGATGAGGCATTCCACTCCCGTACATCTCAGTTGTCCTCGTTTTTCAAGGATCGTAACTTCCCCCCCTCAGTGGTCGAGAACGCCCTCAACTGTGTCTCCCACATCTCCCGCAACTCATCCCTCACACCCCGTCCATGCAATAAGAACCAAAAAAGAATTCCCCTTGTCCTCACGTACCACCCCACCAACCTCCGGATCCAACGCATCATCCTCCGACACTTCCGCCATCTGCAATCCGACCCCACCACCAAAGACATCTTTCCCTCCCCACCCTTATCTGCTTTCCGGAGGGACAACTCTCTCCGTGACTCCCTTGTCCGCTCCACACTCCCCTCCAGCTCCACCACACCCGGCACTTTTCCCTGCAACCGCAGGAAGTGCTACACCTGCCCCCATACCTCCTCCCTCACCCCCATCCCAGGCCCCAAGAAGACTTTCCACATCAAGAAGATGTTCACCTGCACATCTGCCAATGTGGTATACTGCATCCGCTGTACCCGGTGTGGCCTCCTCTACATCGGGGAAACCAAGCGGAGGCTCGGGGACCGCTTTGCAGAACACCTACGCTCGGTTCGCAATAAACAACTGCACCTCCCAGTCGCGAACCATTTCAACTCCCCCTCCCATTCCTCAGACGACATGTCCATCCTGGGCCTCCTGCAGTGCCACAATGATGCCACCCGAAGGTTGCAGGAACAGCAACTCATATTCCGCTTGGGAACCCTGCAGCCCAATGGTATCAATGTGGATTTCACAAGTTTCAAAATCTCCCCTCCCCCTACCGCATCCCAAAACCAGTCCAGCTCGTCCCCGCCTCCCTAACCTGTTCTTCCTCCCACCTATCCCCTCCTCCCACCTCAAGCCGCACTCCCATCTCCTACCTACTAACCTCATCCATCCCCCTTGACCTGTCCGTCCTCCCTGGACTGACCTATCCCCTCCCTAACTCCCCACCTACACTCACCTTTACTGGCTCCATCCCTGCCTCTTCGACCTGTTTGTTTCCTCTCCACCTATCCTCTCCTCTATCCATCTTCTATCCGCCTCCCACTCTCTCCCTATTTATTTCAGAACCCCCTTCCCCTCCCCCTTTTCTGATGAAGGGTCTAGGCCCGAAACGTCAGCCTTTCTGCTCCTATGATGCTGCTTGGCCTGCTGTGTTCATCCAGCCCTGCACCTTGTTGTCTCTGTTTATCTCTACACTTTGCTTTCTGTTAGTTGATCAATCCTCTACCTCTGCTAATACATTATCCGTAACATTGTGCATCTTTATTTTATGCAGCAGCCTTTTTTGCAGCACTTTGTCGAATGCCTTCTAGAAATCCAGATACACCACATTCCCCGCTGTCCATCCCACTCATAATGTCCTCAAAGAATTCCAGTAAATTAGATAAACATGACCTGCCTTTCATGAACCCATGCTGTGTCTGCCCGATGGGATAATTTCTATCCAGATGTCTAGCTATTATTTTCCTTGGTTATAGATTCAACTATTTTTCCCACTTCAACGGTTAAGCTAATGGGCCTATAGTTACTCGCCTTTGGCCTGCCTTCTTTTATAAACAGTGGTGTCACATTTGCTGTTTTCCAATCTGCCGGAACTACCTCAGAGTTCACCAAATTTTGGTAAATTACCACATGCACATTTGCTATTTCCTCCACCATCTCTTTTAGCAGCCTGAGATGCACTTACACAACCAAAGTTACTCCCAGCTTTCAACAAGCTAACTTTTCCCTATTTTACTGATGTCATGCGCAGCATCTTTTAAAACTTAATTCCCTTAGTCTTCTGAAAATTCCTAAATTGACTTCCAGCAGTAATGCTCAATCCAATGATTCCTTCTCCTGACCACATGAAGGTGAACCTTCCAATGCCATTAAATTTCTGCAAGCTAGTTTTTCAAGCAGAGAATGAACACTACCCACATTTTTTCCTCTATTATTTTCATATCCTCTCCAGGACTCTCTTTCCTCTCCTTTGTCTCTCTTTGCCTCTGGCCAGGGTATCTGAGTCAGTAAATATGTGAGTCTGTAAGTCTACTACAGCAAAGTTACTCCCTGTTTTCTTTGTATCATGAGAACTTTAGAAGAAGTTTGTCCCCTCAAGTAATATATCCATGTGTGAAAGCTGGCAGTTGGGTGTCACCATGGCAAACAGGTCACATTTCATCAGGCAGAACTAACTAAGGAGGTCATGTGCTTTATTTGACCTTGAATTAAGAAGAGACAGATTGAAACATCATACCAATGACACCTCCACCTAAAAAAGTTAAATTGTTGCTACAGTTTATTTTTTAGAACACCAAAATGTTGATTGTGAACAAATTGACTGCTAACTTACCACACACAACACAACTAATATTCCCTCTCCTGTTCTTTGTCATCATGAAACATTTTGTCTGGGCAACATTGACATGAATCACTGGGAAAGTGTGCTGGAAATCAAGCCCCAAAATTGCCAGAGTTGTCAAAAATTTAAAAATTTAAATGTAAGCACACAAAATTCCCCACTTCACATGATTTATGGACTCAAGTTGATAGAAAGGACAGACGAGATTTCTGTGCTAACAATTAAAATAAATAAATAAAAAATACTATTTACTACAAGAAATTAGACTTAAGCTATATGCAAACAAATATAATCAGTTATAGGACTAAATCAAACCTCTAATCCTTTATAAACTCCTCTTTTTACACACACAAACACACACTGGAAAAGTTAGGTCATGGGCAGAGAAAACTGAGCTCTGTTCAATGGTTCCTATTCACAGGTTGCTGAGATGATCCTTATGATTCTTCTGCTGGTTGGATCTTTGCTCCTTTTTGATTTACAAGAGACACAAGATGCCTGATGCGCTTACGAAATTATCAATTATCAATTGAAAATCACAGTTTACATCAACTGCTGAAGGAAAGATGCACAGTATTCTTCAGATCTAAAATAAGCTTTGACCACAGAGAACAGAGAGAAAGATCTTTGTTGATGGAGACCAAAACACTCTCTCTATCTTGTTCCCAGCCCCTAGTTGTTCCCTGAGAACCAATCACGTGGTTGTTAGCAAGCAAAAGGCTTTTGTCATCAATAATTGGTCACTAGTCCATAGACTAAACACTTCTTGATGTCTCGCAGCTGCCTCTGAACACAGCCCCTCAGCTCCAATTCATCTGCAATTATTTCAATTACTCAACTACTATACTTTATTTGATAGAGCTGTACAAAATGATCAGAGGTATAGATAGAGTAGACAGCCAGAGACTTTTTCCTAGGGTGGAGGTAGCTATTACGAGGGGGCATAGTTTTAAAGTGAGTGGAGGTAGATATAGGGGAGACATCAGAGGTAGGTTCTTTACTCAGAGAGTGGTCGGGGCATGGAATGCATTGCTGGAGACGGTAGTGGAGTCGGCCTCATTGGGGGCATTTAAACGGCTATTAGATAGGCATATGGATGATAGTATAAGGTAGGGGTGGAGGTTAGATAAATCTTAGGATTAGGGTAAAAGTTCGGCACAACATCGTGGGCCGAAGGGCCTGTACTGTTCTATGTTCTATATTCTATGTTCTAAAAGATGCTTGCCATGAATCGCAGATTACTTGCTTTTCAAAATGTGCAGCAATCCTTTGAAACATTAGCTTTAAAACTGTTCCTTTTCCATTTCAGTCCACAATTTGTAAAATCACAAAACAATGATGTTAACACCCAGCATAACAATCGTTAGGATTTAATTGCCACTTTGTATTGTTAGAATTTTCCCTTCTTGCAAAAAATTTATTGCTAGTGCCTTCACTCTCCATGACCTGCCTCAGCAAAACTCCTTTTCACATTTTGTGCATTTTTTTACAGTTCTATATTCTGGATAAGAAAATTGTATACTTGTTTTGTACAGGTTAAGTTTGTTAAGAACACTGCCATCAGTGTGTTGACATTTTAACATAGTTTTCAACCACCCTGTTAAGCTTTTAACTCCTGATTTCCATTCTCTTAAGAGCAAAATATGTACGAACAGAAGTAGGCCATTCAACCTAATAAGACTGCTCTGGTATTTAATGTGGTCATGGCTGATCCAATAATCCCCAATTCCATTTGGCTGCCTTTTCTTATTGACCCTTGATACCCTGACTGAGCGAACCCATCTCGATCTTTAGTGTACTTAACAAACCAGCCTTAACAACTGTCTGCAGTAAAGTATTCAACAGATTCACTACCCTTTGAGAGAGAAAAAATCCTCTTCATCTCTGTCTCGAAAGGGTGACCTCTTATTCTGAGATGCCTTCTGGTCCTAAACTCTCCCACTCCCACAAAGGGAATAACCTTTCTGTAATCACCGTGTCAAGTCCCCCAAGAATCCTGTACTTTTCAATATAGTCACACCTCATTCTTCTGAATGCTAATAAGTACATAAGCCCAACCCACTCAACCTATCTTCATAAGACAGTCCATCCATACCTGCTATCAGCCTAGTCAACCTTGTCTGGACAAACTCTAATGTCAGTGAATATTTCTTGAAATAAGGGGCCCAAAACCACTCACAGTATTTTAACCATAACTCTGACTAGTGCCTTATATTGTTTTATAAAAACCTCCCTACCTTTATACTCCCTTCCCTTCAAAATAGAGGCCAATATTCCATTTGTTTTCCCCATCACTACCTGAACTTGTTTGCTAACTTTTGCATTTCATAGATGAGGACTCACAAATCCCTGTAGCTTTCTACAGTCTTTTTCCATTTTAACAATATTCAGCTTTTCTATTCTTCCTGTCAAAATGCATAACCATCTATTTTCTCACCTTATATTTAATCTGCCAAATTTTTGCCCTCTTACTAACCTATCAATATCCCTCTCTAGACACTTTGTATCATCCTCAGCACTTATCTTTCCACCGATTTTTGTGTCAACCACAAACTTGGCTATTCTATATACACTTTTTTTTTAATATTCGTTGACATGATGAGGGCATTGCCAGTTAGGCCAGCATTTATTGCCCATCCCTAATTGCCTAGAGGGCACTTAAGAGTCAAGCACATTGCTGTGGGTCTGGAATTACATATAGGCCAGATTGGGTAAGGATGGCACTTTCCATCCCTAAAGGGCATTAGTATATCAAGTGGGTTTTTCCAACAATTGACAGTGGATTTATGGTCATTATTCAACACTTAATTCCATTTTTTTGTTGAACCCAAATCCACCTTCTGCCATGGTGGAATTCGAATCCGGGTCCCCAGAACATTACCTAGATCTTTGGATTAACAGTCCAGCAATAATATCACGAGGTCATCACCTCCTTTTATCCAAGTCCCTCATTCACGTCATGAATATACATTGTAAATAATTGTGGCCCTAGCACTGATATCTGTGGTGCTCAATTAGTTAAAGGTTAATATCTGACAAATGCCCTTTTATTGCAACTGTCTGTCTACCTTTAGTTAGTCAAATGTCTATCCATGATAATATACTACCTTCAATACTGTGGGCTCATATGTTATTAAGTAATCTAATGTGTTGTACCTTATCAATTGTCTACTGAAATTCCATATATATCCATTGCTTCCCCTTTATCTATCCTGCTTGTTACATCCACAAGCCAAGCTGATTCAGCTTGATCATTTTGCACCAAGGAACCATAAAAGATTTTTTTTTTATTAACTCATGGGATGTGGGCATCGCTGGTTGACCAGCATTATTACTCGTCCCTAGTTGCTCTTGCGAAAGTGGTGTGAGCTGCCTTCTTGAACCATTGCAGTCCACGTGCTGTAGGTTGACCCATAATTCCATTAGGGAGAGATTTCCAGGACTTTGACCTAGCGACAGTGAAGGAATAGTGATATGTTTCCAAGTCAAGATAGTGAGCGGCCTAGAGGGGAACTTGGAGATGGTGGTGTTCCCGTGCATCTGTCGCCCTTGTCCTTCTAGATGGAGGTGCTCATGGGTTTAGATGGTTATGTCTGAGGATCTTTGGTGAATTTCTGCAGTCCATGTTGTCTCTAGTGCACACTACTGCTTCTGAGCTTCAGTGGTGAAAGGAGTGGATGTTTGTGGATGTGGTGCCAATCAAGACGCTGCTTTGTTTTGGATTTCATCATACTTCCTGAGTTATGCTTAATAGGTGGTGGACATGCTTTTCGGATTTATGAGGTGAGTTATTGACATAGTGTAGGGAATTTCAAAAGTACAACAAACAACAGCTTTGTATCCTAATGCGTGAAGCATTTGGCATAGGTAGACAAACTCATGGCACAAATCAAGGTAAATGAATATGATCTCATCTCCATTACAGAAACATGGCTACAAGGTGACCAAAACTGGGGAGTTAACATTCAGGAATATTTCAACTTTTGGAAAGACAGGAAGAATGGAAAATGTGGTGGAGTAGCACTGTTGATAAGAAAATAAAATGAGGACAGTTGTAAGAGATGATTTAGGCCTGGGTTACATAGATTGTAGTAGGTAACAAACAGTAAGGGAAGACAGCACTGCTGGGAGTAGTGCACAGATCCCTAAACTGAAGCCACTCTGTGTAAAATGCTATAAATCAACAAATAATAGACAATAGTTATGGGTGAGTTTAATCTTCATGTTATTGGGTTAATCAGACTGGAAATAGTAGCTCTGGCAACAAATTCATTGAAGCTTTAAGGATAGTTTCCTATAGCATGGTGTCATGGAACCAACCAGGCAGCAAGCTATCTTGAATCTTTTAATGAATGATGAGACAGGTTTAATAAAAGACATTCAAGTAAAAGACGAAGACCGTAAGAAATAGGCACAGCAGGAGACCATTCTGCTCCTTGAGTCTGCTCTGCCATTCAGTTGAATCATGGGTGATCTGACATTCCTCATATCACTTTTTCCTATAACCCTTTGATTCCCCTATTGACTATGAATCTATCTATCTCAGCTTTAAATATACACAAGTACAATGCCCTATAGCTCTCTTCAGCAAGGACTTTCAAAGACTCACAAACTTGTGAGAGACAAAATTCCTCCTCATCTCAGTCTTAAATTGGTTCCTGCTTATTCTGAGACTATGTCCTCTGATCCTAGACTCTCCTATGAGGAAAACCATCCTCTCAATGTTTACCCTGTAACGCCCTTAAGAATTCTAGATGTTTCAATGAGATCACCTCTCATTCTTATAAATTCCGACGAGTAGTGTTCCATCCTATTTAGTCTTTGCTCATAAGAAGATCCTCCATACCAGGAATCATCCTAGTGTACCCCAGTGAAATGATACAGTAGTGATTGGATGAGGGCCAGGTGGATCTCTTTGACTATGAGATTCGTGATTGTGTTTGTTAACCTGAGCCAATCAGGGAGACCTGGCTGATAGCCCCAATCAAGGATCACATAGTCGATGAGATTCAACTGGCCCTCATTTCAATCACTATAGATATCTTTCCTTAAACATGGGAACAAAACTGCTCACAGTACTTCAGATGTGGTCTCATCAGCACCATGTACAGTTGCACTAAGACTTCCCTACTCTTATACTCTAACTCCCTTGAAATAAGGGCCAACATTCAGTTACCCTTCCTGATTACCTGCTGCACCTGTGTGCTAGCTTTCTGTGTTTCATGCACAAGTACTCTCAAGCCTTTGTGTTGTAGCTTTCTGTAATTTTTTCTCCATTTAAATAATACTCTGTTGCTTTGCCTCCCTTCCAAAATCAATAACTTCACATTTTTCCACATTATACTCCATTCGCTAACATTTTGCTTACATACTTACTCTATCAGTATCTCTCTGTAAACTGTTTGTATGTCTCACACAATTTGCCTTTCCATTTATTTTTGTGTTGTCTGCAAATTTGGCTAAAGTACATTCACCTTCTTCTTCCAAGTCATTGATATGTCTTGTAAACAGTTACGATCCCAGCACTGATCCCTATGGGACTCCAGTGGTAAAGGTCATCAACGTGATAAGCAGCCCCTTACCCCTAGCTGCTGGCTTTCCTACCCATTAGTCAGTTTTCTATCCATTCCAATACACTACCTCCAACCCTTTGGAGTCTTATCTTATGAGCTAATCTTTTGTGAGAGGTATCTTGTCAAATGCCTTCTGGAAGTTCAAATACAGCACATGAACTGATTTCTCTCTGTTCACTCTGGTTGAGACTTCCTTGAAAAATTCTAATAACTTATTCAGACATGATCTCCCTTTCATGAAGCCACGCTGACTCTATTTAATTAGATTATGATTTTCCAAATGTTCTGCTAACAGTTCCTTAATCATTGATTCAATTACTTTTCCAACAATAGATGTTAGGCTAATTGGACTATGGTTACTTTTGGTTACTTTTTGAATTTGGTGTCACGTTAGCAGTTTTCCAATTGTCTGCAACTTCTCCAGAATATAGTGATTTTTGGAAAATTACAATCAATATGTCCACAATCTTTGTAGCTACCTCTTTTAGGATACTAGGATGCAAGCCATCAGGGCATATCTGCTACTAGCCTCATTAATTTGTCTAATACTACATTTTTTAATGATAATGATGGCAAATCATTCCTCCCCTGTATTCTTTGGTATATTTGGAGTATCTTCCATCGTAAAAACTGATGTGAAATACCTGTTTAACTCCTCTGCCATTTCCTTTTTTTCCCAAAACCATCTCCTCAGATTCATTTTCTAAGGGGCTGTGTTCATTTTGACCTCTCTCTTCCTTTTTATGTATTTATGCAGAAGATCATATTGTCAGTTTTTATATTCCTTGCTAGTTTGCCTTTGTAGTTTGTTTTCCCTGTCTTTCTTTTTAATTCTCCTTTGCTGGATTCTGAATTTATCCTAATCTTTGAGGCTATTGCTGGCTTTGGCCTACTCATATATTTTTTCTTTAAATCTAATACTAACTTCCTTGCTTTGCCTGGTTAATTTATCCCTCTCATAGAAACTTTCCTCCTTACTGGGATATATTTTTGCTGACAGTCATGAATGCCCTCCTTAAATGTCTGTGACTGCTTGCTTACTGTCATTCCTGCTCATCCATCCACCCAATTATCTCTACTAATTTCATTGTAATTCTCTTTGAATTTATATTAAAGACAGTTGTTTCTGACCCAAGTTTCTCACTTTTTAACTGAATATGAAATTCTATCATGGTTATGATCACTGCTTGCCAGGGGATTTTTATTAAATGCTCTGCTATTACATCCTTTATAACAGACTCCAAAATATTCACAATAACAGCTGTTAAGCTAACTGTCCTGTAGTTATATGCTTTTTAATGGAAGTTTTCCAAACCTCTGAAACTTTTCCAGAATCTAAGTATACTGGAAGATTACTATCAGTGCATACACTGTCTCTCTAGCTACTTCTTTCAATATCCCAGGTGACATTCCACCTGATCAAAGGGACTTTTTGGTCTTTAGACCCATCAGTTTCCTTTGTACATTTTTTTTCCTCTAGTGATAGTAATTTTATTTAATGTCTATGCTCCTTTTGCCCATTGATAATGAAGTAATTTTGGAATCCTATTTGTGTTTTCTAATGTAAAGATTGATGCAAAGTATTAAATCTGCCACTTCCTGGTTTCCCAATTGTTATTTTCCCAGCCTTATTCTGTAATGGGCATATAGAATCATAGAGTATAGAGCATGGTTACAGACCATTTGGTCCAACCAGTCCATGCCAAATATTAAACCAAACTAAACTAGTCCCACCTGCCTGCTCCTGGCCCATATCCCTCCAAAGCTTTCCTATTCATGTAGTTACCCAAATTTCTTTTAAATGTTGTAACTGTACCCACATCCACCACTTCCTCAGAAAGTTCATTCCACATGCAAACCACCTCTGTGTAAAACATTTGCCCCCCAATGTCTTTTATAAATCTCTCTCCTCTCACCTTAAAAATGAGCCCCCAGCCTTGAAATCCCCCATCCTAGGGAAAGACAAATATCATTAACTCTATCTATACCCCTCATTGTTTTATAAACTTCTATAAGTTCGCCTCTCAACCTCCTACACTCTGGTGAAAAAAGTCCCAGCCTATCCAGCCTTTCTTCATAACTCAAACTTTCCAAACCCAGCAACATCCTGGTAAATCTCTTTTGAACCCTCTCTGGCTTAATAATATCCTTCCTATAACTGAGCGACCAGAACTGGACACATTATTCCAGAAGAGGCCTCTCCAATGTCCTGTACAACATGCCTTGCCAACTGCTATACTCAAAGGGCTGAGCAATGAAGGCAAGTGTGCCATTCCTTTTTAGCCACCCTGTCTATATATGATGCAAACTTCAAAGAATTATATACCTGAACCCCTAGGTTCCTCTGTCCCACCCAAGGCCCTACCATTAATTATTTAAACCCTATCCTTGTTTGTTGTACCAAAATAATGTTCACTTTGTCTTCTCTCTTGCTTTTTTTCTTTTTATATCCAGTATATCATATCTTATTCACATTTTTTTCCTTTTTGTACACAGTGTATCATATATTATTCACGTTATTTTTCTTTTTTTTTTGTAAGTAGCATATTATGTTCTTCACATTTATTTTCCTTTTTTGTATAAATTTTTAAAGAAGCTCTTGTTCTCCATCTTGGTATTCCTTGCAAGCTTAGCTTCAAAGCTTATTTTCTCCTTTTTTTAATTGGTTGTATTTAATTGGTTTTTGAAATGTCCTCTGTCCTCTGGCTTACCACTAATCTTTGCCATTTTGTATGTTTTTTTCTGTAAATTTTATGCTGTTCTCAACTTCCCTGATTAATCATGATTGGTCCATACCCTTCCTAGAATCAAATGTTTGCAAGTTTTAACTGTCTAAATCTGTGAAGAAAGTATCAATCAAGCACATATCCAAATTGCCCTCAGACTGTTTAAATTTAGAATTATTTTCACATTTAATTTAAAAATATCAATTATTTTATCAGTCAGTGTTCTTCCTAATGAGATATAGATAAAAACAACTCTTTTGCAGAGTAAAATCCTCTTTAGCCACTTGGAGCAGTTTATTAAGATTATGTCATTGGGGCAAAAATGTTGATGCACTTTTCTTGTCAGTTCACAAATTCTTTTAAATTCCTTTTACTCTTTATCCTCTCACACAGCACAAGGTTTGCCCAATTATGTTCTTGCACAGTGATTGTTTTACATCTTGATGTTTTTAACGTACATTCAAGATTACAAATCTTTCTTCATAGCCGTAGGGTATCATTAGTGAATACAGCTGAGTCTTTTTGGTTAAAGCCATGATTCCCTTTGTTTTATCACTAGCTTGGCATTCTACTGCTGTTACCCATTGCACAAGTGCTGCTTACAGCATTAATTCTGATAATTTCAATTTCTCATTTAACCCTCTGGTTGGCTGTCTCACGTACTGATATCACTTTAGCATTAGTTGTCTGAGCTTTAGATTCACACCGGATTTGCAGGAAGTCATGGATTTTTGAATATCACTTGATTTTTCTTCTACACTTTATTGACAACTAGGTCATTTTTTAATATAAAAACAATATCTTTAAAGGGGAACTTAGACACAATTTCCACATTTACAATAGCATAAATTAAACCGCATTTTAGATTAACTTTATGCGTGAAGCAATTAAGGAAACTTTCATTATTCCCTTGTATTGGTAGATTTTATGTTGCAAAACTTCTGACAGGCGATGCCTATGCCTACCGCGATGAAAAAAATGAGCTAACTTCATATCTCTAAAAATATTAATTTACTTACCCCATTACTGGACAAAATGGATACCATCCATCCTTGAAAACATTACTTATGTAATTTTCTATTCTTTGATCTATTCCAACAGAAAATACATTCAGAGATATTGGTTTCTCACAAAACTCTGTTGACTGGTAAGAAAATCACACTAGGCAGACTACAAATGTTACAGTCTTGACCTAATTTCCAATAATCTGCCTTATCTTAATAAAAAAAAACAGATGGCCCTTTCAAATCATGCCTGTCCTCCAAACTGTGTCTTTTTTCTGAGGAGCTTTTACTTTTCATTTCTGTTATCTTCCTCATTGTTACCCGTATTTTGTTCATTATCAGATCTAATTTCTCATTTTCTTTCTTGGTTTGCAAACAGAGGCTTCCTGTTCCTCACACATATGTGAGCCAAGTTGTAATTATTAGCCATTTTATAGCAGCTACTTATATCTTGAAAACATTATTGTCTTCCAAGTAGGAACTTACTCCCTAAGGAACACTATTTTTAATATTCCCACATGCAATATCTCTCTAAGACTTCCAAAATCTTGTTCAATTTTCATAGATTTATACAACCTGTTAAATATAGTTCCTTTCTCCAAGTACGGTCCATAAAATTGGAGTCTATTTCTTCCTTGAAGTTCTAAGTTTTGGCCTGAAAGCCTCCAGAACTGGCTCATAGCATATGAGGATTATATTAATGGAGAAGAGGGAAGTGAAATAAAACAGAATTGTTTTTGTAAGGAGTTCTGCAGATTGGGGTTGAGGTTGTCATCCTGAATGCAGATTAATGAATTCATCGGCTGCCACTGCTAAGATATGGCCCTGGATTCTGTTCTTTCCCAAAGTGGAGTCACTGTTTGCTTTCAGGTCTGTTGGCAGACCCCTCAGCCCAGTCTTTCCTTTCTTTTTATTGAAATGATTTCATTATTAATCACTACGAAGACCAAACCCAACCCAGCCCATCAGTTTACTCTAATCGTTAGTAAAGTAATGGAAGTGTCAACAACAGTGCTACCAAGAAACTTGCTCAGCAATAACCTGCTTACTGACGCCCAGTTTGGGTTCTGTCAGAGCCACTCAGCTCCTGACCTCATTACGCCTTTGCTCATAAATGGACAAAAGAGTTGAATTCCAGCGGTCACATAAGAGTGACAGCCCTTGACATCAAGGTCATATTTGACTGAGTGTGGCATCAAGGAGAATGGGAACGAAGGAGAAAATTTTCCTTTGGCACATGGGAAGATGCTGGACTCTGTACTGGAAACAAAAAGTGCCGGAGATCACAGCGAGTCAGGCAGCATCCATGGAGAGACAACAAGCTAACAGTTTGAGTCTTGATGACTCTTCATCAGAGCTGACGTGAAGTATGGAGGGGGCAGCATTTATGTATAGTTGCAGGTCATGTGATGGTAGTGTGTGTTGAGTGCTGGTGGAGAAAAGATGTTGATAGTTCACACTAAGTGATTGGAATGTGAGAATGGTAGAACAATGGTGTGTCCACCTGCCAGACTTGAAGCAGAAGACAGTCCCACTGGGGTGGGAGGTGGGGATAGAGAACATAGTGACAGTGAATGCAGCAAATAAAGCTGAAAGAAAAAGAAAGAATGGAAGTGGGTTCACAATCTGAAGGTGCTGAATTGAATATTAAGTCGAGAAGGTTGTAAAGTGCCTCGTCTGAAGGTCAGATATTGTTCCTCCAATTTGCGCTGTGATTCATTGGAACACTGCAGCATGTCGAGGACAGACAATGGGCATGCGAGCAGGATGCTGTGTTAAAATGAACAACTACGGGAAGGTTGGAGTCATACTTGTGCATAGCCCAGATTGTTCTGCAAAGTGGTCACCCAGTCTGTGTTTGGTTTCTCCGACATAGAGTAGGCCACATTGGGTACAGTAAATATATTACACAGGATTGGAGGAGGTAAAGGTGAAATGTTGCTTCATCTGGAAAGACTATTTAGACCCTTGGATGATGAGCAGGGAGGAGGGTGAAGGGGCAGGTGTTGTACCTTCTGCAGTCATATATGGAGGTGCTGCGATTTGATTTGATTTGATTTATTTATTGTCATGTGTACCTATCTACAATGAAAATCTTTGTTTGTGAGCAATGCAGGCAGTAAGCAAGAACATACAGATCACAGAGTGAAAAAAAAATTGGACAGCGGCATACAGGTTATGTCGGACAGGGTGTACACTAGGCACGATCATTAGCAAGCTCACCATTATTTGTAGTTAAAGAATCCATTCATCAGTCTAATAACAGCTGGAAAGAAGTTGTTCCTGACCTGCCCTTGCGTGTGTTCAAGCTTCTGTATCTCCTGTCTGACGGAAGAGGTTTAGGAGATCATTACTGACTGAGATGGGTCTTTGATGATGTTGGCTGCCTTTCTGTGGCAGTGAGCCATGTAAATGGAGTCCATGGATGGAAGGTTGACTTCCGTGATGGTCTGGGCTGTGCACACCACCTTCTGTAGTTTCTTACGGTCCTGGGCAGAGCAGTTGCCACACCAGGCCATTATACACGAGGACAGTGTGGTTTCAATGGTGCATCTGTAGAAGTTGGTGAGGGACCTTATGGACATGCCAAATTTCCTGAGCTGCCTGAGGAAGAAGGGGCATTGTTGTGCCTTCTTGACCATCGCAACTACGTGAGATGTCCAGCACTTGTTGTCGGTTATTGTCACTTCTAAGAGCTTGATGCTGTCCACCCTCTCAACTTCAGCCCCATTGACGTAGTTGGGGGCATGTTCTCCTCCTTTCTTTCTGAAGTTAATGATCAGTTAGAGTCATAGAGACATTCAGCATGGAATCAGGCTCTTCAGTCCAAACCATCCATGCCGACCAGATATCCTAAATAAATCTAGTCCCATTTGCCAGCATTTGGCCCAAATCCCTCTTTACCGTTCCAATATGTATACCCATCCAGATGCCTTTTAAATGTTGTAATTGTACCAGCCTCCACCACCTCCTCTGGCAGTTCATTCCATACATGCACCACCCTCTGTGTGAAAAGTTACCCCTTAGGTCCCTTTTAAATCTTTCCCCTCTCACCTTTAACCTATGCCCTCTAGTTTTTGACTTCCCCAATGTGAGGAAAAGACTTTGTCTATTTACCCTATCCATGCTCCTCATGATTTTATAAATCTCTAAAAGGTCACCCCTCAGCCTCCAACGCTCCAGGGAAAATAGTCCCAGCCTATTCAGCCTCTCCCTATAGCTCAAACCGCTCAACCCTGGCAACATTCTTGTAAATTTTTTCTGAATCCTTTCAAGTTTTACTGCACCCTTCCTATAACAGGGAGATCAGAATCGCACACAGTATTCCAATAGAAGCCTAACCAATGTCCTGTACAGCTGCAACATGACCTCTGAACTCCTATACTCAGTGCACTGACTAATAAATGCAAACATACTAAATGCCTTCTTCACTATCCTATCTGCTGCAAGTCCACTTTCAAGGAACTATGAACCTGCACTCCAAGGTCTCTTTATTCAGCAACACACCGCAGGACCTTATCATTAATTGTATAAGTCCTGCCCTAATTTGCTTTGCCAAAATGCAGCACCTCACATTTATCTAAATTAAGTTGCATCTGCCACTCCTCACCCCATTCACCTATCTGATCAAGATCCCATTGTACTCTGAGGTAACTTTCTTTGCTATCTGCTATACCTCCAATTTTGGCATCATCTGCAAACTTACTAACCACATTCCCTATGTTCACATCAAAATCATTTATATAACTGACAAAAAGCAGTGGGCCCAGCATCAATCCTTGCAGTCACAGGCCTCCAGTATGAAAAGCAACCCTCCATCACCACCCTTTGTCTTCTACCTTTGAGCCAGTTCTATATCTATTCCATGTGGTCTCACGTTGCTAACTAGTCTACCATGAGCAACCTTTTGAGCGCTTTACTGAAGTCCATGTAGATCACGTCCACTGCTCCACTTTTACCTTCTTCTTTGTTACTTCTTTATAAAACTCGATCAAGTTTGTGAGACATGCTTTCCCATGCACAAAGCCATGTTGACTATTCCTAATCAGCCCTTGCCCTTCCAAATACATGTAAATCCTGTCCCTCAGGATTCCCTCCAACAACTTGCCCACCATCGATGTCAGGTTCGCTGATCTACAGCTCCCTAGCTTTCCTCACCACTTTTCTTGAATAGTGGCACCACGTTAGCCAACCTTCGGTTTTCAGGCACCTCGCCTGTGGATATCAACGATACAAAATTCTCAGCCGGGGCCCAGAAATCACTTCCCTAGATTCCCACAGAGTTCTAGGGTACACCTGATCAGGTCCCGGGGATATATCGACCATTGTGCGTTTTAAGATGTTCAGCATCTCCTCCTCTATAATATGGACATTTTTCAATAGGTTGCCATTTATTTCCCCGCATTCTCTGTCTTCCATATCCTTCTCCACAGTGAACATTGATGCAAAATACTCATTTAGTATCTCCCCCATCTCCTGCAGTTCTTTAGTTCTCCCATCTAGTGGGAAGAGGGGGTTGATGTTGGTGGTTGAGGAATAGACTAGGGTGCCCCAGAGGGGACGATCCCTGCGAAATGCAGACAGGGGAAGTGAGGGAAGATGTGTTTGGTGGTGGTGTTCTGCTGGAGTTGTCTGAAATGGCAGAGGATGATCCTTTGAATGCGATGGCTGGTGGGATGAAAAATGAGGACAAAAGGAATCCGATCGTGCTTTTGTGAGTGATGGGAAGGGGCAGGGGCGGAAGCACGAGTGATAGGCTGAAAGCGGTTGAGTGCCCTGTCAACCACAGAAACCGTGGTTATGGAAGAAGCAAGCCATATCAGCAGCACTGGTTTGGAAGGTGGCATCACTCAAACAGATACAATGTTGGCAAAGGAACTAGGCACACAACAGTGTGGGGGGTTGGGCCCACCTTGTGCCTCATTGCACATTACCAAGTCCAGAATTGGCTGTTCCCTAGTGGTCTCTACAACAAGTTACTCCAAAAAAAATCTCATAGACATTTCATGAATTCTTTTTCTTGAGAGCCTCTCCCAATGCGCCTTTCTTACATACCTTTTCTACCTCCTGATTTATTTTCTTCTCCATATCCTGACTACTGCTAGGAAACCTGTACCACAATTCCCATGAGGGTCTTTTTTCCTGTGCGGTTCCTCTACCCACACAGATTCTATGCATTCCAACACTATATCACTTCTTGCTGTCGATTTAATTCCATTTCTTACTAACAAGGCAACCCTGTGCCCTCCATCCATCTTTCTTTCCTTTCGATAGGATGAGTATCCTTGGATATTTAGTACCCAGCCCTGATCCCCTTGCAGCCACGTCTCTGTGATACCCACAACATCGTACCTGCCAATTTCTATCTGCACTACGAGCTCATTTACCTTATTTCATATACTGTGTGCATTGAAGTACAACACTGTCAGTCCTGCATTGACAGCCCATCCTTTTTACGGTGGTCACCTTATCTGCTGTGCCTGAAGTTAGATTCCTGACCTTTTCCACACTCGCTTCCTATTACTTGTTCTGGAAACCTCAATAATCTATGTTGATCTCTCCCCCCTTTAAACTTTTTCCATAATTATCTATGCAACTAAATCCAGGGTGACAATCTCTGTGAGAGAAGTGGGTTCAGGTTTGTGGCTCACTGGCATTGGTACTGGGGAAAATGGGCATGGTACCATTGGGAGTGTCAGCACCTGAATGATACAGGGATCATTGTTGTAGCAACTATATAGTTAGGAATGTAGAGAGGGCTTTAACCTGAACAATGAGGGTAGATAATCAAGTTTGGGCAGATGTAGCAATTCAAGGAGCAGAGTCATGGAAGAAGAGCAAATTGTAATACGAGAAATGAAGGTCAGAGAATGCCAGGAAGTGATAGAGAAAATAAAACTAACAATACACCAACAGTGAAGACTGGATGCTACAAGGTAACAAAAAGTCAAAAGTGAATGCTTCCTATCTGAATATGCATAGCATTCATAACAAAGTAAACAAATTGATTGTATACATTGGAGTGAATAAATATGATCTGAAAGCCATTATAGGTAAAGTGGCTGCATGATGACAAGCAGAAATAGCTGGAGAAACTCAGGAGGTCTGGCAGCATCTGTGGAGTGAAAACACAGTTAACATTTCAGGTCCAGTGACACTTCTTCAGAGCTGTATGTTTTTCCAACAATTTCTGTTTGTGTTTCTGATTTCTAGCATCCACAGTTATTTGGTTCTTTAGCATGATGACAATGATTGGACCTAAATATTAAGGAGTATATGTTATTCAAGAACAGGCAGCTAAAGGTTGTAGGAGTAGCAATGTTAATCAAGAATTGAATTCTGTAATGATTAAAGATTACTTTGGTTCAAGAGATTATAATGTAAAATCAGTTTGGGTAGAGATGACAAATAATGGGGATAAGCATTCCTAGTTGGGATGGTCTACAGGTCTCATAGAAAGCACAATGCAAGAGAAATTACATGACGAGAAATTCTGCATGCTTGTGATAAAGTGATGGCAATAATCATGTGTGATTTTAAGTAGAAGTTCATAGAATACCCTCAAGATTGTTTCTAGAGAAGTGCATCTCTGAGATTATTCATTAAAAGCATGCCTAGACAGCATTGACCACAGCAAGCTTGTGTTTTACATTCAGTTTGAAAAGGAGAATGACTCTAAGACTAGTATTTTAAAAATAAGTAATGGCAACTGTGTGGGTATTAAAACTAAGCAGCTGAAGTGAACTGAGAGACTAGCCTAGGTGACACAGATTGAGAAGCAGGAGCAGACATTTAAGGGGATAACTCAGAAAAGTACATTTTGACTATAAATAAAATCTCTAAAGAGGACTAGCCATCTATGGCTAACTTAAGAAGTTAGGGAAAACATCGAACTTAAGGAAAAAGCGTTAAAATAATGGAAAAATGAGTGGCAGGTCAGTTGAAGGCACAGTATATAAAGAATGTAATCATGGGAATGAACACAGAAGAAATTAGCTGCAAATGCAAAAATGATAATAAGAGTTTCTGCAGATATTTAAAAGGGAAAAAATAAGTAAAGTGAATGTAAGTTGATTGTTCAGAGAGTGAGAGTGGGGAGTTAGCAGTTAACATGGGGAGGTGATGGCCTCGTGGTATTATCGCTGAACTGTTAATCCAGAGATCCAGGTAATGTTCTGGGCACATGGGTTCGAATCCTGCCACAGCAGATGGTAGAATTTGAATTCAATAAAAATATCTGGAATTCAGAGTCTAATGATGACCATTGCTGATTGTCGGGAAAAAACCCATCTGGTTCACTAATGTCCTTTAGGGAAGGAAACTGCCATCCTCACCTGGTCTGGCCTATATGTGACTCCAGACCCACAGCAATGTGGTTGACTCTTAACTGCCCTCTGGGCAATTAGGGATGGGCAATAAATGCTGCCTAGCCAGCGACGCCCTCATCCCGTTAATGAATAAAACTAAAGATATTACGGTGAATGAAATGAACTGGCGAAATGAACCTATAGAGAATACAAAAAACATACCTGTAGCAGCTACAAATCAGGACGCGCAAGGGAGAGAATAATTTGATGAAATTACAATCACTAGGAAAACAGCACTGGGAAAACTGATGGAGCTGTGGCTGATGATTCCCTAGATCCCGATGGGCAGTGAAAAAGAGGTAGCTAATTGTAGCTGCATTATTGTCATTTTTTCACAATTTGCTAGATACTGAAAAGATTCCATTAAACTAGAAAATTAGAAATATAACGTTTCTGTTCAAGAAGGGAGGGAGGCATAAATGAGGAAACTAAGATCCGTTAGCTCGACGACTGACATGGGAAAGGTGTTAGAATTGATCATTAAGGATATCATAGCTGGGTGTTTCGAAAGCTTCAAGGCAGTCAGGAAGAGTCAACATGTTTTGGTGAAAGAGAAATCATATTTAACCTGAGTTATGCTCAGAGTTAACAAGGTGTAGAGCTGGATGAACACAGCAGGCCAAGCAGCATCAGAGGAGCAGGAAGGCTGACGTTTCGGGCCTAGACCCTTTTTCAGAAAAAAAA
>NC_063332.1:49463258-49481403 GCF_021869965.1 Rhincodon typus | reverse complement strand
CACCCGGCACTTTTCCCTGCAACCGCAGGAAGTGCTACACCTGCCCCTACACCTCCCCCATCACCCCCATCCCAGGCCCCAAGAAGACCTTCCACATCAAACAGATGTTCACCTGCACATCTGCTAATGTGGTATACGGCATCCGCTGTTCCCGATGTGGCCTCCTCTACATCGGGGAAACCAAGCGGAGGCTTGGGGACCGCTTTGTGGAACACCTACGCTCGGTTCGCAACAAACAACTGCACCTCCCAGTCGCGAACCATTTCAACTCCCCCTCCCACCCCTCAGACGACATGTCCATCCTGGGCCTCCTGCAGTGCCACAATGATGCCACCTGAAGATTGCAGGAACAGCACCTCATATTTCACTTGGGAACCTTGCAGCCCAATGGTATCAATGTGGACTTCACAAGCTTCAAAATCTCCCCTCCACCGACCACATCCCAAAACCAGCCCAGCTTGTCCCTGCCTCCCTAACCTGTCCTTCCTCCCACCTATCCCCTCCTCCCACCTCAATCCTCACACCCATCTCCTACCTACCGGCCTCATCCCGCCTCCTTGACCTGTCCGTCCTCCCTGGACTGACCCATCCCTTCCCTAACTCCACACCTATACTCACCCTTACTGGCTCCATCCCCGCCTCTTTGACCTGTCTGTCTCCTCTTCACCTATCTTCTCCTTTATCCATCTTCTATCCACCTCCCCCTCTCTCCCTATTTATTTCAGAATCCCCTTCCCCTCCGCCATTTCTGAAGAGGGGTCTAGACCCGAAATGTCAGCTTTCCTGCTCCTCTGATGCTGCTTGGCCTGCTGTGTTCATCCAACTCTACACCTTGTTATCTACCATAAATTTAGGGTGGTTTGTTATCGGTTCAGATTTAATGGGCTGAAGGGTCTCTTTTGTACTGCATGATTCTATGATTCTAAGTTATCTTTGTTTATTATTATTGGCCTGATTTATCCGTATTTATTGTCTTTTTATAAGAGGTATCTTTAAGTTTTTCTTGATTTAATTTTCAATATATTCGCAGACAACATTTGCTTTCCTAATTTTGTTTTTAATTTTATCCATGATCTTCTTGAACTCTGACAGATTTCTACAGTATTGAAACCTTGGCATATGAGCATTCTTTTTTTGCCTTATCCTCCTTTGCATGTTCTTCGATATCGAGCAGGGGTGGGGGAGGAACAAGTCAGTGGGAGGGGGGGAGGGGGGGCAGTGGTGAGTGATTTTGGGAAGATGTCAGATTTATATAAACATATTTGCTCTCAGCCCTCACTATCTCTTCCTTGAATGCTTCCCACTGCTCTCACACTGATTAACCTTCCAGTAACTGTTTCCTGTTCACCTTTGCCAAATCACATTTCAACTTATTAAAATTGGCTTTCCCCCAATTAAAACTTCTACTCTTGTGCTTTTCCACAGCCATTCTAAATCTCTAAAGCCAACTGATTTACAATCACTGCCACTAAAATGCTTTCCCACTGATACCTCCTTCCACCTTCCCAGATTCGGTCCTAAATCTAAGCCTTCTCTTGTTGACTTGTTACGCACTAAAACAATATGCTCTATACCTTTTACACTGAAGTTATCCCAGGTGATATTTGGAGAGTTGAGTTCTCCGACTATTAAAGCCCTTTATTTTCCATACCTTTCAAAAATTTGGCCACATATTTGTTTGTCTATCTCCTTCTGAATTCTGTGACATACAGCATACTCCAGCAATATGATTCTCCCTTTAATTGTTCCTCAGTTCAACTCTTGTGTCTTCATAAGACGCTCTGTCTAGCATATCCTCACACTGGTTCTAACTGTTTCTCTGACCAATACTGTAGCCATCCCAATCTGTATTTCCCTCTAGATCTGAAAAAATTGAAACCAGATATGCTTGTGTTGCCACTTCTGTTCTTTAAATCACATTTCAGTGATAGCTATGATGCTGCAGATCTTCCAGATATCAGCAATGCTGGTCTCATTGCTGTCTTCTGTGAGTTTTCTCCAACTATTCAATGTTACCCAGTTTCAGGAAAGTCTATCAATCTCAACTAAAGCACAAAATGATCAATGTAGCCTCTCCAGGGCAAGTCGAGCATGTGCAGGAGAGTCAGAGGAAGGAGAGGACAGGTCCTTCTTTATCAGTGGCAGTAACCATAAAATTGTCATCAATTGTCATAAAAGCCCATCTCATTCACCAATGTCCTTTAGGGAAGGAAATCTACCATCGTTAGGAGCATAGGAACAGAAGTAGGCCATTCAACCCCTCAAGCCTGTTCCATCAGGCCTGTCTGATTTAACCATTCTTTCTTATGTGTGATTTAGATTCACTGTAATATGGTTAACTCTTAACCCACCACTGATAATGCCATTCAGTTCAATGGCAATTAAGGATGAGCAACAAATGCTCACACCCCATAACAGAATAAAAACAAATTCCCAGCACATGTTAGAAGCACTAATCCTTTATGTTATTATTTATTGCTTCAAGCAAATAGTGAGACCAGAAAGATTGTTGAATGAATTTATTGTTCTCTTCTTACCCTCCCACTCACCTCCTCTTTAGGAATTATTGAATGTCTTGGAAAGTGGAGGATGTAATGGCCTAGTGGTGTTATTCACTGGATTGTTAATCAAGAGACCCAAGTAATGTTCTGGGGATGCAGGTTTGAATCCTGTCACGGCGGATGTTGGAATTTGACTTCAATAGAAGTATGGAATTAAGAGTCTAATGATAACCATGAATCAATTGTCAGAAAAAAATCTATCTGACTCATGAATGCTTTTTGGGAAAGGAAACTGCCATCCTTACCTGGTCTGGCCTACATGTGACTCCAGACCCACAGCTACATGGTTGACGCTTAACTGCCCTCTGGGCAATTAGGGATGGAAAATAAATATTGGTCTAGCCAGTGACACTCTCATCTCATGAATGAATTTTTAAAAAGTCAGAAAACTAGCATTAAATATGAATGGAGTACTAATAAACACAATGAAATACTCTGAAGAAGAAGTAGATACATTTGAAGTGTGAAGAAATCAGATGGATAATTTGATGACATAAAGATAAAAATTACCATATAGGGATAGACAAATAGAACTAATTCCATATCCAAGGCCTTTTAGTCTCTGGGAAGAGGCTAGTAGCTAGGAGTCTGGAAATCCAACTTGGAAAATGTGTTCATCCAGCTCTACACCTTGATATCTCAGATTCTCCAGAATCTGCAGTTCCTACTATCTCTGGAAAATATAATTGTCAGATTTTATTTTCATGGATAATTTTAATAACAAGGATAAAAAATGTACCTCTAAACTTACAAAGAAAAGATTGAGAAGAAACAAGCATTAAATATTTAACATTTGTTTGAATCACCTTGGTCCAATGGGGAAATTGGTCCAGTCTTTGAAGGGCTCAAATGCTCCATCTAGTGGTCATGTCGGGTTTCTGGTATGACACCGATGTTCTTTGAAGAGCTATCAGATATCAAAGACAGTCGTTAAAGCTGGCTTGGTGAATAGGAGATCAATTGAAACACAAAGAAGAAAATAGACAAACTTAACTAAGAAACTATCTGTGAATAAATCATGGGTACAGGACAGTGTGAAGTTTGGTATAAGACTGAATGGGATAAGGAAAGGAAAGAGAATGAGGGAGAGAGTGATGGGAGAAGTGTAAAGAGCAAAGTTTAAGAGCCTAAGGTAAAGGGAATAATAAAAGCAAGTGGGTCTAATAAGATTTTGTAAAGCCATTGAGTGGTGGTAGAAATGAAGGAAGAAGCAGGGAAGATCAGGGAAAGGTGGCATTTATGATTAAAGGGTGTGAGGAAAAAGAGTGTGGAGAGCAACTGAAGGAAGAAATGGCAGCTGGCAAGTGTTGGAATCAGGAAATAGAAGAAATATTGAAGGGGAAGGTTCAATAGGAGAGCTCCAGAAAAATATAGGAGAGGGACAGTAATCAGGTTAAAAGGACATAAGTAGCACTGTGACAAGGTAAGCAGGTGCAAATGAAACTAAGAAGAATTATTCATAAAAATATGGTTACATGAGGAGGTTAGAAGGTGCAAAAAAGGGGAATAGATTGGGTAGCCAAAGAAAGCTCACTGAGGTAAAAAGAAACAAAAAACACTGGAAATATCCACAGACTGTTTAGCATCTGTGGAAAGAAATAGAATGAATATTTCAGGTGATGAAAGGCTATTACAGATAGATACATTCTTTATTGAAAAATCATAATGGTGGCAGAAGTCAAATTGTGATGACAACACAAATCAAACAAGTGAACATGATTCATAATATAGCAATATGTTACAGTCATTCATTATTTGATATCAAATAAGAGTAAAGTAATAAAATAATAAAAGGATTGTGCAATTATTTGAATTCAGGTATACAATTAATTACAATGTGTTGCAAAATGAAGATCTATTTAATTTATGAAATGAAAATGAAAGGTTTACTGCATTCTGCATTTTCTTTTAAAGTCCATAAATCATACATTGTCAGAGTAACTTCATTATATTCTCAATTATTTTCATTCTATTTACAAGTTTGATGAAGTAGGGGGTTGGACTGTCCCATTGTTTATTCTTTCTAGCTCTTACTTGTAGAATGATGTCTTTTCTCCTCAGTACCATCTCACTTTATTTTGTGTGGTTGTGGCAAGAGATAGTGGCAATGGGAAGTGGAATTCAGAAGTTTTCGAGTGAAGTCCAGACTTATTGTTTTCTGCCTTTTGGCAAGGGAATACATATTCTCATTTTTGTGTCATAGTAATTTTGAACCATAGAAACCTAGGTTCAGTTTCAACACTTGTTTCAGAATGCTGTCCAGCTTCTTCACCTGCTCTTTGTAAGTCCAGCTATTTTTCTTGCATATGCTCATTTTATTTCAGATTTCTGGCATCTTCAGTATTTTGATTTTACAGCAAGAAAGAGTGACATGGCAGCACTCTCCTCTTATCCATTTCCAAGTTTCCAGGTTATTAGTCTCTGTCAAAAAGATCATTAATCTCGGCACTGGCCCCTGGGGGACACCAGTTCCTTTCAAGAGCAAAACAAATGCACATCATTATTATCAGAGTACTGTCCCTTAGACAGCAACCTATAAATGCCATTTGACTCTACGCACTTCAATTTTGCATCAGATTTACTATGTGGTATTTCATCAAAACCATTTGAAAGACTATGCAATCAATATCTGCCATATTCCACTTCTCAGTTCAGTTCATTACCTCATCTAAGAGCTCAAACAAGTTAGTGAAGCACAAAGTAGTTCTGAACATCAAACACGAAGACATGGCAATTTAGCAATTTTAAACAAAACTCTATAAAACTTAGACAGTCAGTTTGTTCTTTTCCTAATTTATTTAAAAATATGGACTTGTATTTTCTAAGGTCTTCAACACAGTCAGCAATCTCAAGATTTACCAGTGGTGTGCCACAGGAATCAATGGTGGGTCCACTGCTTTTTGTCATTTACATAAATGATTTGGATGTGAATATAAGAGGAATGGTTAGTAAATTTGCAGATGATACCAAAATTGCAGGTATAATGGGCAGTGAAGAAGGTTACCTCAGAGTAAAACAGAACCTTGATCAGATGGACCAATGGGCCAAGGAGTGGCAGATGGGGTTTAATTTAGGTAACTGTGTGGTGCTGCATTTTGGAAAGGCAAATCAGGGCAGGACTCATACTTAATGGCTAGGTGCTGGGGAGAGTTGCTGAACAAACAGACCTTAGAATACAGGTTCATAGTTCCTTGAGAGTGGAGTCTCAGGTAGACAGGACGGTGAAGAAGGTGTTAGGTATGCTTGCCTTTATTAGTCAGTGCATTGAGTATAGGAGTTGGGAGGTTATGTTGCAGCTGTACATGACATTGGTTAGGCCACTGCTGGAATACTGCATGCAATTCTGGTCTCCCTGCTACAGGAAGGATGTTGTGAAACTTGAAAGGGTTCAGAAAAGATTTACAAGGATGTTGCCAGGGTTGGAGGGTTTGAGCCATAGAGAGAGGCTGCGGCTATTTTCCCTGGGGTGTCAGAAGCTGAGGGGTGACCTTATAGAGATTTATAAAATCATGAGGGGCATGGATAGAGTAAATAGCCAAGGACTTTACTCCAGGGTAAGGGAGTCCAAAACTAGAGGGCATAGGTTTAAGGTGAAAGGGTAAAGATTTGAAAGGGACCTAAGGGGCAACTTTTTCACACAGAGGGTGGTACGTGTATGGAATGAACTGCCAGAGGAAGTGGTGGAGGCTCGTACAATTACAACATTTAAAAGATATCTGGATGGGTATATGTTGAGAAGGACATTGGCCAAATGTTGGCAAATGGGACTAGATTAATTTAGGATATGTGGTCGGCAAGGATGAGTTGGACCGAAGGATCTGTTTCCATGCTGTATAGCTCTATGACTCTATGACTGTATGTTTGATAGGAGTGTCATCAAATAAAATTGATAGAAATAATTGATTAAAATTTAATCATGGAATGTAGGCACCTTCAACTTAGCCCTGTGTAAATCGTTCTACTGTCTTCATTTTTGGTTCAGCATCATTGTTTTCTTACACATTCATAAGTTACAGTCAGTGGGCAGTATCTTGTAGTTTCCTGAATGACGTGATCTCGGTTGGAATTTAGGGTAGAATCATGCAAGAGGCCCAGTTGGCCTATTTCCAAGTTGAGAGCAGCTTGCTGCAACTTTTATATATGTGCCAAATATCAAGGTGAGTTTTTCACTAAGCGGCAGTGATGTGCTCGTTAGGGGAGATTATCACTTGTTCAATACATTGTTAACAGCATCTCTTGCTCCATTAATGTTTAGCTTCCTATCCTACCAAATGTGCCAAACATTACAAATTCTTGACGAGGCCATCAGAGCGAGTACCTAGAGAATTCAGCTTGCTGCTTGATCCATGGGACTTCCATGTTTGACACTGGGCACCAGTATCTCAGGGCTCATTCCATAGCCATCAGCTACGTGCACTCTATGTCCATGAACATTGGCATCTGACATATGCCAGCATCTAAGAACTTTCATGGCATATCTATATTTGCACAGTTCAATATTGGATCTCGGGCTGCAGTGAAATGCTGCAGCAAGAACAGTTTATGCTCAGGGATCTGTACCCAGCTCATGGACTGCACCAAGTTGCACCTCCAGCCTGTTCACTTGCCGTCAGAGCATTCACTCACTCTGAGCATACCTGAATGCTCACAATCCATGCTCTGCCTTGCCTTTCCCTTTTGATTTTTGCATCCCCAGCCAGTGATACCAGACTCACAGTATAGCTGTATTGTCATGCCATTCAGCACAGCCACAAAGCCACGAAGTTGGTCATGGATGTTATCAGTTCTCGGTCACATCAGGGGAGATAGCCTTTGGCCATGGTGTTCCAACGCAGTAAGTCAAGGGCAGCCTCCAATACCAATCCAGTGGCTTAGATACAGTCAGTCAGCTACTTGGGGTGGTCAGTGTCAGGGCCATTTCCTTCTAAGCAGTGAGGAACTGAATGCCAGAAAGTCCACCACCTGTCTTGACTCTTCCTGCCCTATTAGGATCTGTTTCCACGCACAAGACAAGAGAGGTAGATGTTAAGGAATAGAAAAAGGGGTGGCTCAGCTGTTACTTCAAGTGCAGGTGGGAAAGTGTCCTTGAAGACATGAGCGGGCAGCACAGAGGACATTCAGGGTGCACGCTGTTGGCGATTAAGGTGCATGACAGCCAATAAGGGAAGATGTTGTAGGCAATTGTGACAGTGATGAGTATGCACTTTAGTGGGAGGTGGGTACAGTAACAAAAATAAAGAGGGTGTGAGGTACCGTAGAGAAGATGGTTACATTTACACCAGCAGGGTGGAGAAAGTCATTGATCTTCTTTCTACATTGCTGTGCATTCCTCCAAATGGCTAAGACTTCTCTGACCTGGGTGGCAACCTTGGATGAAGGTCGTATGGACTGGTGTTTTCCATTGCTGGCCCTGGGGCAAGAGAACGTCCCACCTATGTACCGGTGAGAGGAGATTTGGTCAAGGTTTTCAAAAGCAAGAGAGGAATCGAGACCAAGTAGATAGTGCAAAACTGTTCCTATTGGTAAAGGCGCTGACAAACAAAGGGCACCAATTGACAGTGAATGACACAACAGCCAAACAGAACATGATGAAAGAATTTTTCATACAATGCACAGTTAGGATCTACAGTACATAGCCTGAGAATGTGATGGGAACAGATTAAATTGAACTTTCAAAAGGCAACTGGATAAGCAGCTAAAGGTTAGATTTGCAGGAACACTAAGAAAGTGTTGGAAATTGTAATTACTGAAATTGCTTTTGCAGAGAGCTGCAACACACATGACTGTCTAAATGATGCTGTAGGGGTATAGGTTTTTATTATTCTCCAATGGAATGTGGGCATTGCAGGCTGTGAACTGAATGTCTTGTTCAGCCAGTTCAGAGGGCAGTTAAGAGGTGTAGATTGGGGGTTAAGTTGGCTTTCTAATGAAATTGGAAGTTTACAATTTAAAATTGGCTTTCCTAGATTTTGTTTAAGTTGCATGATAATAGAAAGAAAATCTTTACGTTCCTGCAGCAAATGTGTCCCATTATATCCTATTTGGGTGAGAAGGCCTGGTACCTGGTGAAACAACGCGAATGCACTAGAACAGTGAGTTTAATATTGCTATATCCCAGTTCAATTTGAAATGTAGCAAATATGTGTTGAAGCCTCTATTAATAGCTGCACTGAGGTCTAGGTTCTAATAAAGTAGAGGTAGTGTCTGGGTTACGACCAGGTTCCGTTCCTGAATCCGTTCACAAGTCACTTTGTACACGAGTCAGAACATAATTGCAGGACTATGTAAAATAATGATTTTTAAGTACAGGAAACATTTGTATGTCAGATCTTTAAAATTACACCACTGTAAGGACTGCCGTTCATAAGTGTGAACATTCGTAAATTGGAGCTTGTAAATTGGTGACCCCTGTACACAGTTCTGGTAATCGGCCCTGTGTAATTAATCAAGGATACTCAGTATGGCTTTATCAGAGGGAGAGCATGTGTAAATGATTGATTTTTTTTGAGGACGTGACTAGATGAATAGATGGGGTAGTTGATATAGTTTACAAGGATGTCAGTAGGGTTTAACAAGGTTTCACATGGCATACTGTTTAAGAAGCTAAGAACGCATAGGACCCAGGGCAACTTGGCAAATTGGCTTCAAAATTGCCTTAGTGGCAGGAAGCAGAGACTGATGGTAAAAGGGTGTCATTGTGACTGAAAGCCTAAGTCCAGTCGCACATTATAGGGTTGGTGGCTGTGTCCCTTGATATCTTGTGACATGAATGTAGGAGGTATGAACAGTAAGTTCATAGATGACATGGAAATTTGTAGTGTGGTAAATAGTGAAGAGGAAAATCTTAGACATTCGGAAAATATAGAAAAGAATATAGAATGTCAGATCAGTTGAACAGTGGCAATGGAATCTAATCCTGAAAAGTGTGTGATGATACATTTTGGCGCATTAACAAGGTAAGGGAGCACATATTGAATGGTAAGACCCTAGGAAATACAGAGAATTAGAAAAACCCTGATGTGCATGTTCATTGATCTTTGAAGGCATCAGGATAGGTAGTTAAGGTAGTTAAGAATGTATGATAGACAAACAGGAAGATGGAAGAACACAGCAAGTCAGGCAGCATCTGGAGGAAAGGAAGCAGTCAATGTTTCAGGTAATACCCTTCTACCAAATGTATGTAGGATACTTGCCTTTATTAGTCAATGCATTAAATATAAGGGTAAGGAGATTGTGATGGAATTGGATACAATGTTACTTAGACCACAGTGGAGTGCTGTGTGCAGTTCTGGTCGCCACATTGTAGGAAGGATGTGATTGCACTAAAGAGGGTGTAGAAGAGATTCACCAGGATGTTACCGGCTTGGAATGATTCAGCTATGAAGAGATACTAGATAGGCTGGGGTTGTTTTCCTTAGAGCAGAGAAGGTTGAGGGGGATCTGAATGAGCTGTACAAAGTTCTGAGGGGCACAGATAAGATAAATAATGAAAAACATTTCTCCTTAGGAGAACAGTTAAAAACCAGGGGGCACAGTTTTAATTTAGGGAGCAGGACATTTAAAAGAAATTTAAGGACATGTTTTCTCACCTAGAGGGTTGTGGATATCTGGACCTCATTGCCTGATAGAATGGTACAGGTGGGAACCCTCAGACATTTAAGAACTATTCAGATGAGCACTTGAAATGCCATAGCATACAAGGTCACATGCTGAAAAAAGGAATAAGAAAAGATGGATGTTTGATGACCAGCATGGACACAATGGGCCAAAGGGCCTCCTTCTGGGTTGTGAATACTCTGTAACTCTATGTCTCACTCTGATTCTATGATGAACTAAGCAATTGAATTTTTGTTCGCAGTGAGTACTCTAGTTAAGTATCAGAAATTGCTTTCTAATAATTTTATTTTACTAGAGCAGAGAACTGTTTCTGCTGTGGATGTAATTTTGGTTTGTCCTTAGACCAACATTGATTTTTTAAAAATTTCTTGATTTGTTTTCCCCATTGGTTGACTGAGGTACTCTGTTACATCATTTCATAATCATACATCCTCTAGGCTCTTTCTTTCCTTCCCCATTCCCCTTTCCCTAATTTTCATTCTAAAGTACAGCTGGAGTCAGAAACATCAAGAGGAGGGAATTAAAGGGGAATGTGGGAGAGGAATGGAAAATTTAGGATTTAGAGCAGGGGAAAAGAAGTCTATTCTGCCCAATATTTCTCTGTAAACAATGTATTAATTGATCATTTGGCAGTAAGGTCACTGGCTAGTCCAACATTTATTGCTCATCCCTATTTGCCCTTGAAAAGGTGGTAGTGAGCTGCCTTCTTGAATTGCTGCCAATGATCTGATGAAGATGCGTCCACAGTCCTGTTTGAGAGGGTGTTCCAGGATTTTCACCTTATGCTGAAGCATAGGAAACAATATATTTCCAAGTCAGGATGGTATATGGCTTAATCAGGCAGCTTGCTGATGGTGGTGTTCCCACTTCCTATATTACAGAGGTCATGGCTTTAGGAGATGCTATCAAAGAAGCCTTGGTAAATTGTTATAGTACGGAATGTTATGCATCACATGAGCTTTATCTAATCCCATGAGCATAACCACCTATTCCTTCCTATTGTATGTATATATCTAATTGCTTCTGGATTCATATTATAACTATTATTTCAGTAAAGAAGTGCCAACTGAACAAAAATCTGATAGTGACACTCTTACATTTATAACACATAGTTTTGGACCTGCTTCCTGGGGCACTTTGGAACTCCTGGGAAGCAGCTTTGGTAGAACAGAAAAGACAATTAGCCCAAACACAACTCCAAGAAGCCCCCGAATCCTGTCACTATTTGCAAACGGAAAGCAGCAAAGGCAAAGGATTTTGCATGGGACCAGGGAGAGGAATATTTCCATCTTACCTGGGGTTGAACAACTTGCTGTGTGCTTCCTGCTTTTTCTGTAGTCAAAAGGGAATTGGACTGTACTCACATACAATTTGAGGCCTTGTACTGTTTTCTCGTGGTAAATGTGTCTTTCAAGGATGTTTCTCCCACTTCTATTTTTGCAGCACACCAATTGCATTAGGAATGTCATTGTGACTTGGTGATATGTAAAAGTCAAAGTCAGGTTAAGGCTTAAATTGAGATTGATGAGTCAAAATTTTATGTAAGCTTTGTCTTCACCATGTTGTGAGTAAATATTGTTTTATATCTATTTCCAAATTGATTGTTAGAAAATAATAGAGGCCACATTTTTTGATACACAATTGCCAATGGGTAAGGTGCCCCATGATATGGTAAAATTAATTAATTCTTGTGGCTGGGACTCCATCAATTTTCTGAAGCATGCTAGCGAAATTGAGGCTCCTCACAACAAGTGCTTCCTTGGAATATTAGCTAGATAATGAAAAATGGCACAATCCTGTCGTGAAATTTTAATACATGGACTAAATCTGTTTAATTCTATTGACCTATGTAGTAACTGGGATTTTGTATTGAAAGACAGCACCTTGAAACCTCTGACATGAATCAACATGACCTGAATACATCCCCTGTCAAATGGTATACATGCTATTCTTTTAACTTCTAGTTTTCCCTTCATTTCTGCTTTATCACCTTGAAGATTCTGGAGGAAGTTGTCAGGGTAGACACCAAGAAGTTGTTTCCAATGGCTAGGGATTCCAAAACACATGGACATAACCTGAGGATACCGGAATTATAATTTAGGACTGAAATTAAGAACATAAGAACTAGAAGCAGGAGTAGGCCATCTGGCCCATCGAGCCTGCCCCGCCATTTAATAAGATCATGGCTTTTCGTTTTGTGGACTCAGCTCCACTTACCCGCCTACACACCATATCCCTTAATTCCTTTAGTGCTCAAAAATCTATCTTGCCTTAAAAACATTCAATGAGGAAGCCTCAACTGCTTCACTGGGCAGGAAATTCCACACATTCACCAGCCTTTGGGTGAAGATGTTCCTTCTCAATTCAGTCCCCCTTATTTTGAGGCTATGCCTCCTTGTTCTAGTTTCACTCACCAGTGGAAACAACTTCCCTGCTTCTATCTTATCTATTCCCTTCATAATTCTATACGTTTCTATAAGAACCCCCTCATTCTTCTAAATTCCAATGAGTATAGTCCCAGTCTTCTCACTCTCTCCTCATAAGTCAAACTTTTCAATTCCAAATCAACATAGTGCACCTTCTCTGCACCCCCTCCAGTGCCATCATATCCTTTTTGAAGTAAAGGGACCAAAACTGTACACAGTACTCTTACATAGCTACAACATAACCTCTCTAGTTTTAGACTCTATCCCTCTAGCAATGAGGGATAATATTCTATTTGCCTTTTTAATTACCTGTTGCATTTGCAAACCTTTTTGTGAATCACACACAAGGACACCCAGGTCCCTCTGCACGGCAACATGCTGCAATTTTTCACCATTTAAATAATAGTCTATTTTGCTGTTATTCCTGCCAACATGGATGACTTCACATTTACCAACATTGTACTCCATCTACCAGACCCTTGCCCACTCATTTAACCTATCTATATCTCCTGCAAAATTTCAGTGTCCTCTGCACACTTTGCTGTACCACTCATCTTAGTGTCATCCACAAACTTTGACAGACTACACTTGGTCTTCAACTCTAAACCATTTTTGTAAATTGTAAACAATTAGGATAAATTTCTTTATTCAAAAGTATGTGAATCTTTGGAATTCACTAGACTAGAGAATGATCCATAATTGAGCAAATTTATGATTTGGATAGGCAGATTTTTGGCATCAGGGAATCAAGCAATATGTGAGATGGCAGGAAGCTGGAGCTGAAGACCTAGACCAGTCATAATTGTCTTAGGGCAGGCACAGCAGGCTGTTTTGGTCTTTTCCATCTCCCTATTCTTGCATGTTCTGTTCTTGTATGGCAAAGATGGTCAATGTTAAAGAGATTCCCTCTGTATGATATTTAATACAGACACCAGAACAGTACCTTCTAGCTCAGACATTGATGGAACACAGACAGCACGTGTGTGTCAGATATATTTATGATTCTGTCACCGGATATCTGCTCATTTCTTGTTTCCCATCTCCAACTGAGAGGGATGCAAATGTGCCACTTAACTCCAGGCCATTAATTCTAGCAAGCAATCTTCAAGTTTGAGTGGAAACTGAAAAAACTGCAGATGCTGTAAATCAGAAACTAAAACAGAAAATTCTGGAAAAGCTCAGCAGGTTTGGTAGCATCTGTAGGAAGAAATCAGAGTTAGTGTTTTGGGGCCAGTGACCCTTCCTCAAAACTCCAATATTTTCCCCCTCCCTTGTACTTTGCACTTTAATTTCCTACAAGGAGCAAGAGAATAGATCTGTTTGTAGGCGATGTTAAATATTCACTCCTGTACATGCAGTGCATTTGGTGATTATGAGACAATGTATCATTTTGCATAGTGATTGCAGTGAGTGTCAATGATGGATTGATAAATTGAGAAGCGATGCAAGTGCCAAGGAAGTGAAAGCTGAGTGTCTCTGAAACTTATATGTGAGGAATAATGAAATGAAGTGCACTTAGTGAGAAAACATGAAAGGGAAGAGTACTTAAAACACAGGATGTGGTTGAACCAAGAAATGCACTCACTTTTCCTGACCAGGTTAGACCCATTAAACTTCCTACATTGTATCTATGAACAGAGTACAAGTCCTGTGCAGCACACCTTCTCAGTTAATCATGCCTTCTTGATGAGAGCTGCAAGTCTCAACCTCCCATTTCTGGGAACAGCAAATCTCTTCTCTACCTGACTGCGCCCAGCAGTGAACGCATCATTAAACCCAGGCACTGTTTTTTCTCTACATCTACTGCTCACTTTTTTAAAGTGAAAGGCAGGAAGTTCAGAGGGGAATTGAGGAAAATCCTTTTCTCTCAGAGGGCGGGAGTCTGGAATTCCACGCCTGGGAGGGTAGATGAGGCAGGACCGTCATGACTTTTAAAAAGTGCTTGGATGAGCACTTGAAGTGTCATAACATTCAAGGTTAATGTGGGAAAGTGAGACTAGTGTTGGTAGCAGTATACTTTCGGTGGTGGAGACTCAGTGAGCTGAAGAGCCTCTTCTGTATGATTCTCTAATGACTGTTTAACCACTGTCCCTTGAAATATAGTGGAGGCCACATTGTGTGAGTAGACTCTGCACCTTTTGCACAACTTGGAGATATGAAGCATGGAAGTCAATATTAATTGGTGTATCTGAGTTTTGACAACAGATTCTGGCCCATTGAGTGCTAAGCTTCTTATGCACAATTCGACCCTCCACTGCCCCCTCCGATCCTGGCACAGAATACAACCTTCCCATTAACACTGGGGACTCAGTCGCAGAGATATTTGAAAGATGTCATGCTATAATTGTACTGGAACAGCATGGTGAAGGCTGCCACAGGTTCTGGAATACCAAGGGGCGGCACAGTGGCTCAGTGGTTAGCACTGTTGTCTCACCGTGCCAGGGACCCGGGTATGATTCCACCCTTGGGTGACTGTCTGTGTGGAGTTTGTACATTCTCCCTGTGTCTGCATGGGTTTCCTCCACGTGCTCCGGTTTCCTCCCACATTCCAAAGATGTGCAGGCTAGGTGGATTGGCCATTCTAAATTGCCTGTAGTGTTCAGGGATGTGTAGATTAGGGGATGGGTCTAGGTGGGATGCTCTGAGGGTCGGTGTGGACTTGTTGGGCCGAAGGGCCTGTTTCCACACTGTAGGGATTCTATTAAAATATCTTCAAAAGCACCATAGCACAATCATTGAACCTCGACTTACACTTTGTGTATGTTTTTAGGAGGGTGGAAGTTGCCATCTCCCTTCAGACAACCTGTATCACTATCCAATGGGGTGTGAAAAACACACTATCTACATCTTCCTCCTTCCTCTTCCATCTGTTAGCAACACCCAGAAGGATTCATCAGAAAACAAGGCAGCTGCTCTTTTGGTCATTTTGCTGAGAAGCGATGTTACTCTTTACCACTTTACAGTTTTATTCTCTGGTCTTCAATTTGCCTTTCATGTCCAAAGAAATAATAACATTGTATCAGTTTATGGTACTGCCACGTTGTCAGCTGTTGAGACTGTCTTGACATTGAGCCACCAATGGGAAGAGATACCAGTCCAGTGATACTTCTACCTAGGAATGTGGAAGACTCTGTGAAATGTATAGTTCTTCAGAGGTTGGATGTTAACATTTTACGTGCACTGAAAAAAGTCAGTACTAGCGATATTCCAAATATGGTGAATAGTATCTGTTTCAACACATGTAGCATGTCAACATTTTATTTGATGGCTTGGAAGGCTACACATTTTAGATAGCTTAAAATATTTCCACTGGGGACAAATTGAAGCTATCCAACCAAGTCTGCTTCTTATTGCTCATATGTTTCTTATTTTGTAGAGACAGACAAGCGCCACATTTGAACAATTCACAAGATCTCCTAAGATATCAGATTTCATCATGTGTTATTGCAGTAAACAAATACACATATTGTTTCCATTGAGACTTGTTTCATTTGCTTTTGACTTTCGCATCCTTCAGAATACTTCAGTTGAGTAGCATTGCAAATAAAAAAATCCCTATTGTTGGTGACGGGTAGAGAAATCATTTGATGATCCACAGAAATGCATTTGTGATTTCTTTGAAAAAAAAATTATATTTTATGACAGAAGCTTGGTTTGCCAAGGGCTTTTCCAACGTATGTGTATTCCCTTCAAAGCAACACGCGTGAAAATATTTCACATTCTTGTGGTGATTTTCTTTTTGGGCTGCTTTTAGATAAACTGTTTATTAAGCTGCTTTAACTTCCCTCTTGCCAACTCTGGGAAAAAAAACAAACTGACTTGAATTTCATCCCAAATGTTAAAAGGGTTCCTGCAATATAAAATTTCACACAATTTTGCAAAGATTTTGTCTTTGTAATTTCTAGCTTTTATTGGTGCCGATTTATTTACCAATAACAATAGAAGTGTTTTTTCACTAGTAGCAGCAGTATTGTTAAGGCACAGGGATAACAAGCCAAACCAAATCAGTTTGCTATCATTTGATACACAACACAGTGAAATTAAAATTTTCAATGACCCTCAAAATTGCCTAACTAGATATTGTGAATAATAGATATGGAAATCAATTTTATAACTTCAACAAAAATTAAAAATTTATTATTAATAATGTAACTTTAACAGAACACAGATAAGCAACAAGGTATTCTAATTAATAGCAATGGTATAACCTTCATTCAAACAGACAGACAGACACACAGAGCTTATAAATGAAAATGAAAGAATTGTAATTTCACCATTTAATAAACTGTTCCAAATAATTAATAAAGGCCTTCATGAAATCCTTGGACAATGTCTTTTTCACAGATGAAAAGAATTGTTTATCTTGTTTGAATTCCTAACCTTAATTGGCTCATACAAACAGCTTCAGAGACCTCCAGAAACATTCCCCCACTTCCCACAGACTGGGATTCTTTTCTAAGAACATTCAACAACTCAGTGGAAAACTAGAGAGACCAAAACACATCAGCAGTCCCCCACTCCTCTGCCAAAACCTAGTCAGGTTTTTGAGGTAGTAGGAACTGCAGATGCTGGAGAATCTGAGATAACAAAGTGTAGAGCTGGATGAATACAGCAGGCCAAGCAGCATCTGATGAGCAGGAAGGCTGACGTTTCAGGCCTAGACCCTTCTTCAGAAATGGGGGAGGGGAAGGGGGTTCTGAAATAAATAGGGAGAGAGGGGGAGGCGGATAGAAGGTGGATGGAGGAGAAGATAGGTGGAGAGGAGACAGACGGGTCAAAGAGGCGGGGATGGAGCCAGTAAAGGTGAGTGTAGGTGGGGAGGTAGGGAGGAGATAGGTCAGTCCAGGGAGGACGGCCAGGTCAAGGGGGTGGGATGAGGTTAGTAGGTAGGAGATGGGGGTAGGGCTTGAGGTGGGAGGAGGAGATAGGTGGGAGGAAGGACAGGTTAGGGAGGGGGGACGAGCTGGGCTGGTTTTGGGATGCGGTAGTGGGAGGGGAGATTTTGAAGCTTGTGAAGTCCACATTGATACCATTGGGCTGCAGGGTTCACAAGCGAAATATGAGTTGCTGTTCCTGCAACCTTTGAGTAGCATTGTTGTGGCAATGCAGGAGGCCCAGGATGGATATGTCGTCTGAGGAATGGGAGAGGGAGTTGAAATGGTTCGCGACAGGGAGGTGCAGTTGTTTGTTGCGAACCGAGCGTAGGTGTTCCACAAAGCGGTCCCCAAGCCTCTGCTTGGTTTCCCCGACGTAGAGGAGGCCACAACAGGAACAGCGGATGCAGTATACCACATTAGCAGATGTGCAGGTGAACATCTGTTTGATGTCGAACGTCTTCTTGGGGCCTGGGATGGGAGTGAGGAGGGAGGTGTAGGGGCAGGTGTAGCACTTCTTGCGGTTGCAGGGAAAAGTGCCGGGTGTGGTGGAGCTGGAGGGGAGTGCGGAGCGGACAAGGGAGGCACGGAGAGAGTGGTCCCTCCGGAAGGCAAATAATGGTGGGGAGGGAAAAATGTCTTTGGCGGTGGGGTCGGATTGCAGATG
>NC_063332.1:49461830-49463158 GCF_021869965.1 Rhincodon typus | reverse complement strand
GGTGTGAGGGATGAGTTGCGGGAAATGCGGGAGACACGGTCGAGGGCATTCTCGACCACTGAGGGGGGGAAATTGCGGTCCTTGAGAAACGAGGACATCTGAGATGTACTTTCTACAGACAAAGGGGGTGGCCATGGGTACCCGCATGGGCCCAAGCTATGCCTGCCTCTTTGTAGGTTACGTGGAACAATCCCTCTCCCATACCTACACTGGCCCTAAATCCCATCTCTTCCTCCGTTACATTGATGACTGTATCGGCGCCGCCTCGTGCTCCCACGAGGAGCTCGAACAGTTCATCCACTTCATCAACACCTTCCAACCCAAACTTAAGTTCACCTGGACCATCTCTAATACCTCTCTCTCCTTCCTGGACCTCTCTGTCTCCATCTCCGGCAACCACCCGGAAACTATATCCATTTCAAGCCCACCGACTCCCACAGCTACCTAGAATACACCTCGTGCCACCCACCTTCCTGCAAAAATGCCATCCCCTATTCCCAATTCCTTCGCCTCCACCGCATCTGCTCCCAGGATGAGGCATTCCACTCCCGTACATCTCAGATGTCCTTGTTTTTCAAGGACCGCATCATCCCCCCCTCAGTAGTCGTGAACGCCCTCGACTGTGTCTCCCGCATTTCCCGCAACTCATCCCTCACATCCCCTCCCCGCAATAACGACCAAAACAGAATCTTCCTCATCCTCACGTACCACCCCACCAACCTCCGGATCTAACGCATCATCCTCCGACACTTCCGCCATCTGTAATCTGACCCCACCACCAAAGACATTTTTCCCTCCCCACCCTTATCTGCCTTCCGGAGGGACCACTCTCTCCGTGGCTCCCTTGTCCGCTCCACACTCCCCTCCAGCTCCACCACACCCGGCACTTTTCCCTGCAACCGCAGGAAGTGCTACACCTGCCCCTACACCTCCCCCTCACCCCCATCCCAGGCCCCAAGAAGACTTTCCACATCAAACAGATGTTCACCTGCACATCTGCTAATATGGTATACTGCATCCGCTGTTCCCGTTGTGGCCTTCTCTACATCGGGGAAACCCCAAGCGGAGGCTTGGGGACCACTTTGCAGAACACCTACACTCGGTTCGCACTAAACAACTGCACCTCCCAGTCGCGAACCATTTCAACTCAGATGACATGTCCATCCTGGGCCTCCTGCAGTGCCACAACGATGCCACCCGGAGGTTGCAGGAATAGCAACTCATATTCCGCTTGGGAACCCTGCAGCCCAATGGTGTCAATGTGGACTTCACAAGCTTCAAAATCTCCCCTCCTCCTACCGCATCCCAAAACCAGCCCAGCTGGTCCC
>NC_063332.1:49455571-49456830 GCF_021869965.1 Rhincodon typus | reverse complement strand
CTACAGACAAAGGGGGTGGCCATGGGTACCCGCATGGGCCCAAGCTATGCCTGCCTCTTTGTAGGTTACGTGGAACAATCCCTCTCCCATACCTACACTGGCCCTAAATCCCATCTCTTCCTCCGTTACATTGATGACTGTATCGGCGCCGCCTCGTGCTCCCACGAGGAGCTCGAACAGTTCATCCACTTCATCAACACCTTCCAACCCAAACTTAAGTTCACCTGGACCATCTCTAATACCTCTCTCTCCTTCCTGGACCTCTCTGTCTCCATCTCCGGCAACCACCCGGAAACTATATCCATTTCAAGCCCACCGACTCCCACAGCTACCTAGAATACACCTCGTGCCACCCACCTTCCTGCAAAAATGCCATCCCCTATTCCCAATTCCTTCGCCTCCACCGCATCTGCTCCCAGGATGAGGCATTCCACTCCCGTACATCTCAGATGTCCTTGTTTTTCAAGGACCGCATCATCCCCCCCTCAGTAGTCGTGAACGCCCTCGACTGTGTCTCCCGCATTTCCCGCAACTCATCCCTCACATCCCCTCCCCGCAATAACGACCAAAACAGAATCTTCCTCATCCTCACGTACCACCCCACCAACCTCCGGATCTAACGCATCATCCTCCGACACTTCCGCCATCTGTAATCTGACCCCACCACCAAAGACATTTTTCCCTCCCCACCCTTATCTGCCTTCCGGAGGGACCACTCTCTCCGTGGCTCCCTTGTCCGCTCCACACTCCCCTCCAGCTCCACCACACCCGGCACTTTTCCCTGCAACCGCAGGAAGTGCTACACCTGCCCCTACACCTCCCCCTCACCCCCATCCCAGGCCCCAAGAAGACTTTCCACATCAAACAGATGTTCACCTGCACATCTGCTAATATGGTATACTGCATCCGCTGTTCCCGTTGTGGCCTTCTCTACATCGGGGAAACCCCAAGCGGAGGCTTGGGGACCACTTTGCAGAACACCTACACTCGGTTCGCACTAAACAACTGCACCTCCCAGTCGCGAACCATTTCAACTCAGATGACATGTCCATCCTGGGCCTCCTGCAGTGCCACAACGATGCCACCCGGAGGTTGCAGGAATAGCAACTCATATTCCGCTTGGGAACCCTGCAGCCCAATGGTGTCAATGTGGACTTCACAAGCTTCAAAATCTCCCCTCCTCCTACCGCATCCCAAAACCAGCCCAGCTGGTCCCCGCCTCCCTAACCTGTCCTTCCTCCCACCTATCTCCTCCTCCC
>NC_063332.1:49418934-49455471 GCF_021869965.1 Rhincodon typus | reverse complement strand
TCCTCCCTGGACTGACCTATCCCCTCCCTAACTCCCCACCTACACTCACCTTTACTGGCTCCATCCCCGCCTCTTTGACCGGTCTGTCTCCTCTCCACCTATCCTCTCCTCTATCCATCTTCTATCCGCCTCCCCCTCTCTCCCTATTTATTTCAGAACCCCCTTCCCCTCCCCCATTTCTGAAGAAGGGTCTAGGCCCGAAACATCAGCCTTCCTGTTCCTCTGATGCTGCTTGGCCTGCTGTGTTCATCCAGCTCTACACCTTGTTATCCTAGTCAGGTTTTTATTCCTTTTCAATCAGCATTCTCTGTGGTTCGCTAGCACCAGTCCGCACTTGATTGACTAATTAAACATCTAACCAGCTGTCAGCACCAGGTACAGCCTTTGTCAGTGTGATTTGTTATTAATTAAAGTTACATTATCTTCAAGGCCAGTTCCTAACAGTGAACATCTGTATTTGTTTTCTTCTTTAAAACAAGCTGCTGTTCAAAGTTCAACTTTGAACCTTAACTCATAATTCCAAACCGAAGAAGAGGAAAATAATGAGGACCTCTACAATATAATCTGTAAAATTTAAAACACTGCCAAAATGATAAAATTTCACAGGGACAGCAAGAACTACAGATGCTGGAGTCAGAGTCAACATAGTATGGAGCTGGAGGAACACAGCAGACCAGGAAGCATCAGAGGAGCAGGAAAGTTGACGATCCGAAACATCAACTTTCCTGCTCTTCTGATGCTGCCTGATCTGCTGTGGTCCTCCAGCTCCACACTGTGTTATCCCAAAATTTCACAAAGTCTTTACCATAGTTACGGCCAAACACAGGATCAAAACTGGACAAGAAAATCTTAAATATCTAGTACATGTTTCAGCCACTAGTACATGGTTTATTTACAATTTACCGACTGCTTATAAGAATGCTTGAACCTGCTTATTAAATTACAAGCTTGTAATCATTCTCTCCAATTGTTCTATATTCTATTTCATAATGCTACTATGGCTTTAAGAGGTGTATTTTTGTCCTTTTTTTATGAGGAAAAGCTGAGACAGAGGTGCGAGTGGTCTGCTTCAAGCCAAAAAAAGTAAACAGCTTGTGAAGCCTTGGGATTTTTTTTTTGAAGTTGGAATAATAGAAGCAGCCTGAATGGGTGGGATCAAGCTCCCACAGAACCAGGATTTTTAGTTTAGCTTTCTGTGGTAGTTGCTGGGTTCTTACTGGGTTGGATGTGGAAGCTGTTTTTCCTCTCTCTGTTACAGCTAAAAGCTGGGGCTCTCTTCCTGCAGCTAGAATTGCATGTTAGACAATCTATTTTACTGAATTTGCCTTTTTGTGCTTAAGGGATGTTACTATATTGGAACAGTTAATTGATAGTGTACTATTTTGTAAAGTATTTTGACAGAGTTACACTGAAGCCAATTATTTTATTTTATTTTTATTTTGTCTGTATTTTAACCATAGTGTATGAATAAAGTGTGTTTTGCTTCAAGGCTAATAGTTTGACTAAACTAAATTACATCCAGAACGCAACACCTGTCCCCTGCATGTAAAATAAGAAAAAGTTAGGATCTGGGCTTGCTTCATGACATATTTTGAGGAGCTTTCATCTGGTCCATTACAATATGAATAAACTGAAATCTTTAACCCTTCAGCTCCAGAATAAAGCAATCACACAGATTTCATACTACAGTACATAGTGTAGATACAATAAGATTCCCAACATGGTGCAGGGCTGGATGAACACAGCAGGCCAAGCAGCATCAGAGGAGCAGGAAAGCTGACGGTTCGGGCCTAGACACTTCTTCAGATTTCTTATCAAACACATCTTATTAGCTACCTACTCCATCCCTATGGCATTGATTCTGACCATTTCTAACCAGACACCACTCCTGGAACAATTCCTCATTCACTGATGTTCTCTGGCGTTCTCTACACCTATGCCATCTTTAGAAGTCCATTGTGCATTGAGACAAGCACTGTTGATCCAGAGTAATAGGAGAAGTTTTAAAGAAATTTACTGCGACGTTATTAACTGGATTTACACATAGAAGAAGAAAAATTGATTCAGCCTATCTTGCAAAGCACTAACCTAACTATTGTTAAATCTGACTTTACTAGAAAGAAGGTTTGAGGTTTTGTTGTTTCCTTTATTTCATGTCCTAATGATAAACAAAGTAATTACCTATTTTAGCAAAATCTAATTTTAGAAGATTATTACTGGTTCAAGGCCCATCTTACTATTTGCCAAATTATGGCATCTGGCAATTGTTATAATGCAGACATTTTCCGGATAGCTTCTAATCATGATTAAATCAAAAGTTGGTTTGCAATGCTTTGTGTGATCAGTTGTTTCATTACAGATAACATGTGGGAATTCCACTGTCATATCTGTTCAATTGGATAACTTGAGCCGTGCCAGATCTGTATCACCAGAAAGTTAAACTGCTGAAGAAGTTTCCCATAAAAATATTTATAGTAGCAACCTGCGTAAGTGAGATATCAAATTAGATCAGTAGTCTGGAATCGGTTCACAGAGATTAAGCAAAGTTGTTGGATGAGTGCCTTCTATTTCCATCATTATATTCTGCTGTTTAAAAGTAAAGTAACAGTTTTGCTCCTTAGCAAACTCAGCAAACAATCTTCACGGGAGTTATGTAATTGTGAGCCCATTTCTGTATTTTGTGGCAGGGCATGAGAAAAGATTTAATTGTTTTAACTCATTCCTGAGATAAAGGACTTATTTTACGAAGAAAAGCTGAACAGATTAGACCTAGAGTTTAAAAGAATGAAAGGTGATCATGTTGAAATATGTGAGATCCTGAGGGGACTGGCTAGGGCAAAATACCTGGATGACATTTCCTCTTGTGGGGGAAGATTAAAACTATGGGACATATATTAAGAATGAAAGATGTTTTACTCTCAAATGGTCAGTAGATGTGGAATTCTCTTTTCCACTGAAGATAGTGGAGGCTGGGTCTTTGAAGGGAGTCGAGGGTCATGAATGCAGACAGGAAAATGGAGAGAAGAGACCACAGTAAGATCAGTCATGATCTTATTGAATGGTGCAGCAGGCTCAAAGGGCTCCTCCTCTTGGTTCCTCTGTTCTTATCTTCCAAAGTGTTCCACGTTTTAATGCTCAGTTGAAAGTTTGCCTTTCAGTCACAGCTCTTCGACTGAATTAACAGAAACTTGTATATATTTTGAGTAACTTTAATGAAAGTGGTTCACAAAGTATGACATCAAATCACATGTGGAGATATTAGATCAGGTCATCAAAAATTTGGTCAAAGAAGTAGGTTTTAAGGAGTGCTTTAAAGGCAGAAAAGTGAATTACAGTGGTGGACAGGTACAGGGAGGGTATTCCAGAACTTGGCGCTTGAGCAGCTGAAAGCACACCCACTAATGTTGGAGCAATTAAAATTGGGAAGCACAAAAAGTACAAAATTAGATAAATGCAGGTATCCCAGATGGTTGTAGGATTGGAGGAAATTACAGCAATGGAAAGGAGTATAGTCCATGAAGGGTTTGAAAATGTGGATAAAAACAAAAAGTGTTTGAAAATGAGTCAGAGCAGATCAGAAAGTACTGGGGTGTTAGGGAACACGACTTGGTGCAAGTTATTGATGGGCAGCAGAATTTTGGGTGAACATTGATTTACACCATGAATAGGGGAGACCAGCCAAGAGTGTATTAGAAAGATTGATTCTGAAAGAAACAAGGGCATTAATGAGGGTTCCAGCAGATGAGCTGAGACAGAATGATGCTATGGAGATAGAAAAACCAAAAGGCTGAACCTTATACTTTTGATTAAGTCCAAGTTGCATCTAATGTTTTTTCTGGGATTTCTTTCATGAGGCTGAGTGAGTTTACTGCTGTCTCTTATCAAACACATCTTATTAGCTACCTACTCCATCCCTATGGCATTGATTCTGACCATTTCTAACCAGACACCACTCCTGGAACAATTCCTCATTCACTGATGTTCTCTGGCATTCTCTACACCTATGCCATCTTTAAAAGTCCTTTGTGCATTGAGACAAGCACTGCTGATCCAAATATGCCCTGCATGGTTCCTGGTGTTTGCCAGGAAAGGCAGACAGTGGGAAATTGCTGCTTCTTTTTGAAGGGAAGGACCTGAAGGTCCCAGTGGATGGGGTGCGGTCGAAGTGAGACTTCTTCTTGCCCCACAGTCAGCAGTGGAGGCCACGACACAAGACCATGCCAGCCTGGTTCAAGGTTGACACTCAGGTTAAAGCAGTATTAGCCATCTGGAGGGATGCCCCAGAATTGCTGGGAGAAGGTCAATGACTCTATCACTATAAGTATCGCTATGCTTTCCCCAATATCTCACACTCACTTTGTCTCTGCCACTGTGCCCACCTCCCAGCAAAGCTCATTCTCTATCACTCTCGCTACGGAGCGTAACATCTTCTCACTGTCACCCACCCAAACCTTGACATCACGAACCCTACTTGCCCTCCGCGCTGCCTAATCACTCACTTGACACATCTCCCCATCAACACCAAAAATAATAACATTGTCTTGCACTTTCATCTCCCTTGATACTGCCGCTCTCTCTCATTCCAGGTGTGAAACAGCCTTTAGTAGGGCAGAAAGACTGAAGCCTGGTGGTGTGCTGTCCAACATTCAGTGTCTTTTTTACCTTTATTTCTTTATTGTTCTAATTTATATCTAAGATTTTGTACCTGGGTGTCTTTGTACCTACATTTATAAGGACTGTAATGCTGATCTCTTAACTTTATTTCTTCATTTTTCTAATTTATATCTAAGATTTTGTACCGAGGTATCTTTGTACCTAAGATAGCGCCAGAAATGGTGACTGTACACTTTTCGTTGTACTCATGGATCCCTGTACTTGAGTATATGTGACAATAAACCTAGTTCTAATTCTAATTCTTATCTCTTATGTAGACAGCATCTTGACTCCGACTGCACCAAGTGGCCGACTGACCATGTCAAAACCGCTGGACTGGTGTCAGAGGATTCCGTTGACTTACAAGGCCAAGAATTGCTGACCAAAGGTTTGACTTTGACTTGACTAAGGCCTGCTGACAACTATGACAAGCTTCCTGTCTCTGTGTCTGCACTAAACATCAAGGTAAGCCAGGTAATATGAACCTGACATACCGAGACAAACAGGCAATGCAAGGCAGGGATGCTGTGAGCATCCAGGTAGGCTCAGAACACTAAGAAAATAAGCAAAGAGTCAAGAGTTACAGTCTGTGAGCTGAGTCTGTGTCCCTGAGCACACAGTATCCTTTCTGCAGCATGACAATGATAGTTGCCAATACAGTGTGAGATGCAGCGTTGAAGTGCAGAAGCATCCTGTAAATGAATTGGAGATTTGACATGAGGCTGTTAGTATCTGTGGACATGTGGCTGATGCCCATGGAGCTTGCTCTGAGATGTTGGTGCCCAGAGTTTAACATTGAGGTCTTTTGGAGCAAGTGGAGAGCTGAATTCACCAGTACCTACACTGATTTCCATGGCAAATTTTCCTGATGTCTAGCTAATTTGACATGTTTGGTATAATGCCTTACGTAATCCCCCATAATAGGCAAATCATCATTGGTTCACAAGAAACTCATTGTGCCTCTTGTCAAAAGTCTAAAATATAGAACAAGATGCTCTGGCTGCCTAATAAAAACCGAAAGAACTGCGAATGCTGTAAATCAGGAACAGATCAGAAGTTGCTGGAAAAGCTCAGCAGGTCTGGCAGCAGTCAAGTGACCCTTCCTCAGAACTGAGAAGGAGTTCTGAGGAAGGGTCATTGGACCCGAAATGTTAACTCTGTTTTTTCCTTCACAGATGCTGCCAGACCTGCTGACCTTTTCCAGCAACTTTGTTTTTACTCTGGGTGCCTAATTTGGCCTCAGCAAACTTCTCATCTCATTCTGCCACAAATCTCACCATAGCTCACCATCGCTTATACCCCTATACAATTCCACTCAAGGTCTGTGAGGTGCTGTGTGATATACCAAGAAAGTAAAAGGCACTGTAAACAATAAACTCTTTCTTACAACATCATTTTGTCCAATTAACAAATATCAAATACTTACTCCAAAATAGGGAAACATTTTGTGAGAGTTGATGTTGAAAACTCCGTTTGCATCAAGTAACAATCCCATTACACTGCTCCCTAGATAATAAAAGATGAACCAAATAATGTGTTGTTTCTCATCTAGCAATTTCCACATGTTCCTACCTTTTTCTTAAAGTAAAATAATTTGCATACATTGCAGCAAAAAGTATCAGAGAGAGTTCAGGAGAAGTAGTATTCCATACAGTTATCAAGAGAGACTTGCACAATTAAATTTATTGTCTTTTTTATTTTATAATTTAATCAGATAATGACAGTGGTTAAATTACAAAAGAAATCCATTGGCTGTAATTAGTTTTGAGAATACATTAAAAAAGGACAAGCTTTTTCCTTCAGTTAGAGAAAGGGTTGAACACATGACCCAAGTTTTTAAATGGGAAAGGCTTAATTTTAAAAAAGTTAGATTTGGAATGAAATTGTTATTTTCCCATTTGCATTCCTTTGCCTGTGGTTTAATGAGATCCATGTAATCATGATGAGATAGTAGGAACTGCCGATGCTGGAGTCAGAGATAACACAGTGTGGAGCTGGAGGAACACAGCAGACCAGGCAGCATCAGAGGAGCAGGCAAGTTGATGTTTTGGGTCAGGACCCTTCTTCAGAAATTATGAATGAGTTATAACCCCACTGCGAAGCCAGCTCCAGCATCAACAGTTCTTGCTGTCTCTGACCAAAATGGTAGATTTGTTTTCTTCAAATTCCAGAACTATTCTGCCTTTCAACACTCTAGCCCTTATGATATCAATAAATACGATGAAGCTTATGCAGTTTTCAGCAATAACTCTTTCAGGATCGTAATATTATACAGCAATCACCATAAGAGTTCCTCAGTTCAATCTGCAAAGTCTACCCACCTTCAATTGCTTCCTCAGTGAAATCCCCTCCATCATAATGCCAGAAGAGGCATGTTTGTTCACGTTTGCACAGTGTACAGTTTCATTCACACCTCTCAGATTCTGAAGCAGTCTACCTGTGAGCAGACCTGAAAAACATTCAGATTGGATCTGATGATAAGCGTCAAGTAACATTTGCCATTGCTTCAATGGGTAGCACACTAGAAATCGGCAAAGTTAAAAGTTTGATGAAAGTATGCAGAAACCCCAATTTACTTGTCAGAAAGATAGAGGTTGACAGAAAAGACATACCAGGTTTCTACACTTAACATGAAATTCTACATATTACAAATAAATAGATTTCTAATCACAGTAAACAATTATGAAGTGGTGAAAAATAATGCTACAGGTGAAATTCAATTTCCTTTCTACACCACCTACCCCCAAACCCCTCCCAACGTCCACCTTCCCTACACACACACACACACACACACACACACACACACAGAGTCAAACAGACAGACAACAACAGACAAAAGCTTCAGTCTTATGCAAAAAAAAAAATCCTGGGGAACAACAGCACCAGTCCTCAGGATTCAGTGGCTTGTTTGTTTTGTTTCTCAAGTTTTTCAGTTTGCTGATCTTTTCCTTCAGGTTCTCTCACATCTTCACAGAAGACAAAGGGTGACCGGTTCATGAATTATAAAGTGGGAGCTGGTTAAGAGAAACAGCTTTCTGCAAATGGGGAGAGAAAATATACTGTTTTATTTTCAGGCTTTAAGCGCATTACTGAAGAGAGAGATATACACCTCTGATGGGGGGGGCTTCTGCTAGTATTGTTAACACCCACAATCTGTTCAGCTACCCAGAAGCCAATCAGATAGTTGTTGTCAGGCTGATAGCCTTTGCCAACCACAATTGGTCACAACACCACAAATCAATCAGCAAACTGTTGCCAGCTGAATCCCACTTTGTTTACAACCCCTAGTGCCAGTCTATCTATAAACAGCTTGCTCCACTGCTTGAACAAAGCAGCAGTTTAAACATGACTTAGAATGAGTTTCAGTAACTTACCTTTTAGAGGTGCAAAAATTCCTTCCACGATCCTTGCTTTCTCAACAACCCTTTTCCCATTTCAGTCTGCAAATCAAAAATACAAAAATTAAGAATGTGTGACCTTTACACATCACGAAAGTGCCAAGCAATGGCCAACTCTAACGAGAGATAATCTAACCACTTCCCCTTATGGGCTTAGAAGCTTTGGGTACATTCACTGTCATCATTAGTGGAAGTTAGTCTGGGTATTAGTCTAAGTTACTGATACCTGCACAGTCTCTGGAAGAATATAGGGTAAATTCAGTGTTAATCCTGCTTAACAATAAAAAGGTTTACGATATATTATTTAATAGGTAGTTACATTACATCTGTGATACATGATTGTTTTTTGAAATACTTCAGACTGATCTCAGTCAAAGGTGGCATGGTGGCTCAGTGATTAGCACTGCTGCCTCACAGCACCAGGGAACTGGGTTTGATCCCAGCCTCGGGTGACTGTCTGTGTGGAGTTTGCACATTCTCCCTGTGTCTGTGTGGGTTTCCTCTGTCTGCTCTGGTATCCTCCCATGATCCAAAGATGTGCAGGTTTGATGGATTGGCCACGCTAAATTGCCTGTAGTGTTCAGGGATGTGTAGATTAGGTGGGTTATATGGGGAATGGGTCTGGGTAGGTTGCTCCAAGGGTCGGTGTGGACTTGTTGGGCTGAAGGGCCTGTTTCCACACTGTAGGGGTTCTATGATTCTTAAAGAGTGATTACATATTACTGTTACAAAAATACTCTGGTGCACATACAGCAATTGTACGACTACTACTCTGGTGCAGCAACCTCTTAGCTGCTCCCAGGAAAAAATGTTTTATATTCCTATGGGCAGAGTCTATTTCAAGGAAACTCTTGCAGGTACTAACACACCTTGGTGTTCCATGACATGGCCATCAACAAATCCCCAACTATCAAAATTCTGAGGTTTACTATTGACCAAAAGCAACTGGACTGGCCATCTGAAGGAGATCTAACAGGGGTTTTCAAAATCATAAACATGTTGGATAAAGTAGATTGGGAGAAACTGTTACAGACAACACAGTGTGGAGTTGGAGGAACACAGCAGGCCAGGCAGCATCAGAGGTAGGGAGAAACTGTTCCCACTCGTAAAGGGAACAAGAACAAGATTTTCCATCCAGAACAAAGTTGTTTGATTGGCACCCCATCTAACACTTTGACCATATATTTAACTAGCTGAGTGGGCACCAGGGTAAGCATTGACCAGTTTGGTTTGAAGGCCTTGTTTCCATGCTGTATTACTCTATGAGTCTATGACGATATAAGAGAAGCCATTTTCTCTGAGTGACAAGTTAGGGATGGCAGGCATTGCCTGGAAGTGTGATGGAGTTGGGTTTGATTGGGGTATTCAAGAAAGCATGGAATGATTATTCAGATAAAAAATAATGTGGAAGTGTAACGGAAATAAACAGGAGATTGGCAATAGGTAATGATGCTCATTTGAAGAACTGATGCATGCTTGATGGGTTGAAAGGCCCCCTTCTGCACTGTATTCTGTTATTCTGTGATCTAAACATAACAGCTATAAAAATAGGTCAGAAGCTAAAAATACAGTGCTGAGTGGCTCACTAAAATGTTTCCCACCATCTATAAGGCACAATTCATATGACAAAACATTCTCCACTTGCATGAATGACTGGAGCTCCAAAACAAACCATCCAGAACAAAGTTGCTTGATTGATACCCCATCTAACACTTTGACCATACATTGCCTCCATCCCCTGTGCATCATGGCTCCACTGTGTACAGTCCACATAATGAACTCCAGCAACTTATCAAGAAGGGGCTACTTCAACAGCATTTCTGGACCGGCAATTTCTATCATGTAGATGTATGAGAATGCAACAATGTGCAAGTTCCCATCCAAGCCTGCATCAGTTCTAGAGACCAGAGACCCAGGCAATGTTCTGGGGACCTGGGTTTAATTCTCACCATGGCAGATGGTGAAATTTGAATTCAATAAAAATCTGGAATTAAGACTCTAATGACGCTCATGAAACTACTGTCGATTGTTGGAAAAACTCGTCTGGTTCACTAATGTCCTTTGGGGAAGGAAACTCTCATCTGGTCTATGTGTGACTCCAGATTCACAGCAATACAGTTGACTCATAGTAGAAACATCTTTTCCAATGTCCACTCTATCCAGGCCTCTCAATATTCCAAAGGTTGCAATCAGATCCTCCCTCATCCTTCTAAACTCCATCAAGAACAGACCCAAAGTCCTCAACTGCTCCTCAAATGACAAGCCCTTCATGTCTGGGATCATTCTTGTAAACTTCCTGTGGATCCCCTCAAACACCATCACATCCTTCCTTAGATATGGTGCCCAAAACTGCTCACAATATTCCAAATGCAGACTGACTACAGCCTTATACAGGCCTAGTAGTACATGGAGTTATAGAGTCATAGAACTGTACAACATGGAAACAAATCCTTTGTTCTACTTGTCCATGCCGACCAGATACCCTAAATTAATCTAGTACCATTTGTCAGCATTTGGCCCATATCCCTCTAAACTCTTCCTATTCATATACCCATCCAGATGCCTTTTAAATATTGTAACTGTACCAGCATCCACCACTCCCTCTGGCAGCTCATTCCATACATGCACCATCTTCTGCATGAAATAGTTACTGCTTAGGTCCCTTTTAAATCTTTCCCCTCTCACCTTAAACCTATGTCCTCTAGTTCTGGACTTCCCCACTCTGGGGAAAAGACCTTGGCTATTCACTCTATCTATGTCCCTCATGATTTTATAAACTTCTATAAGGTCACTCCTTAGCCTCTGATGCTCCAGGGAAAATAGTCCCAGCCTATTCAGCCTCTCCCTATAACTCAAACCCTTCAACCCTGGCAACATGCTTGTAAATCTTTTCCAAACCCTGTCACATTTCACAACATCTTTGCTCTTGTAGTCTAGCCCTCTTGAAATGCATTTGCCTTCCTAACTGCCGACTGAAGCTGCATGTTGACCTTAAGAGAGACCTGAACTAAAACTCCCAAATCCCTTTGTGCTTCACATTTCCAAAACCTTTTCCTCATTTAGAAAATAGTCTACATTTCTAGTCTTCCAACTAAAGAGCATAAGCTCACATTTTCCCAAATTGTATTCCACCTGCCGTGTCTTTGTCCAGTCTCCTTATCTATCCAAGTCCTTCTCCAGCCTTCCCACTTTCTCAATGCTGCCTGTCCCTCCACCTATCTTTGTATCATCTGCAAACTTAGCAACAATGTCCTCAGTTTCATCATTCAGATCATTAATGTATAACATGAATACTTATGGTTCCAACACTGACCCCTGCAGAACTACACTAATCACCGGCTGCCATCCTGAAAAAGACCCCTTTATCCCCACTGTCTGCCTTCTGTCAGTCAGACAATCCTCTATTCATACCAGTACCTTGCCCCTAACACAATGGGTCCTCATCTTATTTAACAGCCTTCTGTGCAACACTTTGTCAAAGGTCTTCTGAAAATCCAAATCGATCATACATCCACTGGCTGTCCTTTGTTTAAGTTACTTGTTATCTCTTCAAACGATTCTAACAGATTTGTCAGGCATGACAACCCCTCGACGAAGCCATGCTGACTCAGTTCTATTTTACACGCATTTCCAAGTACGCCGCAATATCATCTTTAATAATGGACTCTAAATCTTACCAATGACTGAGGCCAGTCTAACCAGCCTATAATTTCTTGTCTTCTGCCTCCCCCACTTCTTAAACAGGGGTGTTACATTAACCATTTTCTGTGACCCTCCCTAACTCAGCTGATTCCTGAAAGACCACCACCAATGTCTCCACAATCTCCTCAGCTATCACCTTCAGAACCCTTGGGTGTAGTCCGTCTGCTCCAGGTGATTTATCCACCTTCACTCCATTCAGCTTCACTAGCATCTTCTCGTTAGTGAAGGGCCGCTCAACACACCTCAGCTTCTTTTGAAGTTCAGGTATACCGCTGGTGTCTTTCACTGTGAAAACTGGCACATCTGGAGCAGTTTTGATCTGCTTAATTAAAGAAAGATATTTCATTGGAGGAAAGGTTCACTAAGATGTTCCCTGGTATGCAGGGATTGTCTTATGAGCAAAGGCTAAACAGTTTGGGACTCTAATCATTGGAATTTAGAAGAATGAGAGGGGATCTCATTGAAACATATAGGATTCTTAAGGGACCTGACAGAGTAAATGCTGACAGCATGTTTCCCCCTTGTGGGAAAGTCTAAGACCAGAGGACATAGTCTCAGATTACAGGAACATCAATTTAAACTGAGTGGAAATTTCTTCTTTCAGAAGGTTGTGAGGCATTAAAATTTCTTACCACAGAGAGTTGTTGGGGTAGAGTCCTTGTATAGAGGCTGAAATAGATAGATTATTGATCAGAAGGGAAATTGAGGGGTAAAGGGAGGAATGTGATGTGAGAAATGTTGATCAGCCATAAGCCAATGAGTGGTGGAGCAGGCTCGAGGAGTCAAACAACCTACTCCTGCCCCTATTTCTTATGGTTTTATGGGTCAACAACTATGACTATGGAGCTTCCATGCTGTCTGCACCCATGTTCCCCACTAGACAAAGGGAAGAGCGAAAACGAATGGCCACTATCAGCTTCTCTGCATATGACAACATGCTAAACTTCCAAATTAGATCAGCTGATCTCAAAGTGTTAACTCAGTTGACATGTGATTGAATTTGGTTTTCAGGAATGTAGCCTTATTGTCCCTAGACCCAGGATATCCATGGGAACTATTAGTTATCAGCCAGTCTGGAAACTAAAGTCTGAAACTAGTCATCAAGGAGTCTAGTGCTTAACCTGTTCTAATTTCAGTGTTCATTTGCGAAATGACCTTTTGGACATTTGACCACAAGAAACCTCATGACTACTGTGAACTCTTCACCTTGCAACATCGTACCTTCACCTTTAAATCACAAAATCTATTCAAGAAACCACATGCTTGCAACGTGAGACCAAAAATTAGAGATAGAATTAATTATAATCTGTAAAAGTGTGCTATTTTTATTTCCAGCAGTCTTGAATGCGTTTGTATGTGTGGGTATGCTTGAGTGAATGAGACAAGTGTGTGACTGATTCAGACTAAGTGTATAACAATAAGTAACATTCTTTATTCTTTGTTCTCAAATGTTTGTTGTTGAATTATTTCATTTGAATACACATATGGGAGGTAAAGAAAGTAATACCTCTATCCTTACAGATCATTTGAGTACAGGCAGGAAACTAGCACAGATACTCTGACGACTATGAAAAAAAAAACTTGTTTTTTTCATTTCACGAATAAATTTTATCATTTGAAAATTAATACCATGAGTTCCAGCTAACCATCTTTCATAACTGATGGACTGGAAATAACCTGAATAGTTTTCATTCAGACATTTTTAACATATCAATATTACAAGCAATCGTATCCAAAGATTGAAAATCATTTTCCAGAATGTGGTTTGGTCACTGCTGCTCTGTGCACTATGTCCAATATGTTCCAGATTCCCACCAGTACATGACCTGCCTTGTGAATATCAGCAACACATTGACCAGATACTCTGAGAGTATGATCAATGATCATTCATGAACACTTTTCCCTTTCAGCTTCTGCTAGTGAAGACAATTTCACTCTTCACATATATCTAACACAAATAGTTTTTATATGCATTACGTTAAAATCCATCTGCCATACATTAGATTATCAAAATAATTCATCTCAATTCTTACATACATTTCCAATTTCCTTTCTGATAACCTGGTCATAGATATGTACCAATAATTTTCATGATTCCAATTCAGATAACCTGTGCTTTATTACTTACAAATATTTTAAATAACATTGATTACAGGAGCAGAAATCAAATGTTTTAGATCATTTCCCATTATTCATCATTTCATTGTTCATTAATTTTGAATGGGGCTGGACAATAAAATAAATGCTGGTCCTGTCAGAAACATCCACATGCCATGCACAAATGAAAATAACATACTGAAGTTCTGCAGGTCAATTTTTGAAGTGTTCCTATGAACTCTTTTTTCTTAAATGCTGTGAATTTTGTGATTCAGCTCATGGATTGCTATATGTTGTTGAATATTTGCACAAAGCAGTGTGCTTTTAATTTTCATTTAAGACAAGTGTGTTAATGTCTGTCTGGTGGGTGAGTGTAGCTGTCTGTTTTCAGCCTTGACTCAACAGTAGTATTCTCACCTCTCATTCAGATGATTCTGGCTTCAAATTACACTGACACTGTTGGATGTTCAACTCTTCAGATGAGACATAAAATCATGGCTTGTCTGCCCTCTCAGTTAAATGTAAAATACTCCATGGTGCTATTTGAAAAACAAGAGCGGTGTTTTTCCCAGAGCCCTAGCCAATATCTAACCCTCAACCAATACCATTAAAATAATTTAAACAATCATTATCTCATTGCTGCTTGTGCACAAATTAGCTGCTGTGTTTCCTACATTTTAGAAACACCTATACTTCAAAATACCTTAATGGAAGTAAAATAGACAGCTTTTAGGACATCCTGAGGTCATACAAGGTTTCCTATTCTTTGATGTTCATTTCTTGCAGTATGCTTATTTTGGAATATTTATATCTTGCAGGGGGCTTGTATACAAAAATAATTTCATATCGCAGGGTAATTATGTATGAGTGTAATTCCATTTCTTGGTTAACTCACAATGAACATCTGAACAGTATTTAAATTTTGCTGCAGAATGCTGCAACACATGGGAACTTGGGAGTACTTGTGCATGAAATACAGACATCAACAATATACACCTCAAAACACATTTTTTCCTACTGTGTAAATTAAAAAATAAAATCCTAAATGGTAGTGTTAAGGAAATCCTTCATTTGGTCACTCTGTCTGTTGAATTTTATGTAGAAAGTACTGTCAAACTTGCAGCAGTCATTTTTCATTCCTGGGAAGGATTACATTCAGTATAGTCAATTGGCTTCAATGCAATGCAAACTGCTGAGTCACAATTATCCTTGGGAATAAAAATCTTGTGCTTCTAAACTATACTGTATGCAAATTATATGCAAACACCAAATAGATCTGCAACAGAAAACCCAGGAAATACCCAGCAAGTCAGGCAGCATCTGGATTCTTATTGAAATGTTGGGCAGGATTTTCTTGGAAGTTACAGAACTTTGATTTTGGGACTATATTTGCAGGGAGCCAGGTTGATGGATCTCTTTTTCAGGAGGTAGAAAGTGATGGCAAATTGCTGACTGTATCCAGCTCAGTTGCAGGGCCTCAGAAACCCCACAAGAGGTGGCCATTTCTGAGTCACATTAGAGACTAGAGGGCACATCAAAATACAGGGTGCCATGGGCATTGTAAAAGTAATCATTTAAAGAGGGAAAGATGGTAAGCCGCCTGAATCAAGGGAGCGGCTTCCGAATTGGATCCATGTTTGTTGCCCACTCGCTCCACTTTGAGGGATGAAGCCTCCTGCTCCAATGATTCTCCTCCATCAGTTGGTCTCCATACACAGCCAATGTTGAGGAGCACTCTGCCAGAAAAGTGTTGACCAGCTTGAAAATCATCCAGGCCCTTTATTATTTAAATCGACTGTGGTCTCTATTGAGGAACCAGCCAAGTCACATTCCTGCCCACCCTCGGGAACATTTGTCTGTGGTAGAATGTGTTGGAGAGCCATTCTTATGGAGCTCCCCTTTAAATTCCAATGCACTACAAAAAAGTTTGCCACTATGGAGCTGAAACAATTCTGTGCATTAACTGTTCCTCTCTCCACAGATGCTATGTGTTATGTTGAGTATTTCCAACATTTTGCCACAAATATGGAAAGGGCCCGAAAATGGGTGCTGATCTCATGTCATGGAATTACCGCGTGCACATTCTTCCAAATGCAGAAAGCACGTAAACGTCATACTACCTGGTAATTCAACTGTGGTGTGTAGTCAGCGCTAAGAAACTATAGAGTGACTATCCTTGAGCAGCTAATTTAGGTCAGAGCTAGGACCAAGCTTTCTCTCCAGGTAGCTATTATGCTCCATCAGTTTCACTATCTCCAGTTCTTGCCCTTTACTGTGAAGTGATTAAAGCCACATTTGGTGAGATGCACCCACATGGATGTTACAATCTTGAAGTGAGGGATTTCCAGTGGGTGGCTCTAATGATGATCTAAAGGGAACACGCACTTCTTAAAGTGAGGTGCTGTTTAACTTGGAATTCATTATTTTGACAAATATCTCAATTTCATTTCAGAGAGGTCTCCAGCAAAGTTTCCCAGACTTGGGGTTGCAGCAATGGAAGTGTTGATCAAATATCTGACGGCTCATACAAAAATGCTCAGACCTATTGCTGGCCCATTTACAACCCTGCTGCCCCAGAGATTGTTTCCCCTCCTTAACTCATTATTTGCATCTTGTGTCTGGGGAGGACCTGCCAGATTTCCCAATAATTCCCAAAAGTGAACTGCTTGTGAGCAAAAGTTCAGAATGAGCAGTTGGTACAATGATCCAATATTGATGAGATCCAACTTCAAATTGTGTGAACAGTCATCATGCTAAGGACATCATTCCACAAGCTCAAAGACAGCACAGGATTTTAAAAATTCACTGGGCTGCACTTTACCTGCCCCTTAGTGAATGGGTGGGGAAAGGTTGCAAAATATCATGGGAAGCTGTTACGGTGTGGTGCCTGTTATCTTCATAATTTCATGGCATTTTAATGGTGGCAGGATATTGGCAGATATGCTAATTACTGGGAGCCCAACTGAGCCGCTTACATTCTTACAGAGGTATTGGATGTACTGGAAGTAATCTTCCAAGAATCCTTAGATTCTGGAAAAGTCCTTTCACAAAATAAACAATCGAATACAAGATCGGCGCATTTCATTGATCTACAACCAAGGTGAGTTATTTCAATTCACATTTGTTAGTGTGTCTGTTTGCCTAACTTTTCTTTTTTATCTATCTTCTTTCATGGGATGGTGGCATCACTGGTTGGGCCAGCATTTTGTGGTATCCTAATTACCCTTGAAAGATGGAAATGAACCACTTTCTTGAACTGCTGAGATCAATTTGATGTAGGCACAGTTAAAGTATTGTTAAGGAGAGAGTTCTAGGAATGCCATGCAGCAGCAGTGAAGAATTGGCAATATAGAGCAGGACGTTGTGTGGCTTAAAGGGAATCTTATACACGGCATGTTTTATCCTTGTCTTTCTAGGTGGTAGAGGTTGTGATTTTGGGGGTGCTGTCAAGGGAGCCTTGGTAAGTTGTTGCGGTTCATCTAGTGTATAGTCTTCTACTTTCAATCACTTTTTCATACAATTTGACACATGTGATACTTACCTTCATGTCTCATTCATGAGCTCCAGAGAAACTTTACTCTCCAATGCAATTTTCTAATATTATCTTTAAAACACATCGATCATTCCTATTTATTCCAGCCATCGCTTTACTTTGTTTGTTCTCTATTTTAGACAGTATAAAATTTTCTCAAGTATCCCAATAAATTGTGCCTAACCTTTATTTTGACTTTGAATGATCCTAAGTCAAAATTTCAGTGTTGTTAGAACTTATAAGTTTTTTAAAAACTGTCAATTTAATTCCCGATCACACAAAGGCCCAGATATTCAACTGTCGGAACAGCACAGAATAGAGTTGTGATTTAAGGGCTTGCAGAATCCTAGATGCAGCAGACTTCATGAGAATTGCCCATGAAATTGAAGAATCAAATAGGCAAACCCTCTGTCTGAAACCTTTAAAAAAAAACAGTGAGAAAGATGCGAAGGGAATAAGACAACCATGGTAAACCACAGGTTAAAGATACCAACAAGTTGAAAGGAAATACACACAGTGTGGCAAAGATTAGTGGTAAAGAGGAGATTAGGGAAGTTTTAATAAACAACAAAAATTCCCAAAAAGGAAGAAATTAAACTCTTAAGTTAAATATGCAAGTAATATCAAGATGGACAGTAAGGGTTTCTTTAACATATACAAAGAGAAAGAAGGAGACCAAATTGACCATAGGCCCCTTAGAGATCAAGGCTGAGGAAATAATATTGAGGAACTAGGAAATTAGAATTAGACTTTATTGTCATATGTACTCAAATAGAGGAATACAGGAGTATAATGAAAAGTGTAAAAAGTCACCATTCCAAGGTGCGGTTTTAAAATATAAGATCAGAATTTGAAAAAAAGAGAAGTAATTAAAGAAACATAGCCCAAGAAAAGTGTCCAAATCTTAAAGTCCTTATCCAAAAGAAAAGGAAAATGTCTAGATTTTAAAGTCTTATCCCTTGGCCTACTCCTGGCCTGGAGTTTTGGTCAGCATGCTGCGCCGATCTTCTTTGCTGCTGCCGATGCCTCACTGATCACTGGACGGAGCTGCCTGCTTTGCAACTGCTACCACCTCTGATTGCCGAGAGGAATCAACTCTGTTGCTGTGCTGCTGCACATGCTCGGGAGGCCAGGCCTGTTCTTGCCCTGCTGAAGACACCGAGAAAAGCTTTTAAGAAGAAATATAAAGAAAAAGAGAAAGAGAAAAGAACAAAAGAAAAGCACAAAAGTAAAAATAAAAAAAAAGCAGATAAAGCAGGTGGAAGCAGATGGGTCCCCAGGCCAGGAGCCCGAATACAGTGCTGCTACTCTGCCACCATCTTGAAATGACAGAGAAGTTGAACAAATATATTGCATCAGTCATCACAGTAGAAGTCACTAATAGTGTTCCAAAATTACTAAATATTCAAGGAGTGGGAGTAAATAAATACAATAACTATTGCTAAAGATAAATTACTTGGAAACTAATGCCAACAAATCCCTTGGACCTAATGGGATGTATCCTAGGATATCAAAGGAATTAGCTACAGGGATAATGGATGCACAGTAGTAATCTTCCAAAAATCCTTATTGGATTCTGGAAAACAAAACCTGGAGGTTTGGAAAACTATTAATGTTCCACCCTTATTCAAAGAAGGAAGGAGATGGAAAATACATTACTAAAGGCCAGTTAGCTTAATGTTTGTTCTTGGGAAAATTCTAGAGTCTGTTATAAAGAATGTAATATCAGCGCATTTAAAAATATATAATACAAGCAAGTAGAGTCGGGAAGGCTTCATGAAAGGCAAATCACTCCTGACAAATCTATCAGAATTCTTTGAGGAGATGACAAGCAGAGTAAATAATGTGGAATCAGTGGATTAATATGTTTGGATTTCTATAAGGTACCACATGTGAGGCTACTTAATAAGTTAAGAGCCCATGGTGTCATTACGGAGAGCCATAGGGATCAGTGCTGAGGCCACACTTATTTACAACATATTGTAATGACTTGGATGAAGGAAATGAATGTATTATTGCCAAATTTGTGGATGCCACACGAGGTGGGAAGGCAAGTGGTGAGCATGACAAAAATAGTCTGCAGAGGGGGCAAGTAAGTAAAAATTTAGCAAATGGAATATAGTATGGGAAAATGTGAGATTATGTGATTTAGCAGGATGAATAAGGGGTGAATATTATTTAAATGCTGAAAGACTGCACAAAGCTGCAGCACAGAGGGATTTAAGAGCCACCATGCATAAATCACAATGAGCTTCAGGGTCTAGGCCCAAAACGTCAGCCTTTCTGCTCCTATGATGCTGCTCGGCCTGCTTTGTTCATCCAGCCCTGCACCTTGTTGTCTCAGATTCTCCAGCATCTACAGTTCCTACTATCTCTCTCTTTCCAAGGCAAGTGGAATGTTGGCTTTTCTTTCAAAGGGAATGGAGTATAAAATTAGGATGTCTTGCTAAAACTATACAAGGCACGTGTTAGACCATGCATAACTTTTGTGAATAGTTTTGATCCCTTTATCTGCAGAAAGATAGACTGGCATTGGAGGCAATTCACAGAAAGTTCACTCGATTCATTCTAGGTATGGAGGGATTTTCTCACAAGGACAAGTTGAGTATATAGAACGTAGAACAATACAGCAAAGGTTCAGGGCCTTCAGCCCACTATGTCTGTGCCAACCATGATGCTATTCTAAACTAATCCCATCTGTCTGTATATGGTCCGTATCCCTCTATTCACTGCCTCTTCGTGCGTGTGTCTAAAAGTGCTCTTAAACTTTGCTATTGAATCTGTTTCCATCACCTCCCCTACTAGTACATTCCAGGTACCAATTACACTCTGTATAAAAGGTTTCCTCATACATCTCCTTTAAACTTTATTCCCCTCACTTTACACCTATGTACCCTAGTATTTGACATTTCCATCCTGGGAAAGAGATCCCAACTATCCACCCTATCCTCATAATTTAATATACTTCTATCAAATCACCCCTCAGCCTCAGATGCTCTAGCAAAAACAATCCAAGTTTGTCCAACTTCTAGCTAGTACACTCCAATCCAGGCAACATTCTGGTAAACCTCTTTTGCATCCTCTCTAAAGCCTCCTCATCCTTTCTATAGTGCGGCAACCAGAACTGCGCACAATACTCTAAATGTAGCCTGACTAAAGTCTTATAAAGTTGCAACATGATTTGCCAAATTTTATATTGAAAACTCAGACCAATGCAGGCAAGGATGATGAATGGCTTCTTTACCACTGTATTCACTTGTGTTGCCACTTTCAAGGAGCTATGGACTTGGACCCCAATATCCCTCTGGGACCCCAATATCCCTCTGTACACTAATGCTCCTCACGGTTTGGCCATTTACTGTATATTTACCTCTTGCATTTGACCTCTGAAAGTGTATCATCTCATACTTGTCCATATTAAACTCCATCTGACATTTCTCCACCCACCTTTCCAGCCAATTTATATCCTGCTGAATCATTTACTACCCTTCCTCACTATTCACAATTCCACCAATTTTCATGTGCAGGGTTACAGGAAAAAATGCTGGAGATTTCCCATTAAGCCATAATATTCAGAAAATCTACACAGACATAACGAAACAAATATCCTTCTTCTGCAGTGTAACAATTCTATGATTGCAGGAGCGTTTTGCTCTGCCAGCATTTTTCCTGCTGCTTCTGCTATTTAGTATGCAAGTATAGTGATAGTTCACTTAACTGGTCACTGAGAGTGGAAGGTTATCTTATGGTGAATGGCTGAGAAAATTGGCTCTGTACTTTCAATGATTTAGAAGAATGAAAGATGACTTCATTGAAACATTCAAGATAATGCACAGAATAAACCTTGATAGGTTATTTTTGCTGGCTGGGAAATATACAACAATTGAGAACAGTTTCAGGATAAGGGGCAAAAATTTGGACCAAGAAGATTTTCCTTCACTCAAAGGTTCACAAATTTATGTAATTCTCTCCACCAGAGACAATAGATGTTCCATTGTTTACTGTATTTAAGGCTGGGATACACAGATTTTTAGTCTCTTAGGAAATCAAGGAAGATGGGGAGTAGGTGTCAATGAGGTTTTGAAGCCCAGTATTATTTGTGATCACACTAAACAGAGTATGCTTCTGCTCTATCTCTTGTGCTTTTGTGCATGTAGACTTGTGTCATAGCTTCACTAGGTTTACACTTAATTTTTAGGTATGACTGATGCTGTTTCTGGCATGCTTTCCTGCACTCTTCAATAAACCCAGCTCTTAATGTAATGGTGGAGTGAGGGATATTCTGGGCCATGAGATAATAGATTGTGCTCTCTTATCTTGCACAGTGCTAGTGCAAGCATGATGAACTGTGTTTTATATGTGAAAACAAGGCATTCTCTCTTCAAGGATGGTACAGTAGTTACTCATTCTATTACAGTCATTGGTAGATGCATCAGTCACATGAACACTGGTGAGGTGAAGCAGATTTTTCCCACATTCCCTTCTGCAGGCTCAGTTGGGTACCTATGTTTTTCAGGCCTTGGTCAGTAGTGTTACAAGGATGCAACTCTTAGTGATGAAAGTTGAAGACCTTTACTCGGAGTAAATGCTGGCATTCAACACAGAGGAACGGTGATTCATCAGTTGAGGAAGGAGATGGTTTTAAGTGGTAATCAGCCACAGGGTTTGTTACCCATGTTTGGCCTGATATCATAACATTTCATGGGGTCCAACATCAATGTTGAGGACTGCCAGGGCAACTAACTCCTGACTGGCCTGTCAATGTTGTGCCATCTCTAGGATAGAGATCCATGGGGCATTAGCTGGCAAGTATGATTCAGTGAGCACAATTATATGTCATACCATTGGTTGAACAGCCATGTGGGGCAGTTCACCCAATTTTGGGATAAGCCCTCAAGTGTTAGTAAGGAGAACTTTGCAGAGTTGACTGGTCATATTGTACCATTATCAATCCAGTGCCAAACTCCAAGGTGGGGGCTTTATCCACTTTTATTGCTTCTTGGCTTTTCTGTAGCCATTTGCTAGCATTTCGCAAGTCTAGCTAAGAGCCATGCAAATATATTGCCGTGGGTCTGCGATCACATGTAAATCAGACAGGTAAAGAGGATAGAAATCCTTCCATGAAGACATAGAAAGATCAAAAATAAGAACAGGAGTAGGCCATTCAGCCCTTCAAATCTGCTCTGCCATTCATTATGATCATGATTGATCATCCAACTCAATAGTTGCCTGTTCCTGCTTTCCTTCAGATCCTTTAATCCCTTTAGCTCCAAGTGCGAGATTCAACCACTTCTTGAAATCTTACAAAGTTTTCGTCTTGACTACTTTCTGTGATAGGGAATTCCATAGGCTCACCATTCTCTAGGTGAAGACATTTTTCCTCAGCTCAGCCCTAAACGGTTTACATTATATCCTTAGGCTGTGACCCCTGGTTCTGAAATCTTGTGAAACCATTGGGAATATCCTTCCTGCATGTACTGTATCTAATCTTGTTACAATTTTAGAGGTTTCTACGATACTTCCTCCCATTCTTTTGAACTCCAGGGAACATAATCCTAACCGATTCAACCTGTCTTCATACGTCAGTCCTGCCGTCTCAGGAATCAGTCTGGTAAACCTTTGCTGCACTCCCTCTAACAGCAAGAACATTCTTCCTCAAATACAGAGACCAAAACTGCACATAGTACTCCAGGTGTGACCTCACCAAGGCCTTGAACAATTGCAGGAAGACATTCCTGCTCCTGTACTCAAATCCTCTCACATTGAAGACCAGCATATTATTTGCCTTCTTCACCACCTGCTGTACCTGTGCTTACTTACAGTGACTAGTGTACAAGGACATCCAAGGCTCTTTGTACCTCCCTCTTTTCAAATCTATGGCCACTCCGATTATAATCCATCTGCCAGTTTTGCTACCAAACTAATAAACCAGATTGTGTTTTGCAACAACAATCTGATAGATTTTTAATACCACATTCATTAATTGAATTTAAAATTCCAAATGGGATTTGAGACAATAATCCTTCCAACCTCTGGATTCCCAGTCAGGTAAAGTCACCACAATGCCACTATTGGTCTGCTTACGTAAGTGATTTGATATGCAGTTTGGAGGGAGGAGGGGTCCCAGAATCTGCCCATTCGAACAGACGTAAAAGATCCCATGGAACAATTTACAGAAGCAGAGGGGAATCCTCCATGTATCCTGACAAACATTTATGACTCAACCAACGCCAAAAAACTCACAAATGAACAGTTCATTTACCTCTCTTTTGTTTATCAGTGCGAGTTTCTGTGCCTGTTTGTAAAACTGCAACTGCCTTTCACTTCAGAGGATCAGTAAAGCGCAGTATCTACATTGGCGAAGTTCTGGGCAATTTTCTGACGACGTCAAAAGCATTCCCAAAGTTTCGCATATTCCAAGCTATTTCCTGTTTCCCGGATTGATTTTTAAAAATGTTGTCACTCTTTTGTTCATTTCTTACCAAGCAAAACATCGCTACGTTTCTCAAAAATAGCGTCCGACTTCCAACAGAATTAACGCCTGTTAAATATGGGTCAAAGGAATACCATAGACTGGGCTCGAAACGTTAACTAGACTTCTCCCTCCACAGATGCTGTCAGACCTGCCCAGTGTCTTCAGAAATTTCTGTTTTTTTGTGTCAGATTCCCAGCATCCACAGTTCTTTGTTTCATCAACACATTCTTTACATATTAATGTTGAAAGCGAGAGATGCCAAGCGATTTTCATTAATTTACTGTCAATTCTCTTCATCATCTTTGAAAATACCTGTTTTGCGGTTATATTCGATCAAATCATTATTGACTGGTTCAAGTTGTTAATTCAATCTAAACTTGCAAATTGTAACCATTTTGATCCAAAAGTCATGACCAGCTATTTTTATAAAAGCGTTTTTTTTTGTATACAGTATGCTGTGTCAATCAACACGTAATAGTTCAATAGTCACCCATTATTTTAGCAAATGGAGACATCAGTTGATCAGAGAAATTTTCCTCATTACTCTATTCAGACATGTTATTATACACCTCTGGAAAATGTAGGATTGGAATCCTGGCCTCCAAACTCAGAGGTAGGGACACTAACACTGTGCCAAAACAGCCCAATCTATTAATCCGAGTGAAGTTGATTTTTAATTTGAAACACCGTCATAACTAAAAAAATGGTAATTCCCATTAACCATAAGGGGGCAGTAATGATCAGTAAAATATGGCTTAGGAGCACTGAAAATATTTTCTAATGACATGTTAAATTCGATATATACGTCAGTGTGTGAGAAAAAAAGATGCTAAAAACGTATAACACAAGCTATTGCCAGGATTGGGAGAAAAGATCAAAAGCGCTGCATTTCTTGCCAGCATTAACCGAACGGAGCTAACCACAAGAAAACAAATTTGCTAGTTGCCATCAGGTGGCAGACTCAGCCTGGAAAAGGAAGAAAGGGCAGCGGCAAGGCTGGGTGGCACACGACGATACCATATAAAATATATTTTTAAAAATAACACCTCGATTTTCAACCGTTTAAGAGACAAAATCCTGCTTATGACAACCTGTCACTGCAGTTCCACTCAGAACCAAAGCGTATCTGTTCAGATTGTTGCTGATTATGGCCGGGATAATCCCTTGCAGTGACTTTGTACCATCTTCGTGTTCTTTTTACATTATGTGCCTTGCCTATGCTTCCCTATGATTACAACCCCCGGGATCATTATTTAAAAAGAGAACAAGTCTCAGAAAGTAGAATGCCCCATGCCTGTAAATACCACTGTAGATGAAAACGAAATTTTCAATAAATGGCAGTAAAAACTGGCAGCAATACGTAGGCATGAAAAAGAGTCTAAACATGAACAGTAGTATGAACAATACAATCAGATTTCTGTGAACAACCAGGAGATCTGCGTAAATGCGATCGTTTATACATCTGTGCTGAAAAATCATCCACTTCTATACATTTACAGGGAATTCACAGCCAACAGTCTGGCTAACGCAAAGTAAAACGACGCGGCATCACCAACAGAATAGCTTTAAACCGGGTGCGAGGCGTTTGACCTCAGCTGTTGAAGAAGCGAAACTTGCAAACATATTTTTGTGTTTTATAAACAATTGAGTTCGGACAAAACCAATTTATCTGGTCTCTCTGTCCTTTTACGGATTTACTCTCCCTGCCAAATACGTGGGCGCACATACACACTGAATGATAACAAACTGTACGCTTGGAGACATATACCGAACAACAACATGTAAATGTTAAATACAGGTGGCTCCAGGCAGATGGAACAGGATAAAACAATCTGAACTGCACGTTTATTCTAATTCATGCTACACACAGAAAGGAAAATATGTGACTCAGCCCTGAAGCCTGATCCACCACCATTTAGATTATTACTGACATGTACCTAAACTCTTTCCTGCCAAAAAGTCTGTCCATCTTAGGTCTTAGAAAATTCAGTCGATCCAACGTCCATAGCGTGTTTTTCTTTGGTGGGGCGGGAGGCGGGGAGAATTCCAAACTTTCTCTACTTCCCGTGTTAACAAATGTAACCTAAGCTCACTTTCCCTGATTTCACTCCCCAGTGGACGGGGTCCCATTTTAAGATTGAGCCTCCTCGTTTTGCCATTCCTTACCAGCGGAAATAGTTTCTCCCCACCTACCCAATCGATGTCTAATATTTTAAACACCGCACTGAGATCACCCTTCTACCTCTGAAGCTTAGGCAATGCATTCTGACCGCAAGTTGAATATTCTAAGGTACCCTCACATTCTGGTAACTCTACCGTTCACCCTTGCATCGCATCAAAGTATCATTCTTGAGGTCTGGTACCCACAACAGAATGCGGAAATTCCAAATGGATAAAACTGAAGCATAACTTCCTCCTGTTTGGATTGCACTCCTCTTGAGGCAAAGACTAACATCCTATGAGCATTTTGTTTATTTCTTGTAGCTGTGCACTGGCTTTTAATTATTTGGTAAAATATCGAAATCCCCTGCTCTTCCACTGGCTCCAGAAGTTCATCATTAAGGCAAAATTGGCATTTATTTATCTTTATCAAATTTAAACTTACACTTCCATATTAATCTGGTTGCCTTGTTGTAAAACAAATAGAGACACTGACAAGGGGCAAATTGATTTACGAGGATGATACCAGATGTCAAGGTTATACTCATCGGGAATGGACTGACTTTCCTTTTTCCTTGAAGACAGATTTAAGGGTGACCTATTGGAGGTCGTTAAAGTTGGAAGAGGTTTTAATAGAGCAATGTAACCTATAGAGAATGTTCCCACTTATGAGAACAGCAAAACTAGAGGCTATTAATATAAGATAACTTCCTAAATATGGAGTTCAGAAGAAACTGTTCTGATGAAGGGTAACTGGACCTGAAATTTTAACTTGTGCTTTATATCCATAGATTCTGCCAGACCTGCGGAGTTTTTTTTCCAGCAATTTCTCTTTCTGGTTCAGAAGAAATTGCTTTGCCCGGAGTGGTAAGAATGTGGAGCTGATGTGGTTAGAGCAAATACTACAGATACATTTAAAGACAAGCTAGATAAATATGTGAGGCAAAGGCAGAGAAGGGGCTGTGCTGATAGTTAAATGATGGGAGGAAATTCCAGTGGATCATGAATATCAGTATAGATTGACTGAGGTGAATGGCCCGTTTCTGCGCTGATATTCTAATGTAATCCTATACAATTCCCCGCAACGAACTCAATCAACCATCGTTCTGTCCACTTAATCGGTTTATTTCTCATTGTAACTTCGTAAGATTTACTTTCATGACTTTAGTGTAATCTGCAACCTCGAATATCCAGTTCTTTATTCTTTCACCCACGTTATGAATAAATATGGTGAAAAGCTGATAACGGGCACAGGGGTGACGAGGAGACACCCCTCTTTAATGTGTCGTTCAGAGGTGATTTCTTTCCTGATCCTACATGCTAGCAGATCACCAACTGAAGGCAAAATAATTCCATTTTAGCTCCATGCATCGCCAAATCTCTTTTGTTAAATAGCGAAATAGAATATCCTTTAAAGCATGAGTCAACAACAGAAAATCGAATTAGAAATTTGAATTTAACAAATTAAGATTCAACATCGTTAATATCGATGCTTGTCTTATGATGGTAGTGGTAGGCAATTCAGCTCACGAACAATTAGTTATCGTTGAAATGCTCTCGGTATTCCCCGTACTGTTCATCCTTCACCGATATCAGTTCCACACGCTACAATGTACTGTGAAGAGCCGAGTCCGTCCCGAACACATTGAACCACTGCCTTCAAAGTGGCTTCAGTCGTCCGACGGTGCGTGCCCATTTTATCTGACAGTTATATGCAAATAAAAATTTATTCCTTTTCTGGTGTAACCTCAGTTCTCTCCTCGGTCTCATTCTCGGAGGCGCTTTCCTTCCTTTGCAAAGAGAAATGAAAACAGTTTCTGGAAACCAACTGGAGTTGTATCATACTCGCAGACATTTGGCAACGCACACAAACATTAGTATCGGTCGAATGGAATATTCGTCGCATTTGAAGATTTAAATGTTGCCATACGTTTGGGAGAAAAGTAAACGCACAGTTTGAGGCGGCGGCGGTAAAAAAAAAACAGCGACAGAAGCTCAGATTTCGGCTAAGACAGGAACTGTTCACAGCTGCGGCAGCCAGGAGTCAAGCCGCTGTGTCTGGGCACTTGGAGCGAACAGTTTCCCTGTTAATAGTTTTCTCCCGCTCTTGCTGTCCAGGTTTTCCGGCATTAGTTACATCGTTCCTGTATTCACTGCATAGTTGACAAACGTTTCAAGTGTGTTATTCTAAATGCGGCGGCTGGCATCCTAGCTATCACTCTCCTGTCCACGACTAAATCCAATTAAAATCGATGTATCGATCGGGTTAGTACACACTGGAAACCAGACAAGTCCGTGCTATTAAAAAGGCATCAACCAGCTCCAGATTGTCCGCGCAGCCCTGTACCGGCGCCGACTGCAAATTGACAGTCGGCAACCTTTTAAAATGCCACCATAGTATCACCACAATCCGCCTACCTTCCTTACCTTTTGATTTTTAAACGTTTTGGGGGAACAAGCTGGAGGCGAAATAAAGTAGCGGGTCTGGAGGAGGTTGCTCATTTGTTCTGTAGCAATCCTTGTATTTGTAAATCGCCAGGTATCCCTCAATGAATGGCGGCAGCGCCTCAGAATTACCACCGAGTTGCTTTGTAATTGTCATTTGCACCGCTCTTACACAGGAAAGCTGTCACCCCGAGCACCGGCCGTCACAGAAAGCGAAGTTAAATTCCGTGTCAATCAAAATAATCCACAGAATAATAATTGTGTCCCCTCGGTACCTGCCGATTGGAAGTTCCTTGGAAGTTCCCGGGAGAAATCCATTGACGGGAGTGGTCTTGATTTTAAACAAGTTGACCGCGATTTCTATATCCAGTCGCTGTTTCCATCTCGTGTGTGTGTGTGTGTTTTAACCTGGCACTGTATTAAAACAGGAGTTCAGTTGAGAGGAAAGTCGGGGCTGGGTGGAGGTAGCGTTTTGCTCTGGCAGATGGCGCTTTAGTCCTGGTTGTGGAGTTTGTGTAGCCTCTCGCTGACGTGCTGACAGAGAGAGAGAAAAAAAAGGTGCTGATCGCAGCCGAGTGGAGGCCCGCTATGGTAATAACTGAAGCTGGGAGGGCTCTCTTTCTCCCCTCTCTTCACTGGCTCTGTCTCTCTCTCTCTCTCTCTGCCTTTGAGCGATCGATGTGGTTCGAGGGATGAGCGAGAGGGTGGGGTGGGGAGGTGGGGGAGGGAAGGGGGAAAAAAAAGATGAATGGAGCAGGTCTGGTCAAATGTCACCCAGACGGGACAGCGGCGAGCAGGAGAAACCTCGTGTGAGTACGGTCTGAACGGGGAGGAACGGAGAGGCGCTGCTGACTGACCGGCTAAGTGAGGAAAACAAGAGGTGGGGGGCAGAGGACAGGAGCACATGCTTGACTGTTTCTCGTCAATTTCCCCACTCCTGGTCAATTTCACTCACCCACCCACCCTCCCCCCTCCACGACATCCCCCACACCCCCTGGTCAATTACATGTTAGAGCCCTTGCTCTTGGTGCCAGCGTCGAGCACCCAAAGATTAAACAACAAGCCAGAAGGATTTGGGAGAGAGAATTCGACAGGTTGCATGACAACAAACCGCTCGTGTCCCTGAACCATGCGGGTGGGATGTCTCTTCCTTTTTGCCTACCTCGCCAGCGGGCCGGCCCGATCGCAGAGTCCCCCTGAGAGTATCAACATGGCCATCGTGCTGCCCCACAACAACACCCAGTACGCCTGGGCTTGGCCCCGGGTCGGCCCGGCCATCCAGCTGGCCATCGAGAGGATTAACCGGGACGGGCGGCTGCTGCGGGGTTGCGCACTCACCTACAAGTTCAAGAGCAGCGAACTGGACGGCCGCTGCGCCGATTCGCTCGCCCCTTTGCTCGCCGTGGACCTGAAGCTGGAGAATGACCCCGACGTCTTCGTGGGTCCGGGTTGTATCTACGCCACCGCCCCGGTGGCTAGGTTCGCCAGCCACTGGGGGCTGCCCCTGGTCACCGCCGGGGCATCAGCTTTCGGCTTCTCCAAGACCGGAGACTACAGCACGGTGATCCGCACCGGACCGGTCTTCACCAAGCTCGGGGAATTCACCGCCCAGTTGCATGAGACCTTCAACTGGACCTCGAGGGCCGTGCTGGTCTTCCAGGACATAAAGACAGACGATCGGCCCTTCTTCTTCCTGTCGGAAGGGATCTACACTACCCTGAAGTCCGAGTTTACAAACCTCAGCGTGGAAGGCAAAGCTGTGGATAAGGATGAACTGGACCAGGCGGCGATCATTGACATTATCCAATTCATTAAAGAGAATGCACGGAGTAAGTGGGTTTCCAGACCCCCTACCTCTGATGTGGGATTTGGGAACAGTAAACTGCTTTGATATTGTCCTTTGGCTAAGACCACGCGTACCCGGATCTGGTCTCTTTCCCCAGGCTCCACTCTGCAGAGAGGGGTCAGGTCTGCAAGGTTCGGTCACATTTTGCACCTTAAACGTTGAGTTTGCGTTTTCTTCTCCCACCACGCTCCCTCACCCCCCTCTCCACCCCCACCGCCGTGTTATTGACATTTTAGACAAAACAAAACCCTATTGCTTTATTTGATTTCAGTCGTGCATCCCACGACTCATTCCTCCACCCTGGTTGGGTCCGCTGAATCTAATTAAATCATCCTCTCCCCTGGCAGGAGAGAGAAAACGGAATTAATGGTGATGGGTTGGGTGGGGGAGAAGAAATGTTCCCCCTGCCCCCCCTTTTTTCCTGTTTTGGACGGGACACATTAGTTGCAGCGGTTTTAATGCAACGTTGTCGCCTTCACTGGGAAGAGAATGTCGCCCTCGCTATTGGTAAATGCCACAGCAAACGTACAATGCACGATGCAGAGACCCATCTGGGCTAGCCGTCACTACCCGTACGGTACCCGGTTTAAAGCAATGAGCCATCTCGGGGTGGGCAAAAACAGAAGTTGCAACACAACACAACAGTGTTAATCTGGAAACTGCCCTCTGGATAATCGGTTCAGATCCGACTCTAAATCTTGCCTACAATGAGGCAGCAGGTGTGCACATGGCATTAGCACAGAGATGGCACACCATCATGGGCGAGTTTGTGAGCGCCACAGCAGACAGCACACACCCACCACCCCCCGCCCCCCAAAACACACGCACACACACACATACACAACTGCCATTGTCTATTTGTTAACAGCCCTCCATAGCAATACTAGCACTAACATCCATAGCAGGAACCTGTGTGAGAGAGAGAGTTTGGAAAAGCAGTGTGGGGCTTCATCAGTTAAAGTGTTCAGAATGTGCCTTTCCCTTGTGTGCAAGCAGCCGCGACATTAACCTCTGGACACCAGATAAATAGAAACGATTAACTTCTTTAAAAAAAATACACATCTGATAGCGATTGTCACAGTTGGAAAATAAAATCTTGTTTCTCTCGATGTTGTCGGTGGTGTGTGGTAAATGATGACGACTGGTTAACTCAGCACTCTGCCTTGATACCTCCTGGACTGACAAAATGTCTTTTCTTCCCCACCTTTCCAGTTGCGTATCTATGTTTCCCTTTCGAAGATTTCCGTCAGATCATGTTCTACGCGCACAGAGAAGGGATGACCGGGGGAGACTATGTTTTTTTCTACTTGGATGTATTCGCCGAGAGCCTGAAATTGAGGTCGCCAACAGAGTCCCACAAACCCTGGAAGATGAACCACAGCAGCGAATCGATCCTCAAGGAAGCTTTCAAAGTACATCCATTTCCTTCACCTCATCTCAAAGTCATCTTGGAGATAGTCTGTCTATCCTGTCGTTACCTTCTTCGGCACTTTCTTGCGCCGAGAGGCAGAGCTATTTTGTCGTTTGCAAAAAGCTGTGATTGCCTAAAGGCCGGGTAGATATTTCTATCAGGAGTGAGCCATTCAGCCCATCGAGTTTATTCCGTCATTCAGTTGCATCATGGAGGAAACTGTACCCTAATACCTTTTCTCTGCCTCTAATTCATAGCTCCGGATAACTAAAACCGATTGCTCCCAAGCAGCAACAAATAGCCAAAATTAAATAACAACGTGTGTGGAATAACATGTCCACCTTCGCTTTGCTGTAGCTTCTCTCGGGACACTGTAAAAGCATTTTTGTTTGATACGACCTCGGCCATTCAGAACAAACCCCGTTGCAATTCAAAAGAAACTTCACCTCTTGCGTTGTATTGGAATGCCCCGCGTCACCCCACAAATACACAAGAAGTTGGTGAAATTCCCGGCTTTTTAGATTTCGATTGACGGCTGTAATTTCTGGGTGGATTTAGGAATTCAGTTATGGGGAGTGTTGAGTCTCCACAGAACTCCACGGCACGACCCTGCTGTTGACACTGAGCACTCGACAATGCAGAATGAGCCGAGACTAACCGGGATATCGCTGCTCTTTTTTGTTTTCACAGTCGGTGATGATCATAACCAACCGAGAGCCAGAGGAACCCGAATATTTCACCTTTCAGGAGGATTTGCGGGCAAGGGCCAAAAATGTATCGAGTGCCGATCTAGCCAACACTCTGGTAAGCATTCCTTGGGATACAGGACTGAAAACTTAAGTTCCGCATTTCAAAACTTTGATTCGGACGCGATTTATTCGTTAGGTAAATAGACTGATCGGTGGATAGATTGTACGAATTATAGAGAAAGATAGTACACTTATTTCCCTTTAGGTGAAGGGAGTAATAGAAGAAGTCAAGAGGTTCTGTCAGTTAGTCGGCCCGGGGGTGAGGCTGGCCTGTTCCTCATGTTCGGCCACTGTGCAGTGCAAATGCTGGACACACGATATCTTTCATTGAAACACAGATGTTTATCACATTTCAGATAGTTAGTTTACTTTTCATTGACCCTGTGACCCGTGTAGCAGATGGGTGCACTGTTGACGTGAAAGCAGTGTGCATTGCTGGTATACAGCTACAGCAGTTGGAAATGTAGTTGTTTTTAAACTAAACCTATCTTGGACACCGTTTAGAACCAAAATCCTCCAACCGTTTAACTTAGACGTTTACTTCGCTCGCAGAAATGATGATTCCTTTTGGAAGTTTATAATTGCAAGTTTATACACTTGATGACAATTCATGGCAGTATCTATGGATGACATTTCTATTACTTTCGGCCTAATTCAAATTTAATTTTCTAATAATTGTTAAATTTCTACACCAGGAAGGCCAATATTCTGGTATCACAATATTACACATAAAGTAAAAAAAAGAATATAGCCAGCCCCAACTGCAAAGGCACATGTGTTTGTCCCAAGGATTTGTTCAGTGTTGAATCTAGTGAAGTGATCATATTTGTAAATGTTTGTGTTCTGGCTTTTATTTTCATAGAAGGCTTGACTGTGCCTCTAATTTTGCTTTAGTGGTCTGAATAGGTTCATGTTCTGGGATGTTTTGCACTACACATTCCACCACCCAATATACTGTTATGTAACCCATGGACATAAATTACTCTGATTCAATTAAGTGCTCTGGGATGGATTTGGAGTCTCTTTCGTTTTACCTCAGTCTGTAGATTGTACACATTTTCCGTACATTTTTTCAAAATATTTGCTTCTGTGAATGGAGAAATCTGAATATGAAATTGAACCAGTCATATGATGATCTTTACAGGTCTGGCAGCATCTGTGAAGAAAATATCAGAGTAACCCGAAACATTAACTCTGATATGTGGTGTAATTAAAATATGGTGTACCGTGTAAAATGACAAATACACACGAGTAAGTGCAATTATAATCTAATTTCACATTCAAATACATTTGGAAATCAATTCGGTTTTGTTCTTCTAATTTTTTGTATCATCAGACCATCCAAATGAATTATATGTTATAATTCTACATTCCCATTCAATACCTAATGGAATCCTATACCACCATTGATCACCACAAAATTGCTACGTAGAAATGAGTGAGTTCATATTATTAATCATTGACATTAGCTTGGGCTCTATGGTATTTAATAAGTAAATCATGTGCTGTTGGTGCGATGTGCTATTTATTTATCAAAAACATTCCAGCTGACCTCTGCAATTTATGATACCTAGTGCAGTGTTTCTTTTCATTTAGACATGAAGAAGCAAAATTCTACTTCATATGTATCAAGCCAGATGACATTGGACCACCTTTAACAAGGAGGTAGTCCATATATTTAGAGAATATAAGTAACATTTAAATCAGCAATAAATCAGGAAGTGTCAGGGAGAGTGGAACTCAGGAAAATCACAAAATCCAGAGAAATGGTACAGACCAAATTGTTGGAGCTGCACCTAATAACTGCTATGATGCCATTGGACCTCAAACTAGTTTCTTGAAAGAAATGACTACTGAAACAGTGATTCACTGATTTTCATGTTCTGAAATTTCCTTCAGTTGAAGATGGTCCCATTGAATGAGAAGACTGCAAATTTAACTTCTTTATTCAAAAAGGGAGGGAGACTGGATGCAGGAAACTTCAGGCCAGTTTGCTTAACATCAGCCAAAGGGAAAATATGAGAAGTTATTATTAAATAAGTTATAGGAAGACACTTTGATAAGTTCACAGAAATTAGACAGAGTTAACAAGGATTTGGTTGGGCAGGGTTTAAATTAAAATGGCAGGGGGCTGGGAGCCTCTACAGGGAGACGGGAGTGAGGGAAACAAGGTCAAAATTAAATAGGATGGAAAACAAGAAATGTGATAGGCAGGTTATTCAAAGGTAAGAATCAAACAGGGCTACAGCACAAAATAATGCAAATGGAACTAAGAATGTTAAAAAGACAAGCCTTAAGGCATTGTGCCTTCATGTGCAGAGCATTTACAATAAAGTGGATGACTTTGCAATATAGTCATGAAAATAGATATAAATAAGTTTGATATAGTTGGAATTACAGGGATGTGGCTTCAAGGTGACCAGCAATGGAAACTGAACACCCAGAGGTATTTAGTATTTAAGAAGTACAAAGAGGAAAAGGATTTGGGGCAGCATTGCTGATTAAAGTGAATATTAATGAAAAGGTGAGGAAGGATATCAGCTCTGTTGAAGTAGAATCTGAATGGGTTGAGCTTAAAAACACCAAAGTGCAGAAAATAATATTAGGGGTTATATACAGACCATCCAAACTCCAGTGGTAACACTGGGGAATGCATTAAATAGGAAATTAGAGACACAAGCAATAATGGTACTGCTTTTATTATGGGCATATTTAATCCACATGTAGATTGGGCTAAGCAAACTAGTAACAACATCATAGAGGAGGAATTCCTGGAGTATTTACAACATAGTTTTCTGGATCAATATGTTATGAAACTAACTGAGAACAAGCAATCCTAGATTGAGTATTGTGCGTTGAGAAAGGACTAATTGGCAGTCTAATTGTGCAAGACCTCTTGGGGAAGAGTGACAATAATATGACAGAATTCTTCATTAAGATGGAGAGTGATGTAGTTGATTCTGAGACTGGTGTCCTGAATCTAAATAAAGGAAACTATGATTGTCTAACACGTGGAATGGCTATGATAAATTGGGGAATTTTACATAAAGGGATGCCAGTTTATAGGCAATGGCAAATATTTAACGAATGCATGGAAGAACTGCAACAATTGTTCTTTCTTGTCTGGCACAAAACCAAAATGGGAAAAGTAGCCTGACCATTCCTAACAAGGAAAATGAGGGATAGTATTTAATTCAAGGAAGGGCCATCCAAATTGGCCAAATTGGGAACAGTTTAGGTTTGAGAACAGGAGAACAAAGGGATTGATTAGGAGAGAGAAAATAGAGTTTGAGAAAAAGCTTGCAGGAAACATACAAACTGATTGTCAAAATTACTATAGCTTTGTGAAGAGAAACAGATTCATGAAAGAAGTTGTAGGTTCCATATAGCCAGAAGCAGGGAAAATTATAATAGAAAGCAAAGAGATGACAGATCAATTAAATATCTTAGTTCTGTCTTCACAATGCAGGACACAAATAATATGCCAAAATATGGGCAACACAAGGTCCAGTGAGAGAGAGAGGAACTGAAGGAAATCAGCATGTGTAGGGAAATGCTGATGGGGAAACAGATGGGATTAAAGGCCAATAAATTCCCAATAATCTACATCTCAGAGTACTTAAGCCTTGAAATAATGGATGCAAAAATGGTCATATTTCTAGATTCTATAGACTCTGAAACAGTTCTTATGGATTGGAGGGTAACAAATGTAACCCCACTATTTAATAAAAAAGGACGTGGAGACAAAAACAGCGAATGATAGTCCGGTTAGCCTAACACTGATAGTAGGGGAAATATTAGAGTCCATTATAAAAGACTTAATCGAGAGCGCTTGGAAAACATCAACAGGATTGGACAGAGTCAGCATGAATTTATAAAAGGTAAATAATGCTTGTCAAATTTGCTGGAAACTTATAAGGATGCAACTTGGATTTTCAGAAGGCTTTTAGTAAGATCCCACATAAGCAATTAGTATGTAAAATTAAAGTGCATGGAATTGGAGGTTGTGGACTGACATGAATAGAGATAGTAGGAACTGCAGATGCTGGAGAATCCGAGACAACAAGGT
>NC_063332.1:49325529-49408934 GCF_021869965.1 Rhincodon typus | reverse complement strand
CATGTCTGAAGAAGGGTCTAGGCCCGAAACGTCAGCTTTCCTGCTCCTCTGAGGCTGCTTGGCCTGCTGTGTTCATCCAGCTCTATACCTTGTTATCTTTTTTTTCTCCTGATGGACACTGACCTTCCTAATCCAGGAGACTTAATGTTGTTAGCTGGTCTTCTTGGTGATACTTTGTTAAAACAGTACAAAGAACTGATGACATATTCTTGCATTGTCCTTTGCCTTGAAGAATAAAGAACCATGGAGCTGGATTTTACAAGGGGTTTCATAAAGGGTTTCTCTCTGTGAGCTCAAATGAGTTTTCTAACACAACTGGAGAGGCTGCTTAAAAATAGAAATTGCTGGAGAAACTCAGTGGGTCTGGTGGCACCTGTGGAGATAAAGCACAGTTAATGTTTCAGAACTAGTAGTAGCTAGGAAAAGATGGTATATATACTAAAGATGGAATGTGGTTGAGGTGGGGGGGGGGGAGTTAAGGGACTGAGAGCATAGGTAGAGGCAGAACCAAGAAGGGCAGAACAGAGTTGGACGATCAAAGGGGATGAATAATGGTATGCCAGGGAAGGAGAAAAACTTATGATGGGGACCATGAGTAGGGCGAAACTGGGTTGGCTGTACAGAAAGCAGTCCATGTCATGACAGGGACTGGACTGTGGCAGTGAGTAAATGACATGGAAGAAGGTGTTCACGTTTTAAAATTATTGAACTCGATATTGATCCCTGAAGACAGCAGGGTCCCCAAACGGAAAATGACGTGCTGTTCTTCCAGCTTGCACTGAGCCTCACTGGAGTACTGCAGCAAGCCCAAGACAGAGATGTTGGCCGGGGAACAGGGTGCTACATTGAGATTGGCAGGCAACTAGAAGCTCGGGCTCATTTTTGCAGACAGAACATAGGAAAGTGCTTGCCCAGTCTACATTTCATCTCCCCAGTGTAGAGCAGACCACATGGACAGAGTAGACTAGATTGAGTGAGGTGCAGAGGGTAAATCACTTCTGGGATCATAAGCCACCGTTTCCACCACCTCCAGCGAGATGCCATCATCAGACATATATTCTCCTCCCCTCCCTTGTCAGCCTTCCAGAGGGATCATTCCTTCAGGGACATCCTCCTTCACTCCCAACACCCCCCAACAGCCCCACGGCACCTTCCCCTGCAATTGCAGAAGGTGTAACACCTACCCAATCACTTCCTCCCAAATCACTGTCCAAGGGCCCAGATACACTTTCTAGGTGAAGCAGCGATTTATCTGCACTTCACTGGAAGTCAGTTGCTTTATGATTTGCTGTCTCAGTGAGAGTGGTATTGTCAATGGTGCCCTGCACCTGGGCCAGCCAGCTATATTGGCAAAGTGCACTGCCCAGACTGCAGCACTGGAGAAACCTTATTATGGGGGGGAGCAATTTGAGGTGGTGTGACCTGGCACAAATTGCATTGGTTACATTCTTGGTACATACGGGCTCTAGGATTCTAAAACCTCATGCACATCTCCAGTGGATCCTTGGAAGCAGCGTAGTGTACAAAAAAAGGGTTACTGCTGACACCCTGCAGCCTCTGGGATAGGACTGCCACCCTCCTGTTCACGTTATATGTCCTTCTTTAGCAGATATCACAGTGCTGTGCCAGCACATCCTCAGTCTGCGGTGGCTCATCTTGAGGAAATGACATTGAAGACTCTGGGCCTCCTGTCCTTCCTCTGCTTCCTGAGGGGACTGTCTGCTCCAATCACTTCACGTGGAGACTATTTGGCAGTTGCAGAAGGTGGCTGCTGATCCTGAGTTTTCTAACGCAATTGTTCCCTCTCAGTTTGTCTAAGCCTCGACTGTACAGTGATGATAACCCCCTCTGTGACTGAATCCATTGGCCATGCTTCAAGTGAACCTCTGTGGAGAATATTAGAAACAAAATGGCTTGTAGAATCATCGAATCATACAATACAGAAGAAGCCTTTTGGCCCATCGAGTCTATACCACCACAAATACAATAAAACTTACGCCAATCCCACTTTTCCGCACTGGGTCCATCGTCTTGAATGTTATGAAACTTCAAGTGTTCATCTGAGGACTTTTTCAATTTGTGATGTTTCCTCCTCAACTATCTATGTGTCTTAGCCTTCAGCTAAGGGGAACAGCTGCTTTCTATTTATCCTGTCCATGCCCCTCATAATCTGATACAGGTCTATTGGGTCTCCACTACCCCTCCCCAACCTTCTGTGCTCAAAAGAAAATGGCCTGGCTTATCCAGCATATTTTCATAACTGCGATGCTCAATCCCAGTCAACATATTGGTGAATCTTCTCTGCACCCTGTCCAGTGCCCTTTCCTGATGTGAGTGGCTGTGATAGAGTGGCACAGTGGTTAGCACTGCTGCTTCACAGTGCCAGGGACCCGGGTTTGATTCCAGCTTTGGGCGACTCACTGTGTGGAGTTTGCATGCACATTGTCCCTCTGTCTGTGTGGGTTTCCTCCAAGTGCTCTGATTTCTTCCCACAGTCCAAAGCTGTGTGGGTTAGGTGGATTGGCCATGCTAAATTGCCTGTAGTGTCCAGGGATGTGTAAATTAGCTGGATTATCCATGGGAAATGTAGGGTTACTGGTAGGGGCATGGATCTGGGTGGGATGCTCTTTGGAGGGTCGGTATGGATTTGATGGACTGAATGGCTTACTTCCACACTGTAGGGATTCTACGGTTCAGTCAGCATTTACATCACACACATGGGTGGGAGTTTTACACTGTCCTCAGTAGGTTCGTGGAGGATTCCAACCTGGGATGCTTGTATATGGACCTTTGACATAGTAAACCTTATTTCAGTGTACACAGCACAAAGTTGTATTGCACAAACACAGTGAGAGATTGTAAGTGTGGTAGGATTAATGGTGGAACCTTGACCCCACACAACACATTGTCAAGTACTTATAGTTCAAGGTAACAGGAAATCAGTTCCATGTCTACGTGTGGCCTATGGAATCTTGGATTGTCCTTGAGAGCTGTGGCCTGCAGATGACACTTTAAAGGTCACCTGTGATTGTTTCTGCTTCACAGAGATATCTATGGTCAATTTGTAATGGCCAGATACATGGGCAAGATTGCTTGTGGCCAGAATTTGTATTTGACATACAATCAGTCAGTGCATGTGTTTCACATGCAGAATCCTATGATTACAGATATTTTGAAACTGCTGTGCGTAAATGCGTGACTTACACAGCTTGTTTGTATTTGGACATGGAATGTAGATGTCACTGGCTTGACCAGCATTTGTTGCCCATCCCTAATTGGGGACAGTTATGAGTCAACCATAGAAAGTAAGAACTGCACATGCTAGAGTCAGAGATAACACAGTGTGGAGCTGGATGAACACAGCAGGCCAGGCAGCATCAGAGGAGCAGGAAAGCTGATGTTTCGGGTCGGGACCCTTCTTCAGAAATCAGGTTCCTGAAGAAGGGTCTCGACCCGAAACATCAGCTTTCCTGTTCCTCTGATGCTGCCGGCCTGCTGTGTCCCTCCAGCTCCACACTGTGTTACCTAAGAGTCAACCATATTGCTTAAGTCTGGAATCACATGTCGGTTAGACCAGGTAAAAATGGCAGACTTCCTTCTTGAAAAGATATTAGCGAACCAAAAGGATTTTTATAACAATCCACAATGGTTAAATGGTCACCATTAGACTACATTTTTTATTCCATATTTTATTTTCTTGCTATCATGTGATTGAGTTGAATTGGTTGAAAACCAGCATCTGTGATGCTGGCAATATCCAGAGGAGGCTGAGATTGTCCACCCACTCAGCACTTTTGGCTAAAGATTGTTACCAATGCTACAGCCTTATCTTTGCTTTGATGTGCTGGGCTCCCACATCATTGGTCTACAGTCATCTTCCTCACTATCAACCACGAGGCCAGTTTTTTGTGTCATCTGCAAACTTCTTGATCATGATCCCTCCACATAGATCCGACTCATTAATATTTACCGCAAAAATTAAGCATGAGCCCATGGAACCCTTTTTGAAACAGCCTTCTGCCTACAAAATTACTTGTCAATAATTACCATTTGCTTCCTGGCACTGACCCAGTTTTGTACCAAGTTTGCTGCATTCCCTTGGATTCTATGGGCATAATTTTTTTAAGCTGTCTGCCCTTTGGTGCCTTGACAAAAACCTTGTTAAGATCCATGTAGACCAACTGATTGGCCCTTATCCATAATTCATTTCACTTCAAAAATTCGATCAAGTTAATCAGACATGATCTTCCCTTTACATATCCATGCTGATTATTCTTGACTAATCCATGCCTTCTATGTAATAGGCTATTCTATCTGTAAGAATTGATTCCAATTATTTCTCATAGCTTAAGTGAAATGAATTGGTCTGTTATTATTGGTGTATGCCTTTTTTAAAGAACGATACACATTAGTACTCTTCATTCTCTTGTGTCATATCAGTACCCTTTAAGGATTGGAAAATGGTAGAAAGAAATTCCCATCATTTTCTCCCTAGCCTTTTTTTTTAAACAGTTTTATCTTGACCTGGTGATTTATCTAGTTTCAAGAATTTTAATCCTATCTGTACTCCCTTTTTCTAAATGAAGATCATGTCCAATACTTTACACTCCTCCTTAACTACAATGGGCTGAATATTACATACCCTGACATGCTGGTGTTTTTGCTGGGGGTCTACAAAATATAAGGTAGGTCCCAGCCTACCACTGTCCTACCCACCACCAAGCTTGCCCCATATTGAACTAAATAATTAAAGGTCAATTAAATTTATTAAAAGCTCACTCGACCCCAATATAACCCTGACCACACTATAATCCAGTTGGCATGGATAGCAAACAGAATTGAATAAGCCATTCTCTGCAAATTTTTGCAAGTATAGAATGAAGGGATTTGGAGGAAGCCTTTGGAGAATGCCCTTTATGTATATGAGGCACCTTTCCCGAAGATAGTATCCAACTTTCCTTCTTTCCCAAATGGACTTTAAATCCTACTCTCACCACCCCCTCCACCCATTACACCTTACGGGTCTGGGGCTTTCACCCTGGGACTGGTTCCCACGACTGAGCCCTGGTGCTGCCAGGACTGCTGGAGCTCCTGGCCAATCAGATTAGCCACCAACTTCAGAATGTGTGACACCCAGCCTCTAATGGGTAGAAGCCCCTTTCTGCATTCATTTAGCATTACAGCTGCAGGGCAGGCTCTTAACTGGCCACTGACTTCACTAACAGAACAGAGCCCCCATAAATTTTGGCCCAACATTTATCATTTGTGAATGCAAACGCAAAGTATTCATTAAGACTATACCAATATCTTGTTTGTCGATACATACTTCCGTTTTTTATTGGTCTCTTATGAGCACTGCAGGTTTATATGCACGTACAGCAAGTAATTAAGATGGTGAATGGAATACTGTCCTTTATTACAAGAGGAATTGAATACAATAGTAAAGATGTTTATCTTCAGTTTTATGAGGAATTGGTGAAGCCACATTTTGAATTCTGTGAGCAGGTTTGGCTTCCTTATTGACAAAAGTTTGTAAATGTGTTGGAGATATTTCGGAGAATCTTTTCTTGATTCACATTTGGAATGAGTAGATTGTCTAATGATGAAAGATTGGACAGTATGGGCTTATTTTTACTCAAGTTCAGGAAAGTGCCAAATGATTTGATTGATGTTTAAACCCTGAATGCTTTTGACAAGGTGAATGTAGAAAGGAGATTTACTTTTTTGCATGAGTCTAGAAATAGGACTTGAAAAATTAATGGTCATCTTTTTAGAGCAAAGATTGCAATGTTTTTCTCTTAGTGGGTTGTGTGACTTTGCCTCACAAGGAAGGGTCTGAGGAAGTGTCTGTTCTGAGGAAGGGTCACTGGACCCGAAACATTAACTCTGTTTTCTCCTTCACAGATGCTGCCAGACCTGCTGAGCTTTTCCAGCAACTTTGTTTTTGTTGCCTCACAAGGTGTTGGAGTCAAGTCATTCAATATTTTAAGGCAGAGGTAGATAGCTTTTTGTTAGGTGAGCACGTGACAGGTTATTGGGGATGGGTGAAAATGCGAATGTTGGAATGAAATAAAATCAGCCATGACCTTATTGAATGGTGGAGTAGGCTTGAAAGACCAATTGGCCCTTGGTTTGTGAGCTTTTCTTTTCTGCCTAATCTCAACTTGCAAACTCACTGATATCAAGAGGGTTTGAGATTTGCCAACCTACCCTTTTACTTTGTGGGAACGTTTACTGTGGTCTACTTGCAATTTCCTTTTGAAAGTCTCCCACTGCTCTGACACTGATTTACCTTCAAGTAATTGTTCCAATCCACTTTTACGAGATCACTCTGAACCTCGTGAAATTGGCTTGACTCTAGTTTACAATGCTGTCTCCTGTCTATCTTTGATCTTTTTAATAATTATGTTAAAGTAACTGACTTCCAATCGCTACTAGCAAAATACTCTCCCAGTGCCACTCCTTTCACCTGCCCAGCTTTATTTCCTAATAGGAAGTCCCTCAGAACTGTGCTGTCTTTTGTTGGACTTGTTAGACACTAGCCAAAAAAATCTCCAAAATGCTCCTCAAGAATTCTGATCCCTCAATTCCATTAACAATAAAACTCTCCCAGTTAATATTAAAGGAAATAAAATATCTTTCTGCTGTATTAACTTTGTACTTCTAAAAGATTTGCACACATATTTGGTCTTTTATCTCCCTCTGCCTGTTTGGGGGTTTGTAGTTTATTCCCTAGTATTGTGACAGCACTGTGTTTTTCCGTAGCTGAATCCATATGGCTTAATTTGATAATACGATTGATATATCATTCCTCCTCACAGCTGTATTTGTTTCTTTGACTAAAGTTGCCCAAACACCTTTTTTGTAACCCTCTTGATCTCATCTAAAAACCCTATAACCAGGAACATTGAACAGCCACTCCTGTCACTTCTGAGGCCATATTTCTGTGATTGCTATGATATCATACTGTCACATTTCTATCTTGTCATCTGCTTTATTTGCTGTGTGCTTTGCATTATGTTATACTCTTGAGCACTGCCAAACGCTTTTTCCTTATTTTTATAACCGTTGTTTCTTCAACTTTCTGGACTCATCCAATAAATTTCTGCCTTCTATTTTCTTACAGCTCGCTCTTAACTATCTTTTGAAATCCCCAAACAGGCCACTCAGGCAAAGGGCAATTAAGGTGGGCGATAAATACTGCCCAACCAGTGTCACTTAATACAATAAATGAAATAGGATGGCTTTCTCCCTGCAAAGTCGTTGAATATTTTGCTACCTCCACCTCTCTTTTTGTCTTAATTGGATTATTATGTTTGAATTGCTCCAGTGAGGTTTCCAGTCCTGTTGCAGTGATTATCAAATTTGTAGGTGACATCCCATGTGACTGTGATAAAGAGAAACCTTTTCACTTTATCTTTTTCAATCTGTCTGCGGTTTTACATGGTTTATCACACCATGCTCCTCTAACACCACTTCACTCCAGTACAATTGGTGGGACCTGTCCTATCTGGTTCCATTCTTATCAGTCTAACCAGCGTCTTCTCTTTTTGCTCCACATGTTACCTCCATGTCCTTCTTCATCCATACCGATGACCTTTTATATGCTGTCCTTGTGCCATCTTCTGAAAGCATATATTCTGACTGCATCCAACTCTAACCCACTATCACCTACCCCTCTTCCATCATTGCTAAATCATTAAACTGCTTATTCAACACCAGTACGAGATGAGCATAAATTTTCTCCAATTTTTTTTGGGTAATTGATGCCAATGTTTTCAGTCCCTGTTCCCAGTTCCATTTCCCTGCTATTGACTTCACCTCTCTTCATGTCAGCAATCTGAGACCAAACTTATAACCTTTATTTCAGATATGGACCAAAGTTGAGCTATAAATTTTTGCAATCAATGGAAACAGCCATATTGAACTCTGTACAATCACCTGCCTTTGTTCCTATCTCAGATCATCTGCTACTGGAAACATCATTCTCGCCAAAGTGCCCTCGAGACTTGATTATTCAAAAGCATTGCAAGCTGGTCTTTAACATTCTACCCTGTGCAAAGTGAAGCCATCCAAAACTGTGCTATCTACATCTTAACTGATACCAAATTCCCTTTTAACTCATGTACTCAATGATGTCCGTAAGCTCCTGGTCAAGAATTATCATGATCTTAAAATTCTCATCCTTGTTTTCAACTCCTTTTCTACCTCTATAATCTCCCCCAGTCTCACATCCTCTGAACTACCTGTACTTCTCTAATTTTGACCATTTGCGCACCTAATTTAAATTAGTCCCACATTGTAGGAAGTATCTTGAGCTATTTTGAGACACTTTGACTCATACAGGTAAAGGGTTAAAGTCATAGGGTGGCACAAGCATTCATATAAGTATCCTCTCCTGAACAGGAAAGGAACAGATTCTGTGGTCTCAAGGAAAGTAGTAAAAATGGTAAGTAAGGACAGAAACCTGGCCGAACTAAGTTCCACGTCATTTTCTGAGTCAATCCAATCAACACGATTGGCTTTTTGCATAAATTGGAGTTAAGAAGAGCAACTGCAATTAACTACTTTGCATATATTGCACTAGGACCTGCTACCAGGAATATTGCTTGCTCAGCTTGGATGACAGCTAAAGTAATTTCTTCAAATCAGTGCAATACCTGCCTGTGTGTTGGAGATTATTTATAAAGTGCAATACTCCAAAATTAATCTGAATAGTAATTGATAACCACAACTATTTGAACTTCTGGTGTTAATGACTAAATTACTAACCTCATAATCTAATTACGTTGACTTGAAACACAGGGACTTGAGTTCAGATCCCACATGGCACTTTGTGGATTTGAGTTTAGTTTAATAGTAAATTTGGAATAAAAGTGCTACTTTCATTAATAGTCACTGTGAAGTTAACAGACTGTTGTAAAAGCCAAACTGATTGATTATTGTCCCTTAGGGAAGGAAACCAGCTGTCCTTACCCAGTCTGGCATCTATGTCACTTTATATTCAAAGGAATATGGTTGACTCTTTGTGGTGGCAATGCATTAATCCAAGATTTTGAAAGCGCTGAAGGATTTTTGGTCTTGATTTGTTTATTGCACTAAGCAATGCAAACACTGTGTTCTATCTCCAAAGAAATGCTAGATGGTGCCAAACTCTAGGACCCACAACTGTGTTTGAGGCATAGCTGATGAACATTGCCCAGAAATTGCTAAGACCAAGGGCCATTCCCCACCTGTCTTATACTGAGATTATATTTTGTTGTACTGAAAGGCTTAGCTGAAAATGCATTTCTCATGTTTTTACAGGTTAATTTTATTGCTGGTTGTTTTTATGATGGGATCATGCTTTATGCTATTGCTCTGAATGATACAATTGCAGCAGGAGGATCCAAGAAAGATGGACTGGTAATCAGCAAAAACATGAAAAATCGACATTTCCAAGGTATGTTTGCAATTTGTTCTTCATGCTTCAAATTAATATTTTATTGCACTCTTGTTGTCTCTTGTATCATCTTGATTGTCAGATTTGATTCAAAAAGTCTCTATATACATTTTAACTGCACTAAAGATCTTTTAATTGACCATTAATGTGTAATTGGTTAAATTTTCTCTTATTCTATTATTGTTATATCAAATGACCTGACTCTGCTCAAAGTACATATCCCCTGTTTTTGGGGAAGCAAATGGAGTAAAATGGGTTTTAAAAGCCTGTTTTCTTAAGCTTAGTGCTGGAAAATTGCATCTGAATTATCCTTGAAAGAAAAGTACCCTTTACTGTCACCTGAAATCCTGCAGTGCACCCTCTCCAAAGTAACTGTATTTTTCCTGAGGTGTGGTGCTCAGAACTGAATGTAATACACTTGATGAAGTTTGACCAAAGCCCGATAAAACCAAGACTTCTGCTTCTCCTCTTTGTATTCACTCTTGAGATAACTGCAATTACTGTAATCCATTAGCTTTCTTAATTTTTTTTATACTTGTGCAGCCCTCAATCCAGTGTCCTTGCAAACAGCCAACCTTTGACTTTCCATGCATTTTGGTTAAGCTGCCACTATCTGACTTCTATTTTCATTGCCTTTATTCCCATACATTTGATTATTAATTCTTGATAAGGTGCTGTTCCACTTCAGCTCCACTTCCTCTCTCCCAAGATGAAGAAACACAAAGTTGAATATTTATGGGGTAAAACTGACCTTCTTCTCAACTGATAGATATTTTGCAATTGCATTACTGCTTCTCACTGTTCTTAGCTAACACCACTTAGTATTCCAGGATCATCCTGGAAGGTAAAAACAAGCCTAAACCTCTTTACTTGTAACCAGTTGCCTCTTTAAACCCCTCTTCCTTGCAATCTAGGCTCATCTCAAGCATCTGGAAGAGCACTCGTCAAACAAGGCACTAGTCAGATCATAGCTGGAATACTGTAAATCAATTTTGGTACCCTTATCTAAGGAGAGATACACTGGCATTGGAGGCAGTCCACGAAAGGTTCACTAGGTTCGTAGCAGGTATACAGGGACTGCCTAATGAGGAGAGTTTGAGTAGATTTCACATCCTCATTGAAACATAAGAGATTCTTAGAGGATTTGACAGGGTAGATGTCGAAGGGTTGCTTCCCCTTATGGAAGAGGTCTAGAACCAGAGAGAATAATGTCGGAATGAGAGCTTGCGCATTTAAGACAAAGATAGGGAGGAAATCCTTCTTTCAGAGAGTAGTAAATCTGTGGAATTCTTTACAACAGAGGGCAGTTGAGGCTGTGTCACAAATTCAAGGCTGAGATAGACAGATTTTTAATCTGTAAGAGAATCAGGGTGTATGGGAAAAAGGCAGGAAAGTGCAGATGAGGATTATCAAATCAGCCATAATCTTATTGAATAGTGAAGCTGACTCAATGGTCTGAATAGACTCTCTGCTTCTATGTCTTATGATCTTAAGGTACTTTTTCTTCCTGTCAAGCATGGAGACCATCAATGAAACTATCCTCCCCAATTCTTCACTCCTGTTTTGCTTTTCACCCTAACTTCTTGGTTGTTTCCTACATTTTCCAATCCTGCGCCATTATAGGTCCAAGTCTGTCTCCCTCATCTCGAACCCTCGCCATGAGAGCCCTATATGCTCTCCTGATTCACCCCCACACAACTCCCAGGAATTAAACTTGTATTACTAGTTTCTGTGCAAGTCATAATCTTAAATGGTTCCATTTCTCAAGCGAAAGCCTTCATCAAAGCCAAAGTGAAAGCAACATACTGTAAATGTTGGAAGTCTGAAATAAAAGCAGACAATGGTAACAATACTCAGCAGCTCTGGTGACATCTGTAAGAGAAAAAAAGAGTTATCATTTTGAGTTAAATTTGACTCTTTTTCATTGGTAGATCTTTGCCACTCGAAATATGGTTCATTTATGTATTCCTGAGTCTGGCTTCATTGTTTTTCCAAGCTGGATATCTACATTCAATCCTTTCATGTCAAATATGTGCAAATTCTTAAAAAAGTGTGAAGTGGCGTGTGGTGACACTGACTGCCTTTGACATCAAGGCTACATTTGACCAACTAAGGCATTAAGGAGCCCAGGACAAGTAGAGTCAATGGGAATCAGGGGAAAATCTCTTGGCTGGTTGGCATCAAAACCTGGAAAAAAGGGTTCTGGTTTTTGGAGGCCAGTCATCTCAGCACCAGGACATCTCTACAGGAGTTCCTCAGGGTTGCACCCTTGGCCCAACCAATTTTAATTGCTCCATCAATGACCATCCTCCACGATAAGTTTAGAAGTGTAGATGCTTGCTAATGGTTGTAGAAAGTTCAGCAACATTCCTCAGATACTGTGTCAAAATTCAACAAAACCTGGACAATACCCAGGATTGAACTGACGAGTGGCAAGTAACATTCATGCCACACAAGTGCCAGGCAATGACTGTCTCCAACAAGAAAGGATCTATGTTTTAATGAGGTTACATTATTAATAATAAATTGTTATCTATTTTGTTTAAGCTTTAAACTTGGTGATAAAATCTGATATTTGTAAAGTCTGGCTAGGAACATTTGGGCAATTGGTTGGTGAACTTAGTGATAGTGAGGCTGATTTGGAACATTGACATCGTATTCCCTGTGCTCTAGGATAAACAGACACAGCTTGCATGCTGCCAAGGAAGTACCATTGTGATCACCTGATAAAGTTGAAGGCATTGGAACTTGCAACACTTTAGTATTTAGTGCTCCTTCATTAACACTGTTCATCGTGCAAACTGGATTCTCCGTAAGACTAGGCGATGCATTCTCATCTTGAAGACTATTACAGAAATCAAGATATGTTGCAATAAGATTCAAGCACATGGAATAGGTTCATCACCTGGATGCGTTTCCTGGTGAGGAATCTCTGAAGAATAAATAGAGTCATCCTCATTGATATCACCTCGAGAGGATACCATAGAGTGTTCAAACAATCCCATCTCCTAATGCTACATCTTCAGATGAATCAGTGACAATATAAAAATATTTGATGGGATCTACGAAGACAACTGCTGCTAGGATCCCTTGCCAGACTGAACTATTCAATAACAAAATTCTTAGGACTGAAATAAAAATCAAAGTTTTCCACGACCGATTAAAAATCTGCTGAAGTTTCATCATGTTCATATTCATTGATATGGATTTCTTCAGCAACTGGGCCCACTGTACATAGGGATATACTGAGCTGGAGCTGATGCTGCTTAAAATGATTTGAGGTATCTAAGGCGATTGTGTACTTGAGAAAATTCATCTTCTATGCCTCCCAACTAATTGCTCGAATCAGTGCTTCAACTGCATCAAAGAGCCTTGGAAAGGCCAAAAATGTTCAGCTAGTTTGCATACCGCTTGCAGCCACTTCAGGCTATACCTCATTTCAGTCCACTTTGGGTAAGCCATCAAGTTACTACCTTCTGAGCAGATCTTCTGAGGGTCGTCATTCATCATGCCTTGTTGGTCAGTTTTGCCTCGTGGGTCTTCAGACTCGTCTGAGAACAACACACAAGCAAACTTTGACTGCTCCTACTGTGTTTGTTCTAATTCCGGTTTGAGTTCTTTGTATTTTGATACAAGCTCTGGCCAGACCACTTAGTAACTGCTGAATCTTATCCATCATTACTGAGCTGTACAGGATTTAACCTCTTAGTAGAATACTAATACATGACTACTGAGGTCTCAGTACCATCACAGCTTACCTTCAAGGCTCATCTGCATATTCATTAAAACTTATCTGTATAATTGGGATGGCTGTTTATATCACAATCAATATAAAAATATAGCTTGCCAAAACTATATAACAAACTGGTAGCAGAAGTATTATAAAAATATCAAGTGCTGGTGTTTCAAGTCAGTTGTCTCTTCTGGCTGCTTTCAGGAAAAGCTGTGATGTTATATAAAATTGTTATAATTTGTTTTGAAACAGAGGGGACGTCAGTCTGATCACCACAAAACATTACTTACCTCTTCGAACTGGTCAATAATTAGCTTAGAAGAGGATGCTGTTGCAACTTATAAATGTTAATGTTGCGCAATCAGCAATGCTTATCTTGCTGTATTTCTTAATGGCATGGAGTAATGCATCTTAAAACTGAACTCCATAAATATTTAAAATTGTGAGGCATCCAGGAATCTACACTAGAACGTAATGTATTTTATATCCGTGCTTAACCCTCGAAAGACTCATCACATTTGTGACAGCTGCAGTCATTTCCTGTTTATGCAGTAGAGAAATTGTTTATCTTGCTGTAATCTTTATTAACTCAGTAAGCCTTGAGTCATCTCAGCTTTCAAGCTACAGTCACCACGGATACAGTCATGTAGTGTCAATAAAGAGTTGCTAGCTGAGATCGGTGAGTTAGCAGAACCAAGTTGCACTGATGGCTGCCACATGCTGTTTGCTCGTGAACAGCTCAGAAGGAGTTCTGCTGACCATGCAACATCTGAATACTAAATTAATCAGTCATGTAAGGAATTAGCTAAAATTTGAAACTATAGCTGAGAACTTTTAAAACCTGGTTCCCCACAGTTAGGTTGCAAGCTCCTGTTGACGGCCTCAGCTCTGAAATTCAGTTTACTTTACACAGGTTAGACTGCACTGTTTGCATTGATAAACACTGAAACTAGTTTCACATGAAAACAAACTCATTTATACAACTGACCTGTGCAGGAATTATGATTAAATACCTAAAGGCAATTGGTATAAGTTATGACGTTATACCTTGGCACAGTCTAATGAACTTTTTTTATAAGGCCACCATTCTGTTTTTCAAATTGCTTTCATACTTTCCCTCAGCTAGGCCTCCTTGTATTAATCGTTGTGGACAAGCTGAATATATAATCTGCTCTGAATCTGGTCATTAGGGTGTTAAATGTCAGTGGACTTGGCTTCTGCCTTCCTTTCTGCATGGATAAGATCCTTATTTTAATTCATTACTTGTATTCAATAAACTAAGTAGCCAGTATTAGGAGCATTTCCTAAAAGCAAACGTTCAGCCATCCTCATCACTCTGTACTATTGTGTCTTCATGATGCAAACTATCATGCAATCAAAGAGAGAAGATTTAGTCATTTAATTGTACAGACATTTTTCCTGAAAACAACACATTTTATCAAAGCTTTTTGTCTTGCTGTCATAAAGACAATTCATAAGAATGCCAGTTCAAGAGGAAAACCAAAGTTTATCCTGCATGAGAACAGGGAACTAATTCATTGGAAGGTGGACTTTGATAGATAAAGGTGTTGCCATGTAGAATGCACCCTTTTATGCTAATTGACAATTAATTGCCAGGCTTTGTTTAAATTTTAAACCAAGCAGGTTGATTCTGGTTGGTCAGGTCATTGCTCTGAGAAATGAACAGGCAAACAGCTTTCACTTAATTTGTTGGCTTTCCTCTTGAGTAATCAATTTTCTGTTCTGTAATGTATCAAAATATAATTACATAGATTGGGGATTTTTCAGAACTGCTCTCCAACTGTAATTTCATGAGGTATTAAGGCAGAACAACGTTTATGTGTGTAAACAGGCTTCTTCTGCTGCATCTTACATTAGAATAGCTGACTGTAACACAGTCAAATAGAATCAATAATTGGAAATGGAACACATCCTTATCAGAAAAGCAGAATGCCTCAGAATCTCAAATAAAGCAGAATGTGTGAAAACATTAAGCAGGACAGGGAGCAACTGTGGAGAGAAACGCAGATTAAATGGCGACATTTTTGGGTCACCTTTGAAGGTGGGAACAGAAGTAAACATATCAACATGGATGGCATGTCAGTTTCAGACCACCATTCCTGGCAGCACCCATTTTTGGGAAAGACAAATTCCAGACCTGTGAAGAGTGCCCAGCCTGCAAGAGGCAGGCAAGTTAGTATTAAGAATAATAATTCATCTTCATAAGATTGAAACCAAAATGCTGCTGGAAATCCAAATTAAAAACATCTGTTAAGAGAGACAGATTCTTTTATGACTCTTCTTCAGGCCTAAAAGGGGTTGAAAATGGTGTTACAGAGAGCAGGAGGGGAGAGTGAAACAGATTGTAAGGTAGCCCAGAGCAAAACAAAGGCAGTGATAGGGAGCAGTGGAGATGTAAAGTAGATGTAAGTGATAAGGCAAAAATGGCTCCACTCTGCAGAGAAGCAAGTCAACAAGACAAGAATGTGACACAGCTGGAGGGCTGGGGTGGTGGTGCAATTGTGTTGAGCCACCTCTTAGTGCACTGTTATTCCAGCCAGCTCCTTCCCTGAACCTGGTAGCCCTCTTAGTGGACCTCCAGCTTCTCCAGTTGGCTTTAGTTGGACTAAAATCTCATTCCAACTGGCAGCTTATCCAAGCGCAAATATTAAAGTTAATCAGTTTCCACAGACAGGCAGGCTTCTGACCTGAAAACAAATGTGACTCATATTTCCCACCTTGGTGACAAAAAAAACAAATCGGTAGTATTTCAGCATACTGAAATGTCATCAGAAGTAAAAGAAGTCAGTTATCATCAGAAAATGCCTGAATTGATTTCAGGGTAATGCTTTCCTCGAACAATCTGTCTTGATTTCCAAACTCGCAGGGTTTATCCTTTCCAGCACAATATTCATATATTTTCAATGTCCACATGGGTATAGACAATTCTGACACGTGTAGAGATAGTGATGCATTTTGACAGCCTTTGCAATGGACATGGGTCCACCAAAAGCTGGAATGCTTGAGGCTGCTCAAAAATTGATCTAACTTTCCTCATTTCCAATAGACGATGGCATTGGAGCATACTGGTTCCAAAATACACTGCAGCAACTTGCAAATGCTCCTTCTATAGTACCTTCTGAACCCACAGCCTTTGCCACTTAGAGCCAGAAGGTCAGCAGATACATAGGAACACCTCTACCCTCACAAACCCCACACCCAAGTCATACACATTCGGAGTTGGAGCTATATCATGTTCTTTCACTGTCACTGAGTCAAAAGCCTGGCAGTCTCTCCCTAAGAGCACTGTGGATAAACTATTACGATCTTCATGGAGACCAATAAACTAATAACCTAGAAGAACTAAACTTTCTCAATGAAAGAAGCTGAAGGACAAAATTACACTTTTTATAACTTTACTTTAGCAATCAAGTTTTCAATCAATATAATTTCAACGCAATTAAAAGGCAAACTGCATTCAGTAGAAATCATAAATTGCACTTGAATTACCAAGACAATAAAATTGGATCTCAAGGATTTACTGCAAGTCCGTTGTAACATAAATGACATCATTTTCAGCTGCACAGTCCTTCACAACTTCTTTCTTCCTCAGGTAGAGTGCAACTTCTTTACTTCAATTAGGATCTGGCCCATAACTTTCCTTCAGGAATTACTCCATCCAAATTCCACACATACACTTATCACCAAAATGGCCTAATTCTTTTTGTTGTCACGGGTGGGATATGGACATTGTTGGCTGGTGAGCATTTATTACCTTTCCCACTTGCCCTTGTGAAGGTGGTATTGAGCTGCCTTCTTGAGCTGTTGCAGTCAACATGCTGTGGGTTGACCCATAATGCCCTTAGCAAGGGAATTCCAGGATTTTGACCAGTGACAGTAAAGGAAGAGTGATATAATTCCAAGTCAGGATGGTGAGTGGCTTGGAGGGGAACTTGAGATGGTGGTGTTCCCATATATCTGCTGACCTTGTCCTTCCAGACAGAAGTGATTGTAGGTTTGGAAGGTGATGCCAGAGGTGAATTTGGAGTGCTTAATAAGAAGGACAATAAAGTTGAACACTTTTTCTTTATCTCTTTATTTTTCTGCATTTATATTCTATGTTTTGGTTTATTTTTTGGTGTTTTAAGATGGCACCAGAGACTGGTGACACTATACAACATTTCTCACTGTATTTTGTTTTAAATACAAGTGACAATTAATAAATAGATTAAACACTGCTGCTATTAAAAGTCGGTGGTGGAGGGAGTGGACATTTCTGGATGTGGTGCCAATCAAGCAGGCTGCTTTGTCCTGGATGATGTCAAGCTTCTTGAGTGTTGTTGGGGCTGCACTCATCCAGGCAACTGGGGAGTATTCCATCACACTCCTGACTTGTGCCTTGTAGATGATGGACAGGCTTTAGGGAATCAGGAGGTGAGTTACTCGCCGAGCTATTCCTAGCCTCTGACCTGCTCTTGTAGCCACTGTGTTTATGTGGTGAGTCCAGTTGAGTTTCTGGTCAAAGGTAACCCCCAGGATGTTGATAGTGGGGGATTCAGTGATGGTAACACCATTGAATGTCAAGGGACAATGGTTAGAATGGCAGTTATTGAAGACGATCATAACCTGGCATTTGTGTGGCACGAATGTCACTTGCCACTTGTCAGCCCAAGCCTGGATATTGTGCAGATCTTGTTGTATTTGAACATGGACTGCTTCAGTATCTGAGGAGTCACGAATGGTGCTGAACATTGTGCAATCATCGGTGAACATCCCCACCTCTGACCTTATGATGGAGGGAAGATCATTTTCTTTTGCTTTATTTTCCTTTCCTTTTCGTCTTTTTTTCCTTCTTCTCTGTGGCGGATTGGTTGCCAACACTGGCATGGCAGTGAGAGCGGGCCACATGCGAAGTGGCGGATATGGCTTCTCCCGGTGATCAGAAGCAGTGGCAGTGAGGACAATTTTCCTGGTGATCGGGGGGATGGCAGGGATGGTGGGGGACATGGAGGGTTGGGGGTGGTGGCAGCAAGGGCCTGTGGCAGCAGTGAGATAATCGTCCTGCTGTAATGTGGCAATGGTGAACTTTTCACAGTACTCATTTGAGTGCATATGACAATAAAGCTAATTCAATTCAATTCATTGATGAAGCAGCTTTAGATGGTTGGGTGGAGGCCACTAACTGGTTGGGTGTAAGAAAGGGTGGGCTTTTGTCTCAGGAGCATTTCATAATCTGCCAGTGTTATGGCCTACTTGGACTTAGTTGCTCTCTGTTCCTTTAAGTGCATCCTCATTGGGTAGGATATGGAGTTTTCGAACTCCTCAAGGAGAATGGTTTTCATGAAGATTTTCGGAATTGGCTCCTGTCTTGAATACGTATACCCACCAATCAAAATCAAGCTGCTTAAACCTTTCAAATTCCAGGCACATGTGGTCAGACTGTTTTCTGTGGGGATGGAATTTTTGATGGTACACTTCCAGCACTATTTGACATGTACTTAAGACAGCCAATTTTATTGTGTCATAGTGACTGGCTGTTCTCTCTTGTAAGGTGGAAAAAATGTTGTGATCTTGAAAACTTGCACTGCTGTAATAACGAACAATGTTGGATTAAAATAAAAGCAAAGTCCTGCAGATGCTAGAAATCTGAAATAAAAAGTGTTGGAGTACCTCCTCGGCAGGCCTGGAAGTACGAGAAAAGACAGAAACAAAATTAGTATTTTGAGTCTTCTTTAGAACACCATATTAATTCTTCAGTGCCTTATTTGGGAGTGCTAATTGTGACAACATGTCAACAATTCAATCTGTTTCCCATCTGTTCCATTTGTTCCTCCTCCATCTTTATTCAAAAGCTTAGAAACCAGCACTTTTCCAGTCTCTTTCAGTTCCAAAGAGTTCAGATTGAATTTAAAACATTAACTCTCTTTCTTTCCACAGATGATGCCAGGCCCTTCTGAGTTTCTCCACCACATTTTGCTTTTATTCCAGTGTCGAGCTGGCACTTTAACTGCAACCCACTTAAGAGAGATAAAGAAGGCTTCCACCTCTATCTCCTCAAATGTAGGAATTAAATGTGCAAGCAGAGTTGCCTCCAAATTTACATCTGAGTCAGTGTTGTCTTCATGATAGATAATGGGATTCCTGCTCCTCAGCTTGAGTTGTCCTAGTTCAAATGCCCTCTCTTACAATTTTTCCTGAAATCCTCTCTATTCCTTCTTTGTCCTTTCCTCACTTGCCAGTCTCTCTCTCTTTCTCTCCTCCTTTTCTTGGTATTCTAATTTCTATTCCTCAAACTTTAATCTCTCTACCACTACCCCATCTGCTTCCTTTTTTCTCAATTTTCACCTGTAAAGTGTTAGCCACCCTTTTAATATTTTGACTTTTCTGCCTTAGGGACAACCTTCCAATCCCGAGTGCCTTGCTGTACATTTTGATTGCTCAAGAGACAGAAATGTTAAATTCACAAAAGTAGCATTCCCTACATCTGCTAGTAATGCACGGACATCAAATGTGCAAATCTCTATACTGTAGCAGTACAAATTCAAGAAAGCCTTTTATATTTTCTTTAAATTGGTTGAAAATTTACCCACTCTAATTCTTTTGTTTGATTTATGGATACAAAGCATGGCCATGAGCTCCCAATTTGTTGTAACCAGATCCCGGGTGATTATTTCGTTATTAAGATATGATTATTAAGGTTCCAGACACAATTCCCCTTCTTTATTCATCCTTCTTCTCCTACGGTTGCAGCAAGGTGAATTTACAATGGATGCCCTCCCTGGATCATATGAGTCTATGTTTTAGAAGGAACAACCCAATCAGTCTTGTTTGAATTAGCAAGGAATGAGGTGTTAGTTATTAACCGTGAGAAGAAAGATCAATGAAACAAATATGTACACAGATTAGAAATGAGAATTGAACCCAAAAGTAAAAGATTAAATTTAAAAAATATATGGTCAGACTCTGGGCTATTTATAAAGAGTAGCTAGTGGATGTTGACTGTTCAGCAGTTTATTTTGAGAGTCTTAGCTTTGCAGGTTATTTGAACTCCTTTGGTACTGTTTCCTTTTGATGGGCTTGCTGTTTGGCTGGTTTCTATCAGAGTAAAGGAGTCATTAACTTACATTACAGGAGTGACTAGTAGATTGTTTTTCCACAGTGACCTTCACACACACTAGTATTCAAACCCAAGCTAGTACACTCAAGTACCTCAGCACTCTGGCAAACATAAACACCTCAGCTCACAAGCATACTTTCCACTAGCATGCAAAAACCAGGTTAAACTGATGATTATCCCTTGTTCTTGTGTATTCCTTAAAGGCGAGGACATGAAACTTGCCTCTCACTTAGACTGCTATCCTTTCTCCCATCATGTTCACAGTTTGAGTTGACTCCCAGGAGATTGCAGTTCAGTTTGTTGTGCATTTTTCCCTTTTAAATTAATCCCTTTGAAATTATCTTGTCACCTTGTCAAGCGTGATTTTCCACTGTTTGCCTGTAGATTGCCACTGAATTTACATCTGCAGTCATCTTTTAGTTTTTTCTTCCATTTTTAAGAAAAGAACATACGTAATTAAAATTCATTATGTACCTAAGAACCTCTGGGTTTCTCATTTATCATGACAGGGACACTCCCATGTCAGAAAGAATGCCCCCTTTCTTCCTTCCTATCTGGGATTTTAGTACCCAGAGGCCTTGGCCTTCTCCCTGAAATGGTGAAAACTGACCTGTCCAATGCCTCTAGCCCTTTGTCTTCGGGCTGGTTATACTCCTAGCTTTACATTACCAGGCTCTGGTGCAGTCCAGGCTGCTGGAACTTCCAACAATCAAACTGGTCTCCAGCTCCAGAAAATGGTGTCTCCTCCGACTGAAGAACAGAAGTGCCACTGCATCAAATTAGCTTTTCTGCAGCGTGTTATGGCTTAGGGAGAATATTCCTCTGAGCCTGTCAGCTGGCGAACTGACTTTCCTACTGACTTTCCTTCTCCCACACCCTCACAGTAAAATTCCCTGTCTTTCCTCTGAGAGATTTGAAAATATTTTTCTCAATCAGTTTCCATTACCTTAGCAATTTGACGTCACAGGCTGTTCTCCCAGAAGTCTAATGTCACCAACAGGAATCTAAAGTTGCAGCCTGCTTTCTCAAAAACTCAAAGTTTTGGCTTCTTGTTCATTTAGAGACTAACTGAAGTATAGAGGTTTTGAAGCTAAAGTCAGTGCAGGTAATAGCTTGCACGTGCTCCCCCCTCCATCCCTTTGTCTTGCCAACAGTGGATTTAACCAACATCAGATGGACTCCAGTGATTCAAGAAGGCCACCAAGTTACTATGGGCAATTTGATGGGGGAAGGGGTCCACAAGTGCTAGCTATGCCTGTGACACCTCTATCCTGGGAACAGGCAAAAGCGTCGTCAGAGAAAGGAGATATTCTTTCCATCAGTTGGAATTAGATTAGATACAACTGCTGGATAAGGGAACATAACATTCCAAATCATGACACTGCATAATCCCAGATGATCATGTTAGATTTATCAGATCTGCATCTATATATCCTTTATGTTTTACAAGCCAATGGGGTAGCATGCTGGAAATCGACCCCACTATTCCTGGAATCATACAAAATGTTAAAGTTATTTTTACCTGACTTCCACAATGAGGTTGATAGAAGGCACATAGCAGGCTTCTGTACTAAACAAGAATTATTTATTATAATTAAACTACAACTAGAAGTAAACTGATATAAATCATTAGCATATTACACTAGTAACTAAAAGGCCCCTTAACATACACACACATGCACGCACACACACACGAAAATAGATAATTGGCAGAGGTAAGAAAATACTGGAAAGGCAGTCCCATGGTTTTTACTTCCCAATTCTGAAATTGAGATGATCATCCTTTGGTTAGCCAAAGCCTTGGTGTTCAGTCTTTGTATGCAAACTTCTATTGGTTTGTAAAGAGTACAGATCAGTTAATTCACTTGGAAAATGTTTCTGATTTATGAATTCAAAAGTTGCAGCTGCTGCAGGACAGCACTCTATCTCTTTTCTTCTACAAACAAATTCTAACTCCTTGCCTTCCAGTTCATGAGGATTGCACACAACCTCATAACACAACTTATCTGGTCAGTGACCCAGAGTAATAATAGTATATAAAATTAAAACAGAAAAGCTGGAAAAGCACGGCAGGTCTAGCAGCATCTGTAGAAGGAGAAACACAGTTGACACTTCAAGTCCAGTATGACTTTTCTTCAGAATGGAAGGTGGATGGAGAAGGATGCTTTTCACCCTGTTGACAAATGGGCAGAGAAGCAAGTGGAACATAGAACGGTACAGTAGAGGAGGAGGCCCTTCGACCCACCATGTTTGTGCCAACCATAACGCTATTCTAAACTAATCCCATCTGCCTACACATGGTCTGTATCCCTCTATTCTCTGTGTCTGTCATATATCTGTCTAAATGTTTCTGAACCGTTGCTATCGTATCTGTTACAACCACCTTCCCTTTGCAGCATGTTCCAGGCACCTGTCACCCTCTATATGAAAAACCTTCCTCACATATCTCCTTTAAACTTTTCCCGTTCACCTTAAACCTATGCCACCCAGTATTTGACATTTCTCCCCTGGGAAACAAATCTCAACTATCCACTTTATCTATTCCCTCCTCATAATTTTATATACTTCTGTCAGGTCACCTCTCAGCTTCTGATGCTCTCACAAAAGCAGTCCAAGTTTGTCCAACCTCCTTGTAGCTAATACACTCACATTCAGGCAAAATCCTGGTAAACCTCTTTTGCTCTTCTCCGAAACCTCCTCATCCTTCTAGTAGTGCGTAACCAGAAGTCTGCACAGTACTCTGAATGTGGCCTGACCAAAGTCTTGTATAGCTACATGACCTCCAAATGTGGCCTGACCAAAGTCTTGTATAGCTACATGACCTGCCAACTTTTATACTCAATGCCCCGACCAATGAAGGCAAGCATGCCATATGCCTTCCTTACCACCTTATCCACTTGTATTGCCACTTTCTGGGAGCTATGGACTTGGACCTCAATGTCCCTCTATATATCAATGCTCCTAAGGGTACGCCCATTTACAGTATACTTTTCTCTTACATTTGACCTCCCAATACGTATCACTTCACACTTATCCAGATTAAACTCCATCTGCGATTTCTCTGTCCAGCTTTCCAGCTGATCTATATCCTGCAGCATTCTTTGCTATCCTTCTGCACTATCCATAATTGCACCAATTTTCATGTCATCTGCAAACTCACTAATCAGAACACTGACAATTTCATCCAAATCATTATATGTATTACAGACAACAGAGGTTGGAGTACTGATCCTTGCAGAACATGACTCGTCACAGACCTCCAGTCAGAAAAACATCCATCCACATCCATCCTCTATCTTCTATGGCCAAGCCAATTTTATATCTAACTTGCCGCCTCAAAATGATTCCACGTGATTTCATCTTCTGGACCATAAGGGACCTTGTCAACTGCTTTAGCTACATCCATGTAGACAACATCCACTGCCCTACCCTCATTAGCCATCATTATTTCCTCAAAAAGCTCAATCACATTTGGGAGGCAAAGCTTCTCCTGCGTAAAGCCATGCTGACTGCCCCTAATAAGCCCACTTTTTTCAAATTCAAGTAAATTCTGTCCCTAAGAATCTTCTCCAATAATTTCCCTACCATTGATGTCAGGCTTACCAGCCTATAATGTCCTGGATTATCCCTATTACCCTTCTTAAACAAAGGAAAAACATTGGCTATTCTCCAGTTTTCTGGGACCTTGCCTGTGCCTAAAGATAATGCAAAGATCTGTCAAGGCCCAAGCATTCTTCTCCCTTGCCTCCTTCAGTATCCTGGGATAGATCCCATTGGACCTTGTGACTTATCAATCTTAATGTTTTTCAATCCGCCGAACACGTCTTGCTTCTTAGTATCAACATGCTTTAAAGTATCAACATACCCCTCTCTAAACTTACCATCATCACGTCTTTCTCCTGGGTGAAGGCTAATGTGAAGTACTTACTAAGGATCTCACCCACTTCCTCTGGCTCTCCACATAAATTCCCTGCTTGAGTAGATCTACTCTTTCCCTAATTCCCTTCTTGCTCCTAGTATACATATAAAATGCCTTAGAATTCTCCTTTGTCATACATGCCAAGGACATTTCCTGGCCCCTCTAGTCCTGCTAATTTCTTTTTTAAGTTCTTTTCTTCTTCCTATACTCTTCAAGGGCCTTGTTTGAATTCTGCTTCCCAAACTTTACATATGCTTCTTTTTCATGTGAACTAAACTTACAACCTCTCTCGTCATTCCAGGTTCCTGAACCTTGTCGTCCTTAGGTTTCATCATCACAGGAATATGTTTGTCCTGAAATCTGGTCAAATGGCTTTTAAAAGATCCCCGCATGTCAGATGGGGTGAATAGGTGGTGAGCACGCCCAAAGCAAAAGAAAAAGGCGGTTTTTATGGTAGCTGAGGACAAATATAGCTTCACAAAAGGTGTTAATGGTAGGTGTTAGTGTAAAAGAAAATAGGTCAGCTGTGCTAAGAGCAAACTCATTTAAACAAGACACTTGGGAGGTGCTGGAGGGAGGGTATTTATCACCATCCCCATGCTGATTTTCTGTATTAATTTCAGGTTTCCAGTATCCTTAGTATTTTAATTTTATAGCATGACAGACCCAAATCACAACTAGGCAGACACAATTGCAATATTTATTTTGCCAGTAAAAAAATATGGTTTAAATTGGTCCCTAATAATGCATCAAATGTAGTATGTACCTGATGGCTTTTTCAGATCCTTAGCAAAGTAATTCATAGAACCTTTCCAAACTGAAATTACAGTGTATATTGGTAGGCAGAAATAAATTTGAGAGCTATCAATTTAATCAGTAATGTATAGCACGATTTCAATTTGTATAAATACTCCATTTCTAATAAGGAGAAATTGTATAATTTTCTTAACTGTTACAATCATTTACACTTATGTATGATACTGAATAGGTGAGCATCATTCTTGAATCAGAATAGATGCAGATTTTAGGAAAAATACTTTATGTTACTAATAAGATGTAATTTTGAAAGCGACTATTTCAAAAGTACTTAGTTGAAGGTAAAGTACTGTTACTATCCCAAGATTGTAATAGGTGCCTCATACATGCAAATCCTTTCTTTTCTAGAAATGATCTGAAGGGTAGCTAAATGTTGATAATAATGAAGATGTTAAAAATGCGAAGGCATGAACAAAGTTGAAAGGAGTTTGAGTCTGTGCGGTAAAGTGAAAAATGAAAAATTTGAAGTTGGTGCATGAAAGCTGGCTTGCCAGTAGATGTTGGAACAAATTGGGATGGTAGGTGAGTGGTGCTTTATGCAGAACAGGCAGGAAAGCTCTGGATAGATTGACGTTTACAAAGGGGAGACATAAAGTGCACTGGAACAGTTGAATCTAGAGCTAAGGAAAATGTGGATCAAAATTCAAAAACACTTCACATAAGGTAGGTTTAGAAACAAGCAATAGCTTTGAAGCAGAACTAAGCAGATGTGGCAAAATGGTCTCAGAATCCCCATATAAATGACATTTTTGCTGTCTATGGTGTCAATAATAATGCCTTTGCCACTGGGAAAGCTGTGGGTTCAACTTCCAACCCAGGGACCGCAAACTAGGAGAGAAGGACAGAAGGTGGATGGGGAAAAGGACTCAAAAGCGAGTGTGCAGTTTTGTTTTTATGTTTTTAACCTTTCAAAGAAGAAAAGTGTGTTGTAGGGTCATTACTGTTGTAATGTTCACTATCAATTAGATATTTGCATGCTGAAGATCTTTATTTCATAAGCGTTAATATTTATGTTATCACATCTCAAAGCATTTCACACACTTTGAAATACTTGAAGTATAGATGATAGTGTTAGTTACAAACATGCAAACATTCAGCTGTGACCTCACTGCTCAATGGGAAGCCTGCTTATGGTAGTGGCCCTTTGTGTATAGGTATGTGTCAGTCATTTGTTGCTAACTTGTGCCTGTTATCTCATGTTAATTTAAATATTGTGGTGTCATGAAATCTATGCTTTCCTTGTGTGTCGTGGCTTTTTTTAAGTTTAATGGGGCAGTGATAATTATTGTGAATATTATCCTATACAAAAGAAGGCGGTGTTAAAACTTGGCTGCATCACCTAACAAATGACTGAGTGAGAATTAAAAAGGACCCCTTGAAAATCAAAAAATAGCCCTCAAGAAAATCTTAAGATGAGCCCTTGAAAAAAAATTTATTTTGACTCTGTTCGCCTCGATGAAGAATTAGGCCACCATATCAGTGCAGTACTTAGGGAGTGTTGTACTGTCAGAGATGCTGTCCTTTAGAGAAGTTGAGTTGAAGCTGGCCTGACCTCTAAAGTAGATGAAAAAATTCCTATGGAACTACTTCAGAGAGGAGCAGGGCAATATTCATCCCTCAATCAGCAACAACCGGATTAGTGTGTACTTCCTTCAATGTAATAAAGTTTTTCAAGGCATTTCACTGGAACGTTGTAATTCATAATATGACACCATACCCCAAAAGGAAATATTTGGTTAACTGACCAAAAGTTTGGTCAAGGAGATGGATTCAAAAAGTGCCTTGATGGAGAAAAGTGAGGTAGAGAAAAAAGGGGATTTCCATAGTTAAGAGCCTAAACAACTGAAGGCATAGCCACCAATGATAGAGCAATTAAAATCTGAAATGCTGAAAGGGGCAGATTTAGATGAGTGCAAGCATCTTGGGGGATTGTGGGGCTGGAGGAGATTACAATGATAGGGAGATGAAAGGCCATAGATGAAATTGAAAAGAAGAAGATCCCCAGTAAAAAAAAAATCTGATTGCTAAATAGCTCATGCATACAAAAACTCAGATTATTTTAATAGTATTTTCATATGTACAGGCTTGTTTGTGCAAACTAGCTACTGTGTTTCTGACATTACACGAGTAACTGCACTTCTAAAGAAGCTCATCAGCTATGTAGGTTTTAGGGGTTTCTGAGGTATAAAGCCATATTATTTGAAAATTCTCATTCCAAATTCTTGATTTACAACAGTTGGTTCCTTAGTTTTGCCTGACCTAAAAAGGTGAGAACAACCAATTTTTATGAATTAAGGAGAATTTTATAAATACTTAACAAGCAAGGAAAGCAATATGGAATTTTATACTCTTTCAAAGCCCAGGTTTCCTTGAACTTTGCTGACATAGGCAATACCATTCTTCTTCTGTCTCTGACGTTGTGTCATGTTGAACTGTCTCAGAAACATTATTAAGTTCTGACTCCTGGTTTCGACGTTTTGTGCATTTGTCTGACGTTGACAAACCAGTCTTGAATTGCATCTAAAAATAAAACAAAGAACTGCAGAAATCTGAAACAAAAACAGAAATTGCTGGAGAGCATTCTGAAGAAGGGTCACTGGACATCAAACACCAACTCTGCTTTCTCTCCACAGATGTTGCCAGGCCTGCTGAGTTTCTCCAGCAATTTCTGTTTTTGTTTTTTGAATTGCACCAAGTGTGATTAAAATGGACAATTGCTACCAGTTGTTCAACACCATTACATCATTTAAGAAAAATCTCACAAGTAGCCATCCCAAGTTAATTGCCTGACTAGCAGAAATTCAAACCAAACTCTTTTTAAAAGATAGCCAAAGCAAAATCCTATTGCAAATCAATATACCATAAAAAAGTAATATTAAAAATTGCAGCTCTAAAGTGTCTCATGACATTCTGTATTCCTAAAATGTGCAAAATAAAAGCAAGTCTTTCATATTTATCTGAATATCATTTTGACTGTTTATCCAAGTGCTTCACGACAAATGTGGAGATGAATTACAGGATATGTAATATGTATTGCATGTACACAAGATTGTAGTGCAGGATTCCTGATACAAGAGACCAAATAAAAGTATCATTGTAGAATTAGCATAATGTTTGGTGCGTTGGCAGTTTAGGTCATCGCAAACTCTTTTACCACTGAGTCAGAAGGTGGTATAATCATGCAATTCAATGTACTCAAGTACATAATTTTGGTTCACGCTTTGTTATAGTGCTTAGAGTGTGCAACCTTGCGAAAGATTTTGACTTGATGTCATAGAGTAATTTTGGCTTGCAAAGAGATCACTTAGGCCATCACATCCATGTAAAACTATATGCAGTTTCTTCATTTAGGCAGATGTAAAAGATCTTGTGACATTATTTGAATTGCTGTGGGGAGGCTTGGTGAATTGCAGTGGGGACAGCCATCAGCCTGTCATTCATTTAGACCATGTATGATCCTGACATCATTTTATGTGCTGTTGATTTTTATACTTTGGTACTCTTACTAAAGAAAAAAAATTCAGTTCTACTTTCAAATCTACAGCCTTTTGGTGAGCAATTTCCACATTGTTGCTATAATTTGTGTGGAAAAGGTACTTCCTGATTTCTTCTGAATTTTAAAATTTTAAAATTATCTCGTCTTGTTTTGGATACCCCTACCAATTTATCAGTATCTATGCTGTCAAATTCCTTAGTCAGTTTAACATCTTGATTACATCACCCCTCAAACTTTTAAACTCAATAGAATGCAAATATGTTTATATAACTATTGCCATTTTTTCACCACTGATGATCTGGGCAATCTCCTGATTGGGAACTACGGGATATGGCTCAGCCAGCTAGATGATAGTGGGTTGATTAAATTAATTCCAATGGCTCATTGTCTAATCCCCATTCCAGCTGAGAAAGACTCAGGTCCTGCTTCCTTATCCAACCTGTATTAAAAAGTCAGAGCGCTTTCCTGTGGTTTAGTGAATCATCAGGCAAAAAACTGAAGAAGATAATCTCCTGATAACAACCACAATGCTGGAAATTGGCATTGTGGCTAAAGTTGAGATCAGCTAGAGGTTTGGCCTATCTGGAGATCGGGAGAAATGTTTTAAATTACTTTGTAATGTGGGTGACATGACAAACATCTGCTGAGAATTCAGTCATAGTTAGAAGACAGATGCCATAGCTCCACCCAAATGCAATGAAACTGGATCTTCAAAAGTTTATTTTTCTGAACTCGCAAAATTTGGTCAGATTAATGGAAGGGCTCCACATCAAGCATAATCCTGATATAATTGCCAACTCCTTCTTCTAAGAATTTTCTAGGACAATTTGTTTTAATCCCTTATGAAAAATGATAATTGTGTTCTGACTTTGGAAGCTCTTACGGTTTATTTTATAATAAATTGACATTGGAAATGTGCAGGCAATAAAATTTGCAGATGTAACTTAAATGGATGATATATGGCTTTTCAAAAAATGTAAAAGATTCTCAGTGTTCAGAGATTACAGGTCTACTTTTTAAAAACATAGATCTTTAAATGAATTGCAAAATGTGCAGAGATCCAATAAAAGATTGAAATACTACAATTTTGGGGAAAAGAGAATTTCATTACATTCTAAAAAGTTTTGCTTTATTACTTTAGAGCTATCTATTTATGGACGTTGGCACCCTTACAATAAACATTTACAATGCTCAAATTGTTGAATAGAATGTCAGAGTCTAATTTCATGAAAACCTACATTGTTGCTCTGAGGTTGCTGGATCTGAAAGGGAAGAAAAACATGATTACAATTTGTGTTGTAGCTTAGTGCAATGTTGGCAGAATTAGTCTGAAGTGCATTGCAGTGATTTAATGGGAATACATAAAGAATCATCAAAAGTTTATATATGGTTCCAAAATAGGTTTGGCAAATCTTCTGTGACATTACATAGAAAATTTGCTGTTTCGTATGCAATTATGATGTTTAGCTGGCGAGTTGGTTTATTCTTTATAGTCATAGCACAGTGTACTCCTTTTACCTGATCAAGCAAATGCAGATTATTTGAGTGCCTTGTGAGTGCCTGATCTTCTATTAAAGTTTATAATATGTTATTATTTGGAAATTTAAGTTCTAAAGTGGAAGGGCCATACATGCCTTTAAGGTGGGTTTGTATTCCTGTATTGTTAGTGTTAAGAATTGGTGGGCATTGATTTTAGTTTTGTTTTGCCCTGTGAGTGGTGATGAGGTTTTTGAGGTTTATTGATGCATACATTTAATGAGGGGTTACAGCTTTGGAGTAGAGCTTGAGGTGAACAGTTCAGGGCATTAGAAACATGAGTAAAACAGAGAAAAATAGGTTGGAGCGCTAGTGGCAAGGTGTCCTTTGATGCAGTGAGACAAATTTAGAACCATCTAGAAGATCAGCCAGTATGTATAGATTCAGTCAATGTAAAAAAGAACTGTTAGTATTGCAATCTCCAAAAGTCCCGACCCGAAATGTCAACTTTCTTGCTCCTCTGCTGCTGCCTGGCCTGCTGTGTTCCTCCAGCTCCACACTGTGTTATCTCTAACTCCAGCATCTGCCGTTCTTACTATCTCTGAATCTGTATTTGTGATTTTTTTATAAGACCATTTTAAATAATTCTTGCATAGTGTGCCATGAAGCTTTTTTTTCTTTTGTTTAATCAACTTTTCTGTTCTTTTGTTTAAAGTACATTGTCTTCCTTGTATGAATATGTTAAGTCACTGACCATAGCAGTAAACAAATAGCAAAAATAAAAGTTATGATCCATCAAGCTAGATTTTACTCTGAATTGTCCATTATTACCATCCTTTGGAATCATATAAAGATTAATCAGAGAGCAGATGGAGCTATCTGTACATTTATTGGTGTATAAAATAAAAACACATCCTGAAAAGGTTTGTTTTCAGCTTTTAGCTGTGAAAATTTTATGTCAGTAATGTATTATTGTTTAAAGTTTGATATCTGACCTTGACAGACAGATGCTAATTCAAAAGCACGTAGATATGAAAAACAGATTTCCCTATACAATATTAAAACTTCACTCCACAAACCTTGTTAACTAATGTCTCAATTTTTAGCAATTATTTAATGTCAATATTTAATCTTGAAACTGTCCATATACTCATTTATAGTGTAAATGTTCTTACGTGAAAGTTGGTCAGACACAGTAGAACCCAGATTTTCATATTGGAGGTATGAATTGGGTGTGGGAATACTTCCCAAAGTCACAATCCCATCTGTACTGCAAACAAAAAATGCTGGAAATCACAACAGATCAGGCAGCATCTGTGGAGACAGAGCAAGCTAACGTTTCGAATCTAGATGATTCTTCATCAGAGTCGATTTGTTCCCACAATCCCATCTCGTGACTCACAGTGCCACTGATGTTTTCATGATGGGAAGGTGGGAATGGGCTAGAATTGGGGAGGCTGAATTGGAGGTAGGCCAAAATTTGTTGCCATTTACTGTGACATTGACCAGTTATCAAGAACAATGTGACCTACCCTCGCTCATCTCATTCATCCCATACCTCCTCACACTGTGCCGTCATATATTTTCAGCACAAACACCTGATTCACTCACCTAATACCCATGCTAAAAACAACCACAATATTTGTAAAATATTGGATAGCTTTTGAAGAATGCAAAGTCAAAATTCTTTTAGCGTAGCTCAGCGAAAATGCTGAAGTTTGTTTATCTCTTAACAACTCTGTCCACGATTCCTAATGGGTAGAATTCATTAATGGTGTTTAGAAGGCATCCAAGAATTTATTGAAGGAATATATAAACAAAATCTCCTGTGTTGAACCTATCAAAGGTTTTAAAGACAGCCAAAAGCTCACGAGCTGTAAATGTTTCGAAGCAGCCTAACAGATGGCTGAGTTGAATTTTAAAGGCAGTGAAAGCTCAGCCTTCTTTCAAAGCTTTGCAACAATCAAAGGGATAAACTGGATATCAAAGCCAGTGAAAGCTCATCCACCTGTCAAACATTTGAAATTGTCAATCAGATGGCTGAACTAAATATCAAGGGAAACAAATCGAAAGTTATGGGTATATTTCACACCATAATTCCTGGATTTCATCTCAGTGCAATTCAAAATAGCACTTTGTCCAGTGGACAATAAATTCTTATGCACCTGAAGACTTTCTGACTTCTACGATACATGAGTATTGCAGAGGAAAGAGACATTTTTTGGAAGCATACTGTCAGCGACCACTCATCTGTGAGATGCAAAAATGTCACATTTAGAGTCATAGCATCATACAGCACAGAAACGGGCCCTTTGGCCCAACTTGTCCATGCTGACCAGGTTTCCTAAACTGAATTAGTCCCATTTGCCTGCATTTGGCTCATATCCCTCTGAACCTTTTCTATCTATCCAACTCTCAGTCAAAATGTATTTTAAATGTTGTAATTGTACCAGCCTCTATCATTTCCTCTGGCAGCTTATTCCATATATGTGCCACCCCCTGTGTGAAAATGTTGCCCCTCAGGTCCCTTTAAAGCTTTCCCTTCTTACCTTAAACCTATCAGCTCTAGTTTTAGACTCCCCTACCCTGGAGAAAAGACCTTGGTTATTCACCTTATCTGTGCCCCTCATGATTTTATAAACCTCTGTATGATCACCTCTCAGCCTCCTACGTTCCTGGGATAAAAGTCACAACCGATCCAGTCTCTCCTTATAACTCAAATTTTCCAGCCTTGGTGACATCTTTGTAAATCCTTTTTGCACTGTTTCCAGAATAATAACATCCTTCCTATAGCAGGGCAACCAAGAATTATATGCGGTACTCCAAATGTGGCCTTACCGATGTCTTGTACAACTGTAAAATGACATTCCAACTGCTGTACTCAGTGCTCTGGCCCTCCGACAACTTACCCACCACTCACTTTAGGCTGACTGTGGTTCCCTGGCTTTTCCTGGCAGCCTTTCTTAAAAAGTGGCACAATATTAGACACCCTCCAGTCTTCCAGCATGTCACCTGTGGCTATTGATGATACAAATATCTCCCCGAGGAGCCCATAATTTCTTTCCTAGCTTCCCACAATGTCCTGGGATACACCTACTCAGGTCCCAGGGATTCACCTATCTTTATGCATTTTAAGAGCTCCAGCACCTCCTTGTCTGTCATGTGGACTCTAAGCTTCCATGTCTTTCTCCACGGTAAATACTGATGAGAAATATTTGTTTAGGATCTCACCTATCTCCTATGATCCCAGACATAGAAAGCCCTGTCGATCTTTAATAGGCCATATTCTCTCTCTAGTTACTCTTTTGCCTTTAATATACTTGTAGAATCTCTATAAATTCTCCTTGACCTGATCTGCTAAAACTATCTCATGTCCCCATTTCACCATCCTGATTTCCCTCTGAAGTGTACTCCTACACTCTCTATATTCCTCAAGGGACTCACTTGATCCCAGCTGTCTATCCCTGACATGTGCCTCCTTCTTTATCTTGACCAAAGCATCAATATCTCTAGTTATTCAGTGTTCCATACTCCTGCCAGCTTTGCTGTTCAAGAAGTAATAATTTATACTGTATGAACAAAAGGTGCTGATTAATTGGCAATCCAACTCTTATCAGTTGAGGTGTTGTCATTGAAGAATCTGCCAGGGAACTATTGCAGCTCATGTTGTTGGTTAGTTCAAAACATGCATAATGCTTGGACATGTTTCTTTCTCATGCAGAAGACAAGACATGTGGATGACACAAAACTTTACCATCATATTTCTTTTCTCAGCAATGCGCAAGTTTCACAATGCTCGTCATTCCCTTTGCCAATTGCCAGATGTCAGAGGTGACAACCTGGCAACCATATTATTTAATGGTCACATCTTTTCAAACTAAAGTCTTGTCATCACCCTCTGCATTTACTATTATGTATTTTATTATGACACGTGAAGTCAGCAGCATCTTTTGTGCTTAACGTTCACTACGTTCCCAACCCCATCCATGTTATTGTGATGGTGAACCAAGTTGTGTGAATCATGATGCCTTCCAAAATCTCCCCAGCTGAATGAAAATTGCTGAAGATCAAAATTCCACAATGCTTTCAGTAATGTTAGGACATAAGTACGCAGGCTCTTGACTCACAGTTGTACAGTACACTGATGAAAATTGCCAGAACCAGATTGGGAGTTCATATCCTGGGATTGAGTCCTGAGTATGATTTCTGAAGCTTGCTCAATGCACCAGGACACGACAGTCCAGGTCCAGTCCATTCCCATTTGTGGACTTTGATCCAGGATGTGTAGCTCCTTGTGCGCACAGATTTACTTTCAATTTTTGACTCATCAGATTTTCTTCATTAAATGCACAGAACATTAACCATGATTCCCATTCTCAGACCTCACCCTAACATTTCAAGCTGTCTATTTCTGCCTCATTTTGGTCCACACTCAAATCTCAGTTGCACTGTTTATGGCTGTGATTGATTATCCATTCAATATTGGGATTGGTTTACCTATCTTGCTTTTATATTTCATGGTCATACATTGGCTGGTTTTAAACTTAATCCAACAATTCCTCATGCCCCTTCACATTATAACCAAGTATGATCCTTCAACCTCCATGGCTGATATTGTATCTCTGATGTCAAATCCCACCCTGACTCATCACTTCATTACTTTACTTGTTTAATGATATATCTGCTGTGCTATGACATTGAGAGTTTACTAGTTTCTGACTCTCCATTTCTCATGCTATGTCTGTTCCTCTTTGAATTCAGCAGATTGTTCCTGTCCTCTCCTCCTGTCGGTCATCTAAACCCCTCCCAATCCAGCTGCATTTCCGAGAATCATGGAAATTTAACAGTGCAGTGGGAGGTCATTCAGTCCATCATGCCCGTACCGGCTTGGTAAACAAGCATTATGATCTAGTGCCAATCTTCTGCTTTATCCCCATACCCTTTCACATAGCTTTTTTATTCATCTAAAAATCATCAAATACCCATTTGACTACCTCAATTGAACCTGCTCCTGCAAAACTGCCAGACAGTACAATCCACACCCTAACCAGGTAAAGGTAACGTCACCATATTCCTACCAGGAGGTAGGGCTGCTCTATCATTAGAGAGAGATGACTGATGGTGGTTTAACCTGAGGGTCAGCACAGCCTGGCAGAGAGAGGCTGAGAAGGAGAGCCTTCATGGTAACCTCAGCCGGTACAGGAATTGAACCCACACTGTTGATGGGTTCACTTTGCATCATAAATCAGCTGTCCAGCCAACTTAAGCAAACCAAGGCACGTACCCTAATTATTTGCGGTGTGAAAAGGTTTTTCCTCACTTCACCCTTGCTTCTTTCGTGGATCACTGTAAATCTATGCCGTCTTGTTCTTGTTCTTTTTACATCTCTCATCTTTCCATCTGGAATTAGGCCTTCTCTTCATCTTCTTCCTAACAGTCTTATCTTCATCATTTACTCACCCTTCCTCTCTCTCTGTAACTGATGCCATATTATTTGAATCGCTTATAGAGTCATACAGTAAGGAAACAGACCCTTTGGTCCAACTCATCCATGCTGATCAGACCTACTCCCATTTGCAGCATTTGGCCCATATGCCTCTAAACCTTTCCTATCCAGATACTGATCCACCATCCAGATGTCTTTTAAATATTGTAATTGTACCCACCTCCACCACTTCCTCTGGGAGCTTGTTCCAGACACATTCTACCTTCTGCATGAAATTGTTACCCCTCAGGTCCTTTTAAATCTTTCCCGCCTCATCTTAAGTTTTGGATTCTTGGTGAACTTCCTCAATAATGCCACAATCTTCACGATCTCTTGATATACTGGTTCCTGATTTTGTCCTTTCATAATACTCCCCTCATCCATAAAAACATCAACATCGCATAAGTATCCAGTCATTATTCCTTTCCACTTTGTTTCCAATTTTCTGTACTATATGACTGTGTTGGCCTCAAGATTTCCTTGTAGCCAGCTTCTGCTGATATGCATTAATTAATTTGTTTCTGCTTATGGCTCCTTTATTTCATTGATTAGTTGATGTTTCAACTGGTGTACGAGTTTATTAATTCATCACAACCAAAGTTTGCATTTAATTTTATGGCATCCAGTGCTATATTCATTTTTTTAATAATTTCTGTTTTCAGTTGTTTCATGGATCTGTTGGTTCTGTGAATGCTCCTGCTCCAATAAGTTATTAATTTACTTGTAGCAGCGCATTGTGCTATAATAGTCTTCAACTTGCTTTCCTTCTTCAAATTGAATTTTTAGTTTATTCTTATTATTTCCAAATTATTGGGGTAGCAGCTTCTTCGGAGATTTAACAAGAAAGTTCAAAATTGTGAAATATTTTGTCAGCATAAATATTGAGGAACTGTTTCCAGGGGTGAGGGGGATTGAGCAGAGAGTGGGGAGGGTAATGGAGGTTGTTTGGTGTCTGTGCCTGGATCTAACCTATTTGGCAAATGAAAAAGAAATCGTTTCAAATAGCAAATTGCTACAGTCTAGAATGCACTGTCTGAAAGAAAGATACAAACAGATACAGGGCTGAATTATTGCCCCCATGTTCAGTGCATGAAGTTGCAAAATACGTGGTTCCACAAACCGAGCCTGGGAGAACTTGGCCTGAAAGTTAGAGAAGTCAGGCCAGGTGATCCCACCTCATCACAGGTCTCACTAAGGCTCCTTTGACAGCACCTGCCAAAATCATGAGCACCACCAACTAGAAGGACAAGGGACATGCAAATACTGTCACCTGCAAGTTACCTGAAAACCACACACCACACTGACTTGGAAGTATCTTATCATTTCAGTGTCACTTGGTCAAAATCCTGGAACCCTCCTCCTAACAGAATTGTGGCTACATCTGCACCAAAAGGATTGCAATCTTCTCAAGAGCATTTAGGCATGATAGTAAATTCTGGCCTAACCAGGAAAGTCCATATCCCTTGAATAAATTAAAAAAAAAACACATTCCCCATGTTCCACCCATGCCAAACCATACCAGCTTCTGCCCTTCAGAACCTCTTAAACGCTCATACACTTCATATCAACCTACCCCACACGTACCGTGCTAACACAGTCAATATCCAACTTAGGTAGACCACAGGACTCATGCTGAGATGATATAATGTAAAATTTTAAGTGTTCATTCCATCCTTCGGTTAAAACACGTAAAAAGAACCGTATTTAATTTACTGCAACTACATAACCATTTATAACAACAGACATTTCATTCAAATGTATAATTCCTTTTAACACCAATTACTGGAGTTCATAGTTCACTTCAGAGTGTTTCTAATCATTTGGAGCTATCAATCAAATTTTAAAATGGCAAACATTCAATTTTAATAACGGAAGCCTATAAAATAAGTCATGAGTATTTGAGGAATTGGAGTAATGAAGTGGTGTCAAAAGTACGCTACCAAGATTATGATTAAGAAACATAAAAAGACTTTGATGAGCATAGGTTGAATTATAACAAGGACATAGAAAAGAATAATTAGGAAGAAATTAGAATGAGGAAGTACAGAATTAATCTACATGTCGATTGGTTGAACCAGGTCAGTCAAGGCAGACTTGAGGAGGAGTTCATTGAATGTATCTGCAGTAGTTTTCTTGAACAGTATGTAATGGAACCGACGAGGGAGGAAGCTATCCTAGATCTGGTCCTGCGTAATGAGACAGGGATAATTAATGATCTCATAGTTAGGGATCCTCTTAGAAGGAGTGATCACAGTATGGTTGAATTTTGAATACGGATGGAAATTGAGAAGATGGAATCCAATACCAGAGTCCTGTGCTTAAACAGAGGAGACTACAATAGGATGAAGGAGGAGTTGGCTAAAGTAGACTGGAAACAAAGATTCAATGGTGGGACAGTTGAGGAACAGTGGAGGACTTTCAAAGCAATTTTTCAAAGTGCTCAGAAAAAATATATACCAGTAAAAAGGAAGGACTGTAGGAAAAGGGGTAATGGATGTCTAAGGAAATAAGGCAGGCTATCAAATTCAAAGATAAGGCATACAAAGTGGTAAAGACCAGTGGGAAACTAGAAGATTAGGAAAACTTTAAAGGTTAACAGGAAGCCACAAAAAAGGCTATAAAGAAAAGTAAGATGGATTATGAGACTAAACTAGCTCAGAATATAAGGACAGCAAAAGTTTCTGTAATTATACAAAATGAAAAAGGAGTGGCTAAGGTAAACATTGGTCCTTTAGAGGATGAGAAGAGGGATTTAATAACAGGAAATGAGGAAATTGCTGCGGCATTGAACGGTTATTTTGTGTTAGTCTTCACAGTGGAGGACAGAAAAAAACTTGCCAGTAATTGATGACAAAGAGACTAAAGTAGGTGAGGACCTGGAAATGATCATAATCATGAAAGAGGTAGTGTTGGGCAAACTAATGGAGCTAAAGGTAGACAAGTCTCCTGGCTCTGATGGAATGCATCCCTGGTTACTAAAAGAGATGGCGGGAGTAATAGCAAATGCACTTGTGGTAATTTTCTAAAATTTGCAGGACTCTGGGGTAGTTCCAGCAGATTGGAAAGCAGCCAATGTGACACCACTGTTCAAAAAAGGGGTTAGACAAAACATGGGGATTTATAGACTGGTTAGCTTAACTTCTGTAGTGGGGAAAATGTTTGAGTCTATCGTTAAGGAAGAAATAGCAAGACATCCAGATAAAAATTGCCCCATTGGATAGACGCAGTATGGGTTCATGAAAGACAGGTCATGCTTGACTAATTTGCTGGAATTCTATGAAGACATTACAAGCATGGTGGACAATGGGAACTCTGTAGATATAGTGTACCTGGATTTCCAAAAGGCATTTGATAAGGTGCTGCACAATAGGCTGCTGCATAAAGTAAAGGTGCACTGCATTACAGGCAATGTATTGGCATGCAATAAGGATTGGTTAACTAACAGGAAGCAAAGAGTGGGGATAAATGAGTGTTTTTCTGGTTGGTGAATGGTGACCAGTGGTGAGCCTCAGGGATCAGTGTTAGGACCGCAATTGTTTACAATTTACATAGATGATTTAGAGTTAGGGACCAAGTGCAGTGTGTCAAAGTTTGCAGATGACACTAAGATGAGTGGTAGAGCTAAGTGTGTAGAGGACACTGAAAGTTTGCAGAGGGATATAGGTAGCTTAAGTGAGTGGGCAAAGGTTTGGCAGATGGAATTCAATATTTATAAAGTCATCCATTTTAGTAGGAATTACAGTAAAAAGCGACTATGACTTGAGCAGTAAAATATTGCAGCATGCTGCTGTGCAGAGGGACCTGGGTCTCCTTGTGCATGAATCGCAGAAGGTTGGTTTGCAGGTACAACAGGTAATTAAGAAGGCAAATGAAATTTTGTCCTTCATTGGTAGAGGGATTGAGTTTAAAAGCAGGGAGGTTATGTTGCAGCTATATAGGGTGCTGATGAAGCCACACCTGAAGTACTGTGTGCAGTTTTGGTCTCCTTAATTGAGAAAGGATGTACTGGCACTGGAGGGGTTGCAGAGGAGATCACTAGGTTGATTCCGGAGTAAAGAGGTTTGGCTTATGAGGAGAGGCTGAATAAACTGGGATTATATTCATCGGAATTTAGAAGAAAGAGGGGAGATCTTCCTTTATTCATTCATGGGATGAGGGCATTGCTGGCCAGGCAGCACTTATTGCCCATCCCTAATTGCCCAGAGGGCAGTTCAGAGTCAACCACATGGCTGTGAGTCTGGAGTCACATGTAGGCCAGACCAGGTAAGGATGGCAGTTTCCTACCCTAAAGGACATTAGTGAACCAGATGGGTTTTTCCAACAGTCGATAATGGATTCATGGTCATCATTAGACTCTTAATTCCAGATATTTATTGAATTCAAATTCCACCATGTGCTGTGGTGGGATTCGAACCAAGGTCCCTAGAACATTATCTGGATCTCTGGATTAATGGTCCAGTGATAATACCACTAGGCCATCGTCTCCCTTCCTGATCTTATAGAAACATAAAAAAATTATGGAGGGAAGATATAAGATAGAAGCAGGAAGGATGTTTCCACTGGCAGGTGAAACTAGAACTAGGGGACATAGTCTCAAAATTAGTGGGACCAGATTTGGGACTGAATTGAGGAGGAACTTCATCACCCAAAGGCTTGTAAATCTGTGGAATTCCCTGCCCAGTGAAGTAGTTGAAGCTACCTCATTGAATGTTTTTATAGCTAAGATAGATAATTTTTTGAATAGTAAAGGAATTACGGGTTATGGTGAGAGGGTAGGTAAGTGGAGCTGAGGCCATGAAAAGATCAGCCATGATCATATTGAATGGCAGAGCAGGCTCAAAGGGCCAGATGGCCTACTCCCGCTCCTGGCTCATATCTTTAAAGGAAATGGCTTTTTAAAAAATCTTGCAAGAAACATTGCTGTCTCAAAAAAAAACAAAGGAAATAGGTATTTAGACAGCAAATGAGAAATGGGTATATTGATACAACACACGGGGGACAAACAAAACACAGGAATCAACTGTTGCAAAAGACAGCACAAACAGGCATTTAACTAAAAGTAGAAGAAGTAGACTTTTAAGAATAGGCAAAGAAAAACATCATACAATGAAGGTTTAATAAACAAAGTGATAAAAGAAAAACAAAGTTCAGTGGTGATAAAAAGAACAAATAATGTGAAAAGAATTTGCACCGGGACTTGGAAAAAACAATCATGGAAAAAGAACAAAACTTAGCTTTTTGAACAGGCTATGCCTTTTCAATGTATAATTTTTTAATCTTTCACTGCCTTGGACTGTTTCTATCCTTTTTCCTGTTGATAATATTTTATCATAGTTCGTTTTCCACTCAGCCTTCTGCTTCAATTCCAAGAAGCTTCACTGCTGTTATTTTTGTCTTCAGCCTGGACTTTCCCCACTTCCCATCATATTAATTTAAGACCTTCCCACTGCTCTATTTGTCATCTCTGATGTCCCAGAACTAACTCCAATGCCCCAAGAGTATGTAATTTTCTTTCTCCTGCTGCATGAGCCCTGAAGCCATACACGAGCTTTACCAATCTTCCTTTGCTCAACCTTTCCAATGCCTTTCATAGGGACAACTCCAAGATGAGCATTCTTGAAGTCTTATTTTTCAAACTACTGCCCATTTCCTAAACTTTTATCTGCAAACCCTCATACATACTTGAGTTATCTCTTTGCTCCAACATGGACTATGAATTCTGTGTGCTCTTCCTCACATTCTAGCATAACTTTCCCATGTAATCTGGAACATCTTTCACACTGTCACACGTGAGACCACATTATACCAGGGACTCATCTACAGGCTACATGGTTGGGAAGAAGTTTTTGGAGCTAGGAAGAGCAACTGAATTTCTGGCCTTTGTATCTTACAAGTTGGCCATTAAACTATAAGGGTCCAGAATTCAAGGAAATTTTTGTTGGGTGATTAGAAAGCTTTGCTAAAGGAAAACCTAATTTTTTTATTATTGACACTCAGAGGCGATCTCATTCTTTTCCTGCTCCTAAAATGAAAATGTAAAGAAAAGTTTAAACGCTTGCAGATTTGTGCATTCCCTGGCTCCTCTTCCCATTAAAATGGCCTTGTGGGAATGCCAATTTGCTAACTCAGTGTGGTGTGCACTCTGCCTACTATGAGCAGCCAACACAACATGATGTTTTATTTGATCAACCAATCCTTGCTTGCAAATTCTAAAACAAAATGTTAGATGTGTTAGGAATCAGCATTTATATTAATATTTATATTAATAATTGCTGTTTATTTCAAAGTGCTATTTAATTTTCCACTTGTTTTATGTCTCTATTTTATTATAGGAGTTACTGGATTAGTGAGCATTGATGAAAATGGTGATAGAGACATCGACTTTAGTCTGTGGGACATGGCCAACATAGAAACTGGGGAATATAAGGTTCGTATTTTGTAGTATCTTTATGTTTGATGTGTAAATATTTGTTTCTCAAGTGTGGCTTGGATAAACTGAAACAACAGAGATGCTCTCCTATTTTCAATGCATGCCCCCCAGAGTAAACATGGAATTACTGAACTTACGTTCATATATATTTAAATGTAAAAATCTCTTTGTTACCATGGTTACATAAACCTGTTCTTTATTTAGAGGGAAGCATTAGGATGGAAGAATAGTCTCTCACAGCGGCCCAACAGAATAGAAATTAAGTGTGAAAATAGGACGTGGGGTGTAGACCAAAACTTACTGGATCACATTAGAATACTTGAGACTATTTTCTCCTGATAGGATATAACCCTGTCAAGAAATGTTTCCTGCAAAATGCGATGAGCATTGACTTCACCATCAATCTCAAGTTCAGCTTCATTCAGATAATTTAGGTAAACTAGTGATAGATTGGAAACGATTCAGATTGGGGTCTTATTTGCTAAGACAGGGGAGATATTGAACAACAAGAAGATTTAAAAGTCAAAAAGAAGTTAAATTGCTAAGCATCATTTTAGCTGTGAAAAGCTCACTTGGTGATTGCACTGAAGCATATATGATCCTGAGGGAGCATAACAGAATGGGCACCAAGAGGAAGCTCCTGAGGGAGCATAACAGAATGGGCACCAAGAGGAAGTTTCATGAAGTGTGGGAATTAGAATGAAGGGACACATTTTTGGACCAAGACATGTTAGAGGAAGAGATGAGGAATGTTTTTATTCTCTTAAAGGGCTGTTAGTGTGTGGGGTACTCTTCCCCAAGAATTAGTAAGGGCTGCATCATTAAATTTATTCGAGGCTGGACTTAGGTTTTTGTTAGAAAAAGGCATCAACATTTAATGGATGGTGGGTGGGTTAGACTGGAAGGTGGAGTTGAGATCACCATCTGATCAGCCATGATGTTGTTGAGTGGTGCAGCTGGCTGAAAACATTGAATGACATACTCCTGCTCTTAAGTTGAATGTTCCTACATTATTATCATCCAGATATCACTGATGTCCATCGTAGATTCATATGTCAGGAGCTTGGCCACAGAAGTCAGGATGGAGAGGGAAATTCTTTCAAACACACTGAGATAGGGGCTCAAAGTGAGCTGATGACAGATGGAGAAGAAGAGGGCCTGTGCAGTGACTGCCATTCTATTCAGAACATAGCCCTTTGGTATTGGAAGATCACATATTGACCTTAGTAAGTGGGAACATTTTTGCCTGTGAACATTATTGGGTTAACCGTAAGCCAAATACAATGGGACAGAACCTTCCTAGCCCTTGACGGACATGGGTGATGGCACTAGCTATAGGAAAAAATGGTCAATGGAAAATTTAGAATTTAATGGCAAGAATGAACAGTATGATTTTCCACCCAAGGTTTTGACTGCAAGACTAGAATCTCGCTAGTGACCACCCCCGCTTCCTACCTACACTCACCTTTACTAGCCTCATCCCTGCCTCCTTGACCGGTCCGTCTTCTCTCCCACCTATCCGCTCCACTATCCACCTTCTATCACCGCCCCCCACCTCTCTCCACTTCAGAGCTCCCTTCCCCTCCCCCATTTCTGAAGAAGGGTCCAGACCCAAAATGTCAGCTTTCCTGCTCCTCTGATGCTGCCTGGCCTGCTGTGTTCCTCCAGCTCCACACCTATACACCTAGGTCTGCTGCTCCTGCACCTCCCTTAGAATTGTACTCCTTATTTTGTATTTTCTGCCCACCAAAATACATTACTTCACACTTCTTTGCATTGAACTTTATCTGCCATCTACTCACTCACTCTACCAGTTCTGTACTGTTCCCCTCAGTTTACAACACTTTCAAGTTTCATGGCATCCACATACCATGCCTGCACACCAAGATTTAGATCTTTAATATATGTTAGGCTGGCACAGTGGTACAGTGGTTAGCACTGCTGCCTCACAGTGCCACGGACCAGGGTTTGATTGCATCCTTGGGTCACTGTCTATGCGGAGTTTGCATATTCTCCCTGTGTCTGCATGGGTTTCCACCAGCTGCCACAGTTTTCCCCCACAGTCCAAAGATGAGCAGGTTAGGTGGATTAGCCATGCTAAATACAGGGTTACAGGGATAGGGAGGTGGTGTAGGTCTGGATGGGATGATGTTTGGAGGGTCGCTGCAGACTCGATGGGCCAGATGATTTCTTTCTGCACAGTGTGGAGTCTATGATTCTAAAAGAAAGGGTCCCAATATTGACCTCTGGGGAACTCCACTACAAATCATCCATGAACCCACAAAGTATCCATTTACCAATCACTCAACCAATTTTCTGTCCAAGTTGCCACTCTGTATTTGATTCCATGAGCTATGACCTTTCTCACATGCCTCTCTGTATTGTAGTGTATCGAACGCCTTCTGAATGTTCATGAACACCACATCCACAGTATTACCTTAATCATTTCTGTTAACTCTTTAAACACCTCCAGAATGTTAGTTAAACACAATTTCCCCTTTAGAAATCCATGCTGGATCTTCCTAATTGACCTACCTTTTTTCCATGTGACTATTAATCCTGTCTCAAGGAACAAGTGGGGAGTATTCCATCATACTCTTGACTTGTGCCTTGTAGATGGTGGACAGGCTTTGGAGAGTCAGGAGGTGAGTTACTCACCGCAGTATTCCCAGCTTCTGACCTGCTCTTGTAGCCACTGCGTTTATGTGGTGAGTCCAGTTGAGTTTCTGGTCAATGATAAACCCCCAGGATGTTGATAGTGAGAGATTCACTAATGAGGTGGAACAAATACACCAGAAGGCCTGGGACGAGTAGCAAATTTCAGCAGTTGATGAACAACTTCCATGTGAAACAATTATAGCTGAAGCTACCCTTTGAGAAGATCGAGGAGGCCCAGAGTCTGTTGTCCTACATGCCATTTCCTCCAGATGAGTGAGGTGCATTCGGCCACAAACTACAGATATCCCGTGGCGCCTTTACAAAACGGTGTTACCTAACGGAGTGAGACCTGTAACCTGAACGGGGTTATTGTCCATTCTAAATGGATAGACGTCAAGGTAACAGCTGCATTGAATTTTTATGCAACTGGCTGCTTCCAGAGGGTCACTGGGAACTTCTGTGAGATCTCGTGACTCCCCACCCACACATATTTCAAGGCTGTAACCCATACAGTTTGTACCAAATCATGCTGACTCATCTCGTTTCCCTGCATCAGACTCAGTGCTGCAGCCTGGGCAGTCGGCTTTGCCAACATAGCTGGTTTCTCCCAGGAGCAGGGTGCTATAGACTGTACGTAAATCACATTGCAAGCAAATATCACAGTGCAATAGAACTGGCTTCCATTCCATCCCATCAATGGAAAAGTCATCTCTGATCATTGGTGCTCCATCTCAGAGGTTTGTGCCAAGTACCCTGGAAGCTGCCATGGTGCCTATACCCTTGAGAGCTTTACTAGAAGGGCCAGATGCCTTGCTAGGATGGGGGCTTCAGGAGACAAGGACTACCCTCTGCAACCATGGCTAATGACTCCACTATGTGATCCCTGACTGAAGCCAAGCATCAGTATGATGCGGCACATTCTTCCACCAGGGCCGTGATGAAACAAACAACAGACCTCTTGGAGATAAAGTTACAAATCTTGAGCCGGTCTGGGAAAAGGGTGGTGGGGGTGGGAGAACCTTTCAGTGCTGTCCAGACAATATGCCACACACATCCTGCTTGCTGTACCCTGCACCACTGGATCAGGCAAAGAAGAGATGTGATAGAAGCTGAAGAGCTGGGAGAGTGGCAGCTGTCTTCCTGAGGATCTTGAGCAGGAGCAACTTCACCTTCACCATGACAGAGTTGTAGAGCATAAGATGAAAGAAACCAGTCTTCCTTCCATTGACTTTCTGCTGCCTCAGGAAAGCAGCCAACATAATCAAAGACCCCTCCCACCCCGGTTATATTCTCTTTCACCATCTTCCATTGGGCAGAAGGTACAAAACTTTGAAAACACATACTAAAAGATTCAAGAACAGCTTCAACCCCACTGTTATCAAATTTATGAGTGGAATTTGCACATATCAGAGTTAATTTATCTCTGCACCCTCTCTGTAACTTTAACACTATATTCCACTATTCTACACTATATTCTATATTTTGTTGTATTGCCCTGATGTACTTATGTGAGGTATGATTTATCTAGTTAGCATTCAAAGCAATACTTTTCATTGTATCTCAGTACACATGGAATAATAAATCAAATCTTTTTCTTGTCCGCCTTCGTTAATTTCAATGTTGCTCCTGGTGTTTGATGGGGTATTTGCTAATAGTCGTTTCCACAGCCACATCACATTCCTCAGTGACTGCCTCAGGCTCAGACTCAAGTCTCATTGTGTGTGATTTGAATCGACCCAGGATTGCAGGTATCTCCGTGATGCTCAACATTCCTCAAACAGCTTTTCTCACCACATCCTGAGATCCACACTCAGTGCCATTCTCGACTTTTCTGTCCAACAGCACTGCTTCACACTGGCTCAGAGCCTCACTGCTGCCCAGTTCCACTTCATCCTTTGGCTTATTCAACATGCCAACAAGAAACTTTTTCTTTTCCTTTCAGGCATGAAGGAACACAAGATGCAAGAATTAGAGATACTCACAGCCCTCTGGAATCTTCCTCCCCTCTCTTTCCCTCTGACTCCATTTTGTCTCCCAACCCCAACTCCTGTCGTGTATTTATTATCCCATCTGATGTTTCGCTCTCTGATGATGAACGTTCATTATCCAGCAAAGGTCTCAGTTTTATCTCCCTGCATTCCCACTTTTATTGAATTTCGGACATGTTATAATGTTGAACTCTTCTTCTGTAGCATTCACCTCCGTGCCCATTTCTGGGACAAGAGTCCTCTCCCCATCCCATAGACCACTTTGCCCACCTCCAACGCTCTCCCTCCACCCGGAACCCTCCCTCTGGCCTTACTGAACTTGTTCATCGAGAACTGTCGACATGACATTGGTTGCCTCAATATATCTGCCCCCCTCCCCCTCACCCATTCTAACATATCTTACCGTAAACTGACTGCACTCCGTGCACTTAGATCTAACCCTGACTCTGTTATTAAGGCTGCCGATAAGGGTGGTGCTGTTGTAGTCTGGCGTACTGACCTCTACATTACAGAGGCTGAGCGCCAGCTCTCAGATACCTCCTCCTATCTCCCCCGGACTATGACCCCACCATGGCACATCAGGCCATTGTGTCAACCACGGTCACTAACCTCATTTCATCTGGTGATCTCCCCACCACTGCCTCCAAGCTGATAGTCCCCCAGGCCTGCACAGCTCACTTCCAGCTCCTTCCAAAAATCCACAAACAGGACTGCCTGGGCAGACACATTGTTTCATCCTGCTCCTGCCCCACAGAACTCAACTCTTCCTACCTCGACTGGTCTTTTCTCCCCTTGTCCAGTCCCTGCCCACTTACATCCACGATTCCTCTGACGTTTTACGCTAGTTCTGAGGAAGGGTTACTTGACCTAAACTGTTAACTCTGATTTCACTGCACAGATGCTGCCAGACCTGCTGAGTAATTCCTGTTTTTGTTTCAAATCGAATCATGCAGTACTTAGTTGACACATGCTTGATGTGAGCTGGTCTAGGCCTTTGTTCACTGACTGTAAGTTTGTTTTTGGTTGAAAGGCAAGCAACCATGTAAATGCAATATTTCTGTTTAGTTTTCCTTTACTTTCCTGTTGTTCAGTAAAAGTTAATGTTACATCCATTTGCAGTTTTTTCACAATATGTGATCCTCCCACATTGAGCAATGACAAGGTGTTATTCTGTGCTGGGTTTTGGGGAAGGAGTGGGTTCTAAGACTGGATTCTAACATTGTATGGCACTAATGACTGGGAATCTGGGCAGCTTCGTTCTTGCAGCTGCAGTTACAACGAGAGTCGATCAAACAGCAAATGATGTAAAGAGATTGTGAGAGACTGTTTCCAATGACGTGTCACTTAGGCAGCCTCAGAAGCTTTTCATTTTTTGTTTTCTTCCAAACATGTGTACTGTGAAGACCAATTCTTGGTGGCAGCATACAGCTGGGCTTTAAATATTTTGCCAGTGGCACTAGTTCTGTCAGGTCCTGACAGCAGTGAATACTTTTGCACCTGGTGAACACATGATTGCACATTGCTGTAGGGAAGTGGTACATAAGTAATGAAGTGAGCAGTGCAGAATTACATGAGATAACTCCGTCAAGCTCAGAGAAACCCTCCATGAGATCCCTTGAGTATTAATCTCAACCGAGTTTTTCATAAAATGTAGCCCATTGGGTAGGTTGTTTACATATTTGGGTTTTGCTTGTCCACAACACAGATTTCAGACACAAAAATCAATAGTCCTTCCAACATTCAACATTATCAACGTCCATCAGAAATTGCAATGAAATTCCCAAAATTTCCAACAACCTGTCCCGGTAGCAGAATACTGCATTGAAAGTAGATCCCAGAAAATCTCGACATTTTGATTTGGAGTCCTGAGTAATTTTCACAAGTGATTTTTGGAAATATTTTAGTGAATGCACTACAAATGATTTCACATTTGTACCTTTTTTTTAATACAATTGACATCGCTTAATTTTTAAGTATGACAGATCTATTAAAGTAAAATATGGCTGACTTAAATGTTTTCCTTTATGTTGTACAGGTTGTTGCTCACTATTTGGGAGTGAAAAGGCAGATCTATTGGATTCCTAATGTAGAGATTCACTGGCCATCAGGCTCTGTTCCTCTAGACAACCCTCCATGTGTGTTTGAAACAGATCTTGCTTCGTGCAAGCAGGGTAGTGTATTAATTTTTCTTGCACAATGTTTTGACAGCCTCCAATTTCTATATCAATGCCTGTATTATAATGTAATAATTAAAAACTGCAATCACAAAGGATAGAAAAGCGGACCATACCCAAATTCTACAAATTTAAAATGGAAAGTACCTCGCTGTACTAACCAATTAATTAATTCACTAGCAGTTTCTTTGATAGTTCAGTCCCGTTGACCTCTTCAAACTCAGCACAGATTGCATAGCATAATGTTCTCAGAAACTACTTTCAGCAAAATATCACATTAACAATCGACAAAAATAGAATTGCTGGAACGGCTCAGCAGGTCTGGCAGTCTCTGTGGAGAGAAATCAGAGTTAGCCTTTCAAGTCATGTGAACCTTCCTCAGAACAGGAAGGGTCACTTGACCCAAAATTTTAAATCTGATTTCTCTCCACAGATGCTGCCAGACCTGCTGAGCCTTTCCAGCAATTCTATTTTTGTCTCTGATTTACAGCATCAGCAGTTCTTTCGGTTTTCGTTTTCAAAATTGTTAAGCTGAAGATCTACTGCAATTTCTGTTGAGCAGTGACTATGACAGGTCTTACATTTAACATTGTAAAAATCTATGTTTTTTTCAAATTTGAATTTCTGCAGATGCTTTGTGTGATTGGTCAACAGATTAACATTAAAAAAAATTTATTTATAGGGGTTTGGATACACAATGTTAAGAAGTTTCTTCGTTGGTTCAGATCCTGAAATAGCCAATATCATGATTTCAACTTTTCACCATTGTAGAAAATTAACTGACAGCAAAAGTTGTGTTCCTTCTTCTGCTCAAATTATCACAGAGATTTTCCTTCAAAGTACCTGGATGTGTTTGGTGGAGTGCAAGACCTTGTCTTAAACTAGATACATATACCTTGTCTTAAACATAGATATATTGAGTGAGTGGGCAAAGGTCTGGCAGATGGAATACAATGTAAATAAATGTGAAGTCATAAATTTTGGTAGGAGTAATAGTAAAAAGGATTATTACTTGAATGGTAAAATGTTGCAGCATGCTGCTATGCAGAGGGACCTGGGTGTCCTTGTGCATGAATCACCCAAGGTAGGTCTGCAGGTACAACAAGTAATTAGGAAGGCAAATGGAATTTTGTTTTTCATTGCTAAAGGGATTGAAATAAAAAGCAGAGAGGTTATGTTGCAGCTGTACAAGGTTCTGGTGAGGCCACACCTGGAGTACTGTGTGCAGTTTTGGTCTCCTTACTTGAGAAAGGATGTACTGGCACTGGAGGGGGTGCAAAGGAGGTTCACTAGGTTGATTCCGGAGTTGAGGGGGTTGGCTTATGAGGAGATACTGAGTAGATTGGGATTATATTCATTGGAATTCAGAAGATTGAGGGGGGGATCTTATAGAAACATATAAAATTATGAAGGGAATAGATAAGATAGAAGTAGAGAGGATGTTTCCACTGGCAGGTGAAGCTAGGACAAGAGGGCATAGCCTCAAGATTAGAGGGAGCAGATTTAGGAATGAACTGAGAAGGAATTTCTTCACCCAGAGGGTTGTTAATCTATGGAATTCCTTGCCCAGTGAAGTAGTTGACGCTACTTCAGTAAACGTTTTTTAAAAAAAGGTAGATTTTTTTTGAACAATAAAGGAATTAATGGATACGGTGAGAACGCGGGTAAGTGGATCTGAGTCCACGAAAGGATCAGCCATGATCTTATTGAATGGCGGAGCAGGCTCGAAGGGCCAGACGGCCTACTCCTGCTCCTAGTTCTTATGTTCTTATGTTCTAAAACCTGCTCCTGATTTTCCATGTATTAGTTAGAATGGGCACAAAGTTATGAGCAGGTTCTGCCAAATTACATTTTGACAGTTAAGAAGTAAATCTCTAATGGGCAGAATCGAGGCTGGATAATAATAAAGGAATCTATCCTCAGTTAATGCATTCAGGCCTAATAGATAGTGCAAAACATCTGATAGAGACTGGGTAACCACTGTGCAAAATTTGGCAATGATATAACTGTCCTGTGAAACTGGGAAGCCTGCATTGGATTTGTGCCAGATAAATGGGTTATTGTTTAGTAGTCTCCGCTATGTAATTTAGAACAGGAGAAGACTAATTCACATCCTCTTGAAGTCATTATATCTTTGCAAAAAAAAAAGTAGCTTTTTCTGCTCCAAAACAGTCTGAAGGGTTTTTCAAGCAAAATATGTGACAAACAGGAAAGTGTTATTATAAAACAAACTAACAAAAAAAAACCCATTTTTAATTCACTTGTAACATTCTCCTCTTTTTGCTTCCTTAGCTACGTTCTCTTTACTTGGAATAGTTGCATTGGGAACAGGCCTCACACTAGCAATTTTTGGAATCTCCAGCTTTTTGGTTTATCGGTACAGTATTTCGAGATCTGCTCATTTCAATCTGAAAATATTTGACTTGTTTGATTTTTGGTAAAAAAAATTACGCTTAGCAATTAGTTTTTATATGAAGGCTGATTAAGAATTATTGTCTTTTTAAATAGTAAAGTATGCTCAACAATAAATAATGCTACATATCCCCATCTTACTTGTCTAAACAGTATTACCTATCATAGTGATGTATTTATAATAGGTACAGATAATATATGATTCAGCAAAGGATGTTCATGCCAGTATTTAAAATGGTTCTTAAATAGGAAACTGAAGCTGGAGAAGGATCTGGCCAGTATGATGTGGCGAATCCGCTGGGAAGAACTCCAAATGGGAAACAGTGATAAATTCCGGAAGAGTGCTGGTAGCAGGCTTACCTTATCACTGGTAAGTGCTCAGAAGACTTTTTGTTTTGTCATTTTGCCTTAATCTTGGAGAATCCCAATTTCGTTGTCTCAACAAAATGAACGTAACTAATGTTCGGAATGTCAGTACTGTAACTTGTTCATGCAGCCCTTCATGATGGACAGCCTGGTGTATACAGACCAGGGAAAAGTTGGATCTAAAGCCTGTTGACAGGGATGTGGTGTTACAATTGATATCAGAAGTCTATCCCACACTTAATTCAAAAATCATAGTGACACTCTAGCGAATATTCCAGCAAGATTACAGATCGGCTGTCAGAACTGTCAATGATTGAAATGTCAGGGTACACATTGGGAGAAATCAGTTTCCGATGCATCTGTAGTTTTAAAGGTTGTGAGGACCAGTTTTGGGCAAGAATCTTTCAAACCTGACCTCTCCTGGAAGTAAAACAAAAAACTGCAGATGCTGGAGATGTGAAACAAAAAAAAAAACATTCTGCAGAAGGGTCACTGGACTGAAAATGTTAACTCCTGTTTTGTCTCCACAGATGCTGCCAGACCCACCGAGTTTCTCCAGCAATTTGTCTCCTGGAAGTACACCAGCTGCCACATTGGAAGTTGGTGACCTCTGACTGTCTAGGACATTTGCCTGGAACCATACTATGCTCATCAGGGTGAAACACCCTGGTTTAGGCCCCTCATTTATGTTCGCTATAATCTGTATGATTCCATACAAAAACCTACTCAACTTGGTTTTTCCTGAATCTCCATCAACAGAAATTAAAGGAACTGCTGCAGTCTGCCAGATACTTGCATTAATTTGATCCTGGAGCAATATTTCTCCTGTTTCCATGTTTTTTACACAGACGGTGGTAGGTGCCTGGAATGTACTGCCAGGGGAGGTAGTAGAAGCAGAGACAAAGTAATGTTTAATAGGCATTTAGACAGACACGTAAACAGACATGGAGTAGAGGGATGTGGTACATGTGCAGGCAGATAGAATTAGTTTAGAATGGCATCATGTTTAATGCAGACATGGTAGGCCAAAGGGCCTGTTCCTGTGATGTACTGTTTTATGTTCTATTATCAAAGGGTTCCTAGTACTTCTGAAATTTCAGTGCAAGTGTCTTGCTTTTCATTGTATTTTGATTCCTCCGGCTTTGTGAATCCATCTGTCTGGATTTCTGTCACTTTCGCGTGATGCTATATTGTTCCTTACTTATTCAGTGAAGATTCCTTTATGACGTTGTGAGCTTTTATCTCATTAAGTTTTATGTTTCCTTCATCTGTGCCTTATTCTTTCAATCTGAAAAGAATCCTTTGTTAAATATTTAGTGGTAAGGCTGTTTCACTTTCTGTCTTTATGAGTGTTGTCTTCTCTTGGTTTCTTATAGTATTCATGTGACAAGGACCTTTGGCATTCTTATCAGTTGGATGGAACCTGTACTCTTCTGCTGTGATATTGCTGCGTCTCCTCAGCCCTCCTCTTTAGTGACTAAGCTATTATTTAGACTGTTTTTTCATCTATGCTGAGCACGATTTTAATTAATACCATACATGTGTCATCGCCATGCCTGCTTTGTTGTATCTCTTTTCCCAGCTATGATGGTGTTTTTCATATTCAACATCTACTTGCATCTTAAATAGCTGTAAATATCAGCATGCCCTATCTAATTAGTTATTGTGGAGTAGATTGGTGGAATAGCAGATAGTGAAGGGGACTGTCGGAGAATGCAGCAGAATATAGATAGATTGGAGAGTTGGGCAGAGAAATGACAGATGAGTTCAATCCAGGCAAATGCGAGGTGATGCATTTTGGAAGATCTAATTCAAGAGCGAACTATACGGTAAATGGAAAAGCCCTGGGGAAAATTGATGCACAGAGAGATCTGGGTGTTCAGATCCATTGTACCCTGAAGGTGGCAACGCAGGTCGATAGAGTGGTCAAGAAGGCATACGGCATGCTTTCATTCATTGGACGGGGTATTGCGTACAAGAGTTGACAGGTCATGTTACAGTTGTATAGGACTTTGGTTCAACCACATTTGGAATACTGCGTACAGTTCTGGTCGCCACATTACCAAAAGAATGTGGATGCTTTGGAGAGGGTGCAAAGGAGGTTCACCAGGATGTTGCCTGGTATGGAGGGCGCTACATTAGAAAGATGGAGGTTGAGGGGGGACTTGATTGAGGTCTACAAAATCATGAGAGGTATAGACAGGGTGAATAGCAAGAAGCTTTTTCCCAGAGTGGAGGATTCAATTACTAGGGGTCACGATTTCAAGGTGAGAGGGGAAAAGTTTAAGGGAGATATGCGTGGAAAGTTCTTTATGCAGAGGGTGGTGGGTGCCTGGAATGCGTTGCCAGCGGAGGTGGTAGAGGCGGGCACGATAGCGTCATTTAAGATGTATCTAGACAGGTACATGAATGGGCAGGGAGCAGAAGGATACAGATCCTTGGAAAATAGGCTTTAGATAGAGGATCTGGATCGGCACAGGCTTGGAGGGCCGAAGGGCCTGTTCCTGTGCTGTAGTTTTCTTTGTTCTTTGTTCTTATACTTAATTCTTTATGAAACCATTATTTCAGAACAGATATCATTACAAGACTTTGAGAAAGGTCTCATTCAACATCTTACGCAATTCTCCCAAATTCTCCTGCTTGGTCCACATGGTTCAGGGTCTGAGAAATTTCCACTTATTTTGTTTCCATAATCTCTACCCTCATTTCACCTAAAGTCTCCCCCAATCAGACCAATAACCTTTCTAATTTGAATAGAGACTGTCTTTCTAATACCACTTCCCTCTCTATTTTTATCCTGATTTTTCAACTTCATGAAGAAACAATGTTGTGCAAGCAAAATAAGATGCAGTTTTAGGCACTGGGCAGTATTACATCTGCTCTGAAATCAGATGCTTGACACATGATTGAACAAAAAACTGTTCTTCCTGTTGCATTGTCATAATGTTATAGTCAAAAATGTAATTGCATATAATCTACTTCCCACAGCTGGGGAAACACTACGTATAGCTTTCTGGACACCAAGCCAATAACTTTTGAATAAATCATCATCTAAAACTGGAATTAAAACAAAATACAAGTATGATACTCTTCTGAGTTGTTAATTTATTGGTCCCAGTAGATGAAATGTATAAACAGTTTAAATTTGCTTTACTGCCGCTCATAAAATAGCCTGGGAAGGAAATCCTAGTTTTAATTACCTTAAGTGACAGAAAAGTGACATTCACATCAGACAAGTGCCAGGCAATGACCATCTCCAACAAGAGAGAATCTAATTCTCTCCTCTTGAAGTTGAATGGCTTTCCATCATTGAATACCTGACAATCAACAACCAAGTCATTACCATTGAACAAAAACTGCCCTGGACCAGCCATACAAATACTGCAGTTGCAAGACTAGGGGTCGCAGTGTAAGATATGGGTACGCCATTTAGGGCTGAGATAAGGAGAAATTTCCTCTTCCAGAATGTGTTGCGCCTGTGGAATTCTCTGCAGCAGAAAGTGGCTGAGGCCAAAACATTGAATGTTTTCAAGGAGTTTGATATTATTCCAAGGGCTAAAAGAATCAAAGAATCTGGGGAGAAAGCAGGAACGGGGTGCAGAGTTAGATGATCTGCTATGATCATGCTGAAGGGCGAAATGGCCTACTCTTTTCTGTGTTTCTACAACATTGCAGGGCTACATGATAAGAGCAGGAGAGTGGGACTGGGTGGGTAGCTCTGAGCCATTGAGGCACAATGGGCAAATAATTTCCTTCTTGTGATGTACAATTATACGAATGAACAATCATCAAATTATGTCATTTACTCTTTAAATGAAGGAAGTAGCTATTTCTTCTCCTCTAAAAATTTCATATGTTTCATCTCTAAATACTCCTTCTGCTTTTCGTATTTACTGCTGTTTGGGCCTCACCTCCAGCTGTAAAGCAGTTTGTGCATTTTACTCAGGATTTGTGATGAGTTGAATTTTGAGTTAACACAGCCAGAACACAGGTTTTGCTTGCAGACAAAGTTGCATAAGTTGAAGCTGAGTTCCAAGCAAAATATCTAAGATCAAAGGCAATTATGAGCAAAACAAAATCAAAAACAAAGTTCTAAAAGTTTAGTCCCAGAAGTGAATTCTAAATATCACTTCTTTTGCTAAAATTAGCAATGTTGCATTGGTGGTTTAGCCTTAAACTCTGAGTAAGAGACTTGTGTCTGAGATTTGAAGGCAACTGCTGAGATTCAAGCTGCAGCAACTGATTTATAATAGCCCCAGAAGTAGGTTAGAAGTGTTAGGTGACAGATCGGCAGCTAATTTTCTATCTTGGGGTTACTTAACGTGAGAATGTTCCTTTGGTTAATTGGTTGGAAACTTTGACATTCCGGCTTTATTCTAGCCAGTGTTGGGTTCATTTCGATTCAGTCTTAAACTAACTTTTGGAGCAGTGTTGCTAGTTTACTATAAAATATCTGTTCGAAAGTATGCTTAGAATTGAAAGAGAATAATAGCAAACATGTATGTCATTGATTTTGTCAGACAGAAGTGAGAATGGTAACACTCTAGAAATTGAATTATTGAATTTACTGCCACATTCCTGTTCCTGTACTGGCTGTCAAAATGCATACCTAGTTTAACTAAAGCCTTCTTTTAATGTATAAACCATGATCCCATCCTACTTATTCAGTACCCTGATGGCTGAATTTTGAAATTTCCATCCTGGTATTCAAGTTACTTCATTGTCTTCCCCAAGCTAACATGCGCCTTTCTCTGTCATTACAAGTCATTAGAAGACTCAAACCCTCTGATTTTAGCTCCTTTTGTGTCCCTAACCCTTCATCAATATTGTGTGTGCTTTCAGCCACCCATCCTCTAAAGTCTTTAAGCATGGCCTGAAAACGCAAGATTTTAGCTTCCCCTCTTTCATCGCTCAGTCTACATTTTGTTTGATGATACGCCTCGGCCATATTTATGGGTTTTATAAAAAGCTGGGATGACTTTATTCACAGAGATCGGGGTCTTGCCAACTGGTAAGAGCCACATTGTTATCCCCTTTGGGAAAGGCCCTTTGCGTGAAGTCACACAGCTAGTTGGTGAGGAGGGACCTTTCCGACTGGGGGCAGAACACGGGGGGACGGCGGTGTGGGGGGGGTGGGGGGGAGGTGCTGGTGGTCCACAGTATTATAGAACCACAGGGTGGGTTTGAGGTCGAAATTCCGCCTCCATTTGTCCTTTCCAGAGATGTCAGCCAGTCAGAGCTGGCCAGCTATTGTTGAAAGGCAGTGGAATAGCCACGCATTCACAGCCATTGGCTAAGCACTCACCAGAGTCCCAACAGTCCTGGGGCTGGGGTTTAGAATCCAGGCCATAGGTGAGTGTAGTCAGGGAGGGGCCTCCAAATTGGGGGATGTGGGTGAGACAGGTAGCGTGAATCAGCAAAAAAGAAACAGTTAAAGCACTCAGCAGAATCCACATGCCCCCTTTCGGATGTCAGGTCTCTTAATCATTGCTCTTGAATAAGGGATCCCTCTCCTCCTCACCCAGCAGGCCTTTAGAAAACCTGGCAGGGAATTTTTCTTTCCAAGCGCCCTCCCCCCGCCCCATACACACACACACACACACACACACACAGATGCAAACACACACACACATTCACTCACACAAAAACATGTGCACACACACGCACAAGCACACACAAAACATGTGCAAACATGTGCAATCAGATATGCATACATACACAAGCACACACAAACACAAACACGCACACACATGCATATTCACTCATACAAAAACACACGAACACACGGAAAACACATGCGTAAGCATGCACACACACACACGCACATTCAAACAAAAATACATGCAGACACACACAAAACAGATGCGCAAGCACATATACACACAAACACAAGCACATACAAATACACACACATAAAAGCAAACACACACATATTCACTCACGCAAAAACATACATGCACAAATGCGCACAAGCACACACACATAAAATACATGCGCAAACACGTGCACACACAGACATACACATACAAGCACACACAACCACATACCAACGTAGCAAAAAGCAATGTCCAACCATTTTTCCCAGCAATATCATTTACTGACACTCAATCTCAGTGAAGTATCAGTCCTATCTTCAATCTCTAATTCACTGAGAAGTTTGCAAGTTTCAACAACTTTTTTGCATTTTCACTAAATATGATTCTCTCCATTAACATCTCTTCCGAAGTCACACAACAAGATAACTCATTGATATTTCTTTAACTTCAACTACTTTGAAGCTATTAAGCAGCAGATCATAGAATCATCGAATCCCGACAGTGGAGGTAAAGGTCATTCAGCCCATCAGGTTTGCATCGATACATGCAGGCCATTCAAGCCAGCATGTCTACAGTGGCTCTCTGAGCATTTAGTGTCAAACTCCAGCCTTATCCTCATTACCCTGCATGTTTTTCTGCTTCAATAATCATTGAATACCCTCTTAAATATCTCAAAAGAACCTGCCTCCACCACACTTCCAGACAGTGCATTCCAAACCTGGACGCCTTCTTTTACTTTAAAACTGTGCCCACAGGTTTGCAATCAATTTATGAGTGGGAACAGTTTCTCTAGATTATCCATATTTGCAGTGTTATGCTTTTCTTACAATTTCCATGAATTCCCCCCCAAAAAAGTCTGACTCTTAAAAAAAGTCACCTTCAGAGAACAGAAAATGAAAAACCCATTTACCTGTATCCCAACTTCCCAAAAATAAATAATATAAACCTTTATCACAGTATTTTGACATTCTGTTCATCCTACTGTACAGAAGAATTTTGTAGCTTCGCTGTATCTTTCTTTGGTAGACTCCCCTAGGACTGCAAACTTGAATGAGGGATGAAGGTTGCTAAATCTTAGATAAATATGTAAGTGATATTTTACAATCAGACAGCAAGTGGTTAAAGGGTAGAATTGTGCTTTTGCAAAGCTGACTGGTACCACATTTTGTGAAATCAGGTAAATCTGTGCCTGATTTTCAGATCATTTAAATTAAATGACACATGACTATTTTGTTTATCTTTCTCCTTGATGATGGATGAAAGATGGACAATTATCCCTTTATATCAGTTTTAAAGCTGTGCATTGAAAAAGAAGAATGCTGTTTTATTGCTTTAACGTGAGGATAAGTTTGATAAGTGGATACGCTCTATAAATAACATGTGTTGCATTTTCTTATTTGTTTTATCATTAGCGGGGATCCAGTTATTGCTCATTACTGACAACGCAAGGGAAATACCAGCTTTTTGCAAAGACCGGCTATTTTAAGGTACTAATCTTAATTCTGTCTTCAGTATGTCTGTTTGCATTTCAGCATGATATCAGGCTTTCAAATGAACAAGTGTAGGAGGGAAATGAAACAAGATTTGCAATAATGCATCAACCGGCCACAAGAAATCCACAGTTGCCAGAAACAACAAATCCATTCCCACTTCCAGCTCAGAGTGAAACATATTCTTCAGATTGCTTTCGTGCTCTGAACTCCCTAGGGCAGCCATTGGTCAGGACCTTCCTATACAGGGTTTGTCACAGAAGTATGCCAAATATGTCCACAGACAAAGCTATAAACTATCTCTGTAAACATGACCCAGAAAGGAAATGGTTTTGTTGTGTGATTAATCTAACAGTATTAAACTAGATATCCACTGCCAGCTTTATTTTTTTCCTTCACCTACAACCATCTGGGGAAGGATTGGAATGTCAATATTGTCTTCCTTCTCAGCTGTAATTATCTCTGTGACATCATAAAGGAATCCCTTTCCCATTACAGATACAAATCAATGTTTTATGTTGGTACAGCGTGGGGCTTATTCATTCTTCCTACCAAAGTAAGTGCAACACTTCAGCTGTATAAAGGATCACACTAGTTACTAGCAACTGGAAGCCTGGTTAAGCACAAGTGTGCAGGTGACAGGGAGACCAGACAACCTGCTTTGTAGATTCAGGATAATGTGCTCAGCTCTTCCGTCATTGAGGATGGGGATATTTGTGACGCCTCGTTCTCCAGTGAGTTATTTTTAATTATTCACCACCAACCACAACTGGATGTTGCCAGGACTGCAGAGCGTAGATCTGATCCATTGATTGTGGGATTGCACTCACCATTGAACCAGGGTTGATCCCCTGGCTTTAATGGTAATGGTTGAGTGGGGGATATGCCATACTATGAGTTTGCAGATTGTGCTGGAGCTTCATGGATGAGTCTTGAGTTGCTAGATCTGTTCGAATTCTGTCCCACTTAGCAGGGTGATAGTGCCACACAACACGATGGAGGATAGTTTCACTGTGAAGGCAGGACTTTCTCTCCACAAGGACTGTGTGAGGGTCACTCTTACAGATACTGTCGTGGACAGATGCATCTCATAGAAACTCATAGAATCCCTACAGTGTCGAAACAGGCCCTTCGACCCACCAAGTCCACATCGAACCTCAGAGCATCCCACCCAAACCATCCCCCTATAACCCACCTAATCTACACCTCCCTGAACACTATGGGCAATTTAGCATGGCCAGTTTACCTACCCTGCACATCTTTGGACTGTGGGAGGAAACCGGAGCACCTGGAAGAAATCCACGCAGGCACGGGGAGAATGTGCAAACTCCACTCAGACAATCGCCCGAGGGTGGAATCAAACCCGGGTTGCTGGCGCTGTGAGGCAGCAGTGCTAATCACTGAGTCACTGCAGTTGGCAGATTGGTGAGGATGAGGTCAAGTATGTTTTTCCCTCTTGTTGGTTCCCTCGCCAACTGCCACAGACCCAGTCTAGCAGCTATGTCCTTTCGGATCTGACCAGCTCGGTCTGTAGTACTGCTGCCGAGCCACTCTTGGTGACGGACATTGAAATTCACCCCCCACCCAGAGTAAATAACATGTCCTTGCTATCCTCAATGCTTCTTTCAAGTGTTGTTCGTCATTGACGAGTACTGATTCATCAGCTGAGGGAGGATGGTATGTGGTAATCAGCAGGAGGTTTCCTTGCCCATGTTTTATCCTGAGACTTCATGGGGTCTGCAGTCAATGTTGAGGGTTCCCAGAGCAACTCCCTCCCAACTGTATACCACTGTGCTACCACCTGTGCTGGGTCTGTCCTGCCAGTGAGACAGGACATATCAGGAATGGTGATGTTGGTGTCTAGGACTTTGCCTGTAAGTTATGCTTTTGTATGACTGCGTCAGGTTGTTGCTTGACTAGGCTGAGTGGCAGATCTCCCAATTGTTTTTTTAATGAAAATGTTGATTAAAGCAGTACATCCATTACCCTAGTTTTAACCATAGGAAGTTTAAGGCAGAGACCAGCTAAGGGCCACGTAATGTCACGACTGACATTGAGGACAAAACCAAACGTGACCCTAACTGTGTTCCAAGTCATCACGTGTTTGTGATCTAACAACATTGCCCCTACACAACCTTATAGAATACAGGTAAAAGCATTTGAAACATTGTTGCAAGATGGAGCAAAACTATAAATAAATGCATTTGTGTCACATTTGTGCAAAAGAAATCATCAGTGCCTGAAAGAGTGAGCGTCAAGCCCTCTTGTCATTTAAATATTACTTTCAGTAAGGCTTTTCAAGCACAGCGCAAGCTTTACTATCTGTCACAATAAGTCAGGCTGATGAATAATGTAAAGACCTTTAATTTTCATCTTACTTTCATGATATAAAAGCACACCAGTTAAATGAATGATTACTGGTACAACTCAAAATGTAAAAGAAACATGATGTAATTTTATTCATGAAGGGAAAGAAGACGAATACAAAGTGATAGTAGGAAGTGCACCACAAGTGATGTCATATGCATGATTTTACTTTGCATAAAAATCTGATGAATAATTTCCTTGGCAAGGAACAGGAATGTGGACAATTGAGTATCCTTGGTTACGCTATATTCAGGTGCTTAGAAATGGATTTGCTTCTAAAAGAAAATATTCTGTCAAGAACATACATAGCCACTTTTAAAATTTTAACCAAATAGACTAAGAGATGAAAATACTCATCCAATACTTAATACAAATCTCCTCATTTTCCTTTCTTAAAAAAATGCATGTAGTTTTATTTTAAATGTTAGAAGTGTCCCTGAAATATTCATTATTTAAAATCTGACTTAATATTAGGTATTTAAAATTTAAAATCAAGAATTTAATGTCAGCTTTATTTTTCAAACAACCATAGTTGAATAGAAACTGAAATAACTCCACAGAGGTCGGAATCTCTTCAACAAGTCACCTTTTATTTACATGTGGAAAGTCTTTGACGCTGATCCAGCTCCCTCACAGTTAGTTCTCAGAGTGAACAGAACCTCTGACACTCCTGTTTATATCTGTCAACCAGGACTCCCTATTTGGACCAGGTTAACAGCCCCAATCAGGGATCTCATATTCTATGAAGCCCACCTGGCTGACCTTATTACAATCACTACATCCCTCCCCCTCTGAGTCTGAGGACATAGGCCGGTGTTTTTTTGGTAGCTCCTCCCGGGGCCAGGTCAGGTTCCTCCAACTCTGCTATTGATACCGGCCGCATGTAATGCACAGGAGCTCACCTCTCGTACCCAGAGCATCTCAGAAGAAATTCATTCTCCTCTTCAGGTGGTAAAGGCATCGAGGCAACGAGGTCTGCCGTGACCATCTCAGATTCCGAGGTATCTTCAAAGCTTGATGGATAGGGAGAGCACATGGGTTCTGGAACAGTGGGAAAGACAGTCAAGGATCAAGGCACATTTGGCTCTCGCACAGTTTGCAGCTTTCATATGGTCCATATGTTTGTTCAGGACCATTGCATTTACGCGAACTTTACATGCCACCGAACCTGACCTTGTGTTGACAATGCCACTTACCCATGCAGGCCCATACCTGTGGTTCCTGCACCAAACTTTGTCCCCTGAAGTAAACTGTGTCTTGTGCATAGTGGAGTCTTGTGTCTGGCATTGACATTCCTAATGCCCTTTCACCCTCCCTCCAAGGTCCAGGAAGATCAGATTTAACCTGGTGTGGCCCATTAGCAACTCTGCTGGAGCTACCCCTGTAGTTGCATGAGGGGTAATCCAGTAATCAAATAGGAACCTTGATGGTTTGCTATCTGAAGTATTGAATTTCAGCCAGAAGTGAATGGTACATCTTAATCTTCTCCTGAATTCTCAGTGTTCCAGCCAATTTGAATTATCCATCGCATATTAAAAAATGGCTCAAGGCACTGAATACTGCAAAGGATATGAACCATATTGATATTCTGACAAAGTACACACAAACAAACAAATTAGGAGGAGGAATAGGCCAATGCCATTCAGTAAGATGGTGGCAGATTGGAGTACCCCACATTTCCATCTACCTGTGATATCCTTTAATTCCCTTACTGTGCAGGGTTCTATCTACCTCTGCCTTAAACAACTGCAAAGACTCTGATCCCATCATCTTTCATGGAAGAGAGTTCCAAAGTCTCAAATCCTCTGTGAGAAAAAAAAAGGTTCTCTTCATTTCTGTCTGAAATTGATGATCCCTTATTTTTAGACTGTGATCCCTGTTCTAGAAATTTGGACAGAAATGTATGCTCCAGAATGATAGTAAGAACTGCCGATGCTGGGGTCTGAGATAACAAGGTGTGGAGCTGGAGGAACACAGCAGGCCAGGCAGCATCAGAGGAGCAGGAAAGCTGACGTTTCGGGTCAGGACCCTTCTTCAGAAATGGGGGAGAGGGAAGGGAGCTCTGAAATAAATAGAGGGGGGTGTCAGGCTGGAGAAGGTAGGTGGGATCGTGCATGTAGGTAGTAATGGGAATATGTCAGTGAGGTGGGAGGAGCGGATAGATGGGGGAGAAGACGGACAGGTTAAGGAGGCAGGGATGAGAGGGGCTGGGGAAGGTAGGTGGGATGGCGATATGTGAGTGCAGGTAGGCCATGGTGGGGATTGGTCAGTGAGGTGGGAGGAGCGGATAGGTGGAGGAGAAAACGGATGGGTCAAGTCGACAGGGATGAGAGGGGCTGGGGAAAGTAGGTGGGATGGTGATAGGTGATCACTGACCAATCCCCACCACTGCCTACCTGCACTCACCTATCGCCATCCCACCTACCTTCCCCAGCCCGACCCGCCCCTCTCTATTTATTTCAGAGCCCCTTCCCCCTCCCCCATTTCTGAAGAAGTGTCCCAACCCGAAACGTCAGCTTTCCTGCTCCTCTGATGCTGCCTGGCCTGCTGTGTTCATCCAGCTCCACACTGTGTTATGCTCCGGAATAGTTGGTTCCCAAGCCAAAGTGGTCCAGCACATGCGTATGACTGGGATCTATCTAGACATGTAGAACATTGCTCAAAATGCCCTCAATATAAAAAGGACAAATTCAACCCTGCCAATTACTGCTCCATCAGTCTACCCTCAATCAGTTGTTATGTGGTGGAGGGGATTATCAACAGTGCCATTAAGGAGCATATGCTTAGCAACAACCTGCCCATTGACATTTAGTTTAGGTTCTGCCAGGGCCACTCAGCTATTGACCTCATTAGAAACTTACTCCAAAGATGTGCAAAGGGGCTGAATTCTGGAGGTGAGGTGACAGAGACTGCCCTTGACTTCAAGACCAAGTGTAGCATCAAGGAGCCTGAGCAAAACTGGAATCAATGGAAGCCAGTGTAAAAACTCTCTGCTGGTTGGTGTCATACCTGGCATATAGGAAGATGGTTGTGGTTGTTAGAGGTAAATCAACTCCAGGACATCTCTGCAGGAGTTCCACAGGGTAGTATCCTTGGCCCAAATAACTTTAGCTGCTTCATCAATGATCCTGTCTCTATCCTAAGGTCAGAGGTAGCGAAGCTCACTCATGGTTGTACAATGTTCAACATTGTTCACGATTTCAGGTGTGTGCATACACAGCAAGACCTGGACAATATCCAGACTTGAGATTATATGTGGTAAGTGACATTCATGCCACACAAATGCCAGACAATGACAATCTCCAAGCGAGAAACTAACCATTAGCCTTTGACATTCAAAGGCTTTACCATCATTGAATTACCCACTATCAACATCGTTGGAGTTACCATTGACCAAAAACTGAACGGAAGTAGCCATTTCAATTCTGTAGCTACTATAGCAAGTCAGAGGTGAGTGAGAAATTCTGCAGTGAGAAATTCACCTCCTGTGTCCTCAGTATCTGACGCACAGTCAGAAGTAACTTTCCAACTGTCTGAAAAAAATGAGATAACAAGGTGTAGAGCTGGATGAACACATTTCTGAAGAAGGGTCTAGGCCCGAAACGTCAGCCTTCGTGCTCCTCTGACACTGTGTTCATTCAGCTCTACACCTTGTTATCTCAGATTCTCCAGCATCTGCAGTTCCTACTATCTCTGTCTAAAAAAAATGCCTGGTTTGTTAGTAGCTTATACATTGCCTTCAACATTCTTGCCATTCATCATTATGTGACAGCACTACATACCATTGACAAGATGTATTGCAGCAATTCACCTAAGCTCCTCCAACAGCACTTTCCAAACCCATAGCCTCTACTACCTAGAAGAATAAGGGCAACAGATACACGGGAACACCAACAGCTGGCCAGTTCCCCTCCAAGCCACTCACCATCCTAACTTGTAACTACATCAGCATTCCTTCACTGTTGCTGAGTCAAAATCCTGGAATTACCTCCCTGGCAGCACTGAGAGTTTCCCAACGCTCCAAGGATTGCAATGGTTCAAAAAAGCAACACACCACCACCTTCTCAAGGGCAATGAGGAATGGACAATAAATGCTGGCAGACTCTAATCTAATGAACAAATTTTAAAAAAAAATTGGCTGTGATATTGCTAAGTAGTTTGTTATTTTTTTTGTGTATATTCCAAAAGCAGCTGTATAAACTGCAATTGTTGAAATAGTAATAGAACTAGTTCGAAAAATGCAGTTTCTTAGTTTCACACGTTCTGTTTTCCCTATTTTAATGTTTCCCTTTGCTCTTTGCAGTCTCACAAACTCAGTTGAAAATTAAAATAAGCCAGTGACAGGATTCATTGTATTATTGCAGTTCCTGGTGTAATGCCCTTCAAATACTGACATTGTTTATTTGCAGCAGTAGTTACCCACTGGGATCAGGATTGGAAAAATTCATTAGAGTGAGGGGACCTCATGTGGAGTGTAAAGCCAGCATTGGCCAATTGAACCAAATAACCTGAAACCGCGTAATACTTTGTAAAGTTCCATCGTTTCTCAAGAGTAACGACTTGTGAACCTAATTCTCACTTGCTAATTATATTTTTTGTGGTAGTTTAAGATTCATGAAATAAAATTCAAGCTTAGTACTGATGTAGTGGTAGCAGATAATTATAAGTGCAATTTTAAACTAAAAACTGTAAAATAGCTTCTTAAAAATATATTTTCATGTTATTTCTGTGAATAAAGTACACTTAATTTTGACAATTTCATAGCTTTCAAAACTGCTTTTAGAACATACTGAAGATTGTTTATTCTCTTTGTCACAATATTCTTCATTTATTTGTTCATTTAAAATAAATTGCTTATTTTCAGGGTAATTTAGTTGCAATCAAGCATACAAATAAGAAAAGGATTGAGCTCACCAGGCAAGTGCTGTTTGAACTAAAATACGTAAGTGTGTCTTTTCCTGTTGACAACATAGACGACCTTAGCAGTGCTTTATCGGCCTGATCACAAGCGTACCCAGTTTTTGTCTCTGTTGCAGATGCGGGATGTGCAGTTTAATCATTTGACAAGGTTCATTGGAGCCTGCATTGATCCACCTAACATCTGCATTGTAACAGAATATTGCCCTAGAGGAAGTCTTCAGGTAAGATTTATGTCATGAATGGGAAATGAAAACTGAACCCACGGTAATCTCTGGTTAGAATATTTTTGGTTTGATTTGATTTATTATTGTCACATATGCTTACGTACAGTGAAAAGTTTTGTTTCGCATGCGTAACAGGCAGATTATAACATGCAAATCAAAGGGTGATTGAACAGAGTGAGGAATATAAAGTTATGGCTGCAAAGAAGGTGCTCAAAAAGCAAAAGCAACATTAGATTTGAAAATTGAGATGTCCATTCAGAAGTCTAATAACAGCGGGGAAGAAGCTGTTCTTGAACCTGTTGGTATGTGTGTTTAAGCCTTTGTATCTTCTGCCTGACGGAAGAGGTTGGAGAGATTATAACCAGGGTGAGAGGAGTCTTTGATGATGAAGGCAGCCTTTCTGTGGCAAGGAGAAGTGTGAATGGAGTCAATGGATGGAAGGTTGGCTTCCATGATGGGCTGGGCTGTCTTCACAACTTTAGGTAGTTTCTCATGATGTTGGGCAGAGCAGTTGCCATGCCAAGCCATGATTCATTCAGATAGAATGCTTTCTACGGTGCATCTGTAAAGGTTGGTGATGGTCCTTATGGACATGCCGAATTTCCTTAGCTTCCTGCGGAAGAGGAGGTGTTGCTGTGCCTTCTTGACTATCGTATCCATCTGGTGGTCCTTCCTGAAGCTGCTGAAAGTACATTCATCAGAGGGCATCAGGCAGCTGGTTTCAAGAAATTACATTTTCAATATTAGTTTCTAATGGGAAAGCTCAGTTATTTATTTTATAAATACTTATTTATTAATAATAAAGCCAAGAAATGAGGACACTGGAAATCTGAAGTAAAAACAGAAATTCCTGGAGAAAGTCAACAGGATTGGCAGCATCTGTGGAGAGAAAGCAGAGTTAATGTTTTGGGTCCAATGACACTTCATCACAAATGTTAATTGCTAACCAATGAAACATAGCCCATTATTGTGCTTGAGGAGTAAAAATTGATTATAAATGCCCCATGGTGGTGGAGCCCAAACTGCAAAAGCTTGAAATACTATTGTGGAGTTCTGTTCTCATCTGCTCCAGAGGTGTGCAATGACATCTCTGAACAATTTTATTAGGAAGAACTTTCCAAATGCTGTGAGTGTGAAGCCAATTTGCATCAGGCCACACTTTGACATTTCAGGTGGTGTGTTATGTCCAGGGTTGAGTGTGCCATACAAACAAATGTCTGTTATTTTGACTAGGTAGACCATACATATGCAAGAACCTTAGGCCAGAAAGTATGCAGTGTGTAATATCAGTCAGTGAGTGTGCTGATTGAATCCAGCAGTGCATTGATCTTAATGTTCCAGTTAACATCCACTGTTAACCTTGCATAGTGGGACAGTCAATTATAAAGCACTCTTTCCCACCATGTTGTTTTGACGAATCATCAATGACTTTGGTTTAGTTCTTAGTTGACATCAATTAATCATTAATGAGTTAGTAGAATATTTGGTGATCTGTACTGTAACATATGGGTGGTGTGATTGACAGCAAGTAGCGGGAGACGTACTAAAATCTTGGTTCCGACATCATGGCTTCACATGCCCCATCATTTCTAGCCTATGTCCAGCAGTACGACAGGGACATTAAGCAGAGATAATAAACAGGAAAGAAGAGAAGAAGAAATTGCACCAGGAGCCCCTATCCACCCAGTGTGCTCAGAAAGTAAAGTGTCTCAGTTCTCCTCAGGGGTTGGTGGCCCCACTCAATGTTAACTCCACCATGGCCGCTTTTGAGAGCCCTCACTAGATTTTATGACTGCCAGACACTTATCAAACTGCCAGTCCACTTCTCAAGGCAATGCAAATTCCCAGCCTATGGGCATGTGCCTGGAGGTATTTATTGAAACCTGCCACTGGTTGCAGGTAGTCTGGTGACTTTAGAGTGCGGCAAAGAATGAATTGTCAGTGACTGTAAAAGTGATTCTGAATGTGACAGCGGACAAGAACATTGTCATCTAGTATAGTATGGCAGGGATCCCTATCATTTAGTCCAAATGGAATGAGGAAATAGGTGATGGTTAGATATTAATTCAGAGATAATTGGGTGAGCACTTGGCTGGGTGCGTATAAAGGGGGAACAAATAATCAGCATTGGAGTTTGTGGTGTGGGAGTGAAAATAAATCTCTGAGTAAAAATGTATATGTCTGGAATTGATGTAAGTAACATTTAACCTTTGGTCTTTAACAAAGGAAGTTTTGCGTTGGCCTCTTTCCAGACTGAAACAGGCAAAGTCTCCAACATCTTACTGTCTATTATTGCATCCAATGTAGATAAAAAGAAAAGCATAACCAGTAGATCATACATGTGGCTTTGCCAAGTTAACAGTTTTCTCCAGGTGCAGGGAGCCCTTGTGACTGCACACTTGCATGTAAACTCAGAGATGTACTACAACAGTAAACAATCCTAATCCTTCTTTGTTTAGCTAGAGTATCACCATACTCTGCGTTCAGTTTAACTTGAAGGTGGAAGATTTTTAAAAAATGTTTTATATTGTTTATTTGACCTGATCAGGCTCTAATCCACTGATGCTATCCTCCTCTTTGAAGAAGAATAAGACTCTTGGAATATATATTTGACAAATGTCTTTCTTGATAGTTCAAAAAAAACATGTTGACGTCTGATAATTATCACCATATCATTGGGGAATGATAGAATATGGCCTAGACCAATATCCTAGTGACATGAGTTCAAATCCAGTCACAGTAACTGGGAGATATCTTAAAAATAATTAATAAGTCTGCGAACCCAATTATTCATAATCATGAAATCTGGCATCTTAATGTAATCTGGCCAACACTCCTTTTAAGGTGCAACAAATCTTTACAAAAACAAACATTATGAAGCACATAGATCGTATCAGCTCGACACGGTGGCTTTTCGATTATAAAAGTCTTACCTCGCGTGACGCCATTTTTGGAGGAAGTGAGGTAATATATTTGGGCGGTTGCTTTACCCGAAACACTACCTAGGTAGTGTCTCCCATCCATCCTCCTCCTCTAACCAAAAAGAAAGGTTCTGAGCGCTGATTTGGTAAGGCTACTAGTATTTTTTTTTAATTTGTCTGTTTGGGAATTCAGAACAGTGGGAATGGATGTTAGGGCAGTTGTATGCTCCTCCTGTAGAATGTGGGAGGTAAGGGTCACCACTAGTGTCCCCACTGACTTCATCTGCAGGAAGTGCACCCAACTCCAGCTCCTCGGAAACCGTGTTAGGGAACTGGAGCTGGAGCTGGATGAACTTCGGATCATTCGGGAGGCTGAGGGGGTAATTGAGAGGAGTTACGGGGAGGTAGTCACACCTCAGGTACAGGAAAAAAGTAGATGGGTTACAGTCAGGGGACGGAAAGGGAACAGGCAGACAGTGCAGGGATCCCCTGTGGCCATTCCCCTCAAAAACAAGTATACCATTTTGGATACTGTTGGGGGGGACGACTTACCAGGGGTAAGCCATGGGGTACAGGTCTCTGGCACAGAGTCTGTCCCTGTTGCTCAGAAGGGAAGGGGGGAGAGGAGGAGAGCATTAGTCATTGGGGACTCCATAGTTAGGGGGACAGATAGGAGATTCTGTGGGAATGAGAGAGACTCGCAGTTGGTGTGTTGCCTCCCAGGTGCCAAGGTCCGTGATGTCTCGGATCGTGTTTTCGGGATCCTTAAGGGGGAGGGGGAGCAGCCCCAAGTCGTGGTCCACATAGGCACCAATGACATAGGTAGGAAAAGGGATGGGGACGTAAGGCAGAAATTCAAGGAGCTAGGGTGGAAGCTTAGAGCTAGAACAAACAGAGTTGTTATCTCTGGTTTGTTAGCCGTCCCACGTGCTAGCGAGGCGAGGAATAGGGAGAGAGAGCAGTTGAACACGTGGCTACAGGGATGGTGCAGGAGGGAGGGATTCAGATACCTGGATAATTGGGGCTCATTCTGGGGTAGGTGGGACCTCTACAAATGGGATGGTCTACACCTGAACCAGAGGGGTACCAATATCCTGGGGGGGAAATTTGCTAATGCTCTTCGGGAGGGTTTAAACTAATTCAACAGGGGGGTGCGAACCTGAATTGTAGCTCCAGTGTACAGGAGGTTGAGAGTAATGAGGTCATAAATAAAGTTTCAAGGTCGCAGGAGTGTACCAGCAGGCAGGAAGGTGGTTTGAAGTGTGTCTACTTCAATGCCAGGAGCATCCGGAATAAGGTGGGTGAACTTGCAGCATGGATTGGTACCTGGGACTTCGATGTTGTGGCCATTTCGGAGACATGGATAGAGCAGGGACAGGAATGGTTGTTGCAGGTTCCGGGGTTTAGATGTTTCAGTAAGATCAGGGAAGGTGGTAAAAGAGGGGGAGGTGTGGCATTGTTAGTCAAGGACAGTATTACGGTGGCAGAAAGGACATTTGATGACAACTTGTCGACTGAGGTAGTATGGGCTGAGGTTAGAACCAGGAAAGGAGAGGTCACCCTGTTGGGAGTTTTCTATAGGCCTCCAAAAAGTTCCAGAGATGTAGAGGAAAAGATTGCAAAGATGATTCTGGATAGGAGCGAAAGTAACAGGGTAGTTGTTTTGGGGGACTTTAACTTTCCAAATATTGACTGGAAACGCTATTGTTCGAGTACTTCAGATGGGTCAGTTTTTGTCCAATGTGTGCAGGAGGGTTTCCTGACACAGTATGTAGATAGGCCAACAAGAGGCGAGGCCACATTGGATTTGGTACTGGGTAATGAACCAGGCCAGGTGTTAGATTTGGAGGTAGGAGAGCACTTTGGTGATAGTGACCACAATTCGGTTACATTTACTTTAGCGATGGAAAGGGATCGGTATATAACGCAGGGCAAGAGTTATAGCTGGGGGAAAGGCAATTATCAGGCGATGAGGCAAGATTTAGGATGCATAGGATGGAGAAGAAAACTGCAGGGGCTGGGCACAATTGAAATGTGGAGCTTGTTCAAGGAACAGCTACTGCGTGTCCTTGAGAAGTATGTACCTGTCAGGCAGGGAGGAAGTGGTCGAGCGAGGGAACCGTGGTTTACTAAAGAAGTTGAATCTCTTGTCAAGAGGAAGGAGGAGGCTTATGTAGAGATGAGGCGTGAAGGCTCAGTTAGGGGGCTTGAGAGTTACAAGTTAGCTAGGAAGGACCTAAAGAGAGAGCTAAGAAGAGCCAGGAGGCGACATGAGAAGTCTTTAGCAGGTAGGATCAAGGAAAACCCTAAAGCTTTCTATAGGTATGTCAGGAATAAAAGAATGACTAGAGTAAGATTGGGGCCGGTCAAGGACAGTAGTGGGAAGTTGTGCGTGGAATCCGAAGAGATAGGAGAGGTGCTAAATGAATATTTTTCGTCAGTATTCACGCAGGAAAAAGACAATGTAGTCGAGGAGAATACTGAGATACAGTCTATTAGACTAGACAGGATTGAGGTTCATAAGGAGGAGGTGTTAGCAATTCTAGAAGGTGTGAAAATAGATAAGTCCCCTGGGCCGGATGGGATTTATCCTAGGATTCTCTGGGAAGCTAGAGAGGAGATTGCAGAGCCTTTGGCTTTGATCTTTATGTCGTCATTGTCTTCAGGAATAGTGCCAGAAGACTGGAGACTAGCAAATGTCCCCTTGTTCAAGAAGGGGAGTAGAGACAACCCTGGTAATTATAGACCAGTGAGCCTTACTTCAGTTGTGGGTAAAGTGTTGGAAAGGATTATAAGAGATAGGATTTATAATCATCTAGAAAGGAATAATTTGATTAGGGATAGTCAACACGGTTTTGTGAAGGGTAGGTCGTGCCTCACAAACCTTATTGAGTTCTTCGAGAAGGTGACCAAACAGGTGGATGAGGGTAAAGCGGTTGATGTGGTGTATTTGGATTTCAGTAAAGCGTTTGATAAGGTTCCCCATGGTAGGCTATTGCAGAAAATACAGAGGCATGGGATTGAGGGTGATTTAGCAGTTTGGATCAGAAATTGGCTAGCTGTAAGAAGACAGAGGGTGGTGGTTGATGGGAAATGTTCATCCTGGAGTTCAGTTAGTAGTGGTGTACCTCAAGGATCTGTTTTGGGGCCACTGCTGTTTGTCATTTTTATAAATGACCTGGATGAGGGCGCAGAAGGATGGGTTAGTAAATTTGCGGATGACACCAAAGTTGGTGGAGTTGTGGATAGTGCGGAAGGATGTTGCAGGTTACAGAGGGACATAGATAAGCTGCAGAGCTGGGCTGAGAGGTGGCAAATAGAGTTTAATGCGGAAGAGTGTGAGGTGATTCACTTTGGAAGGAGTAACAGGAATACAGAGTACTGGGCTAATGGTAAGATTCTTGGTAGTGTGGATGAGCAGAAAGATCTCGGTGTCCATGTGCATAGATCACTGAAAGTTGCCACCCAGGTTGATAGCGTTGTTAAGAAGGCATACAGTATGTTAGGTTTTATTGGTAGAGGGATTGAGTTTCGGAGCCATGAGGTCATGTTGCAGCTGTACAAAACTCTGGTGCGGCCGCACTTGGAGTATTGCGTACAGTTCTGGTCACCGCATTATAGGAAGGATGTGGAAGCATTGGAAAGGGTGCAGAGGAGATTTACCAGGATGTTGCCTGGTATGGAGGGAAGGTCTTATGAGGAAAGGCTGAGGGTCTTGAGGCTGTTTTCGTTAGAGAGAAGAAGGTTAAGAGGTGACTTGATAGAGACATACAAGATGATCAGAGGATTAGATAGGGTGGACAGTGGGAGCCTTTTTCCTCGGATGGTGATGGCTAGCACGAGGGGACATAGCTTTAAATTGAGGGGTGATAGATATAGGACAGATGTCAGAGGTAGGTTCTTTACTCAGAGAGTAGTAAGGGCGTGGAATGCCCTGCCTGCAAAAATAGTAGACTCGTCCACTTTAAGGGCATTTAAATGGTCATTGGATAAACATATGGATGATAATGGAATAGTTTAGGTTGGATGGGCTTCAGATTGGTTTCACAGATCGGTGCAACATCGAGGGCCGAAGGGCCTGAACTGCGCTGTAATGTTCTATGTTCTATGTTCTGTGTTCAGTACTGTCTTTTCAAGGACAAATACTGATGAGTAACAAGTGGTCACTTTGCCAGTAATACCCATATTCCAAAGAATGTATAAAAAACTTCGTACATAAAATGATCATAAGCAAAGAAGTGAGGCCACCTGAAACAGAAAAGTGCAATATACAGAGATAACAAGGTGTGGAGCTGGATGAACACAGCAGGCCAAGCAGCATCAGAGGAGCAGGAAGGCTGACATTTCGGGCCTCGACCCTTCTTCAGAAATGGGAGAGGGGAAGGGGGTTCTGAAATAAATAGGGAGAGAGGGGAAGGCGGATAGAAAATGGATATGGGAGAAGATAGATGGAGAGGAGACAGACAGGTCAAAGAGGCGGGGATGGAGCCAGTAAATGTGAGTGTAGTTGGGGAGGTAGGGAGGAGATAGGTCAGTCCAGGGAGGACGGACAGGTCAAGGGGGCGGAATGAGGTTAGTAGGTAGGAGATGGGGGTGGGGCTTGAGGTGGGAGGAGGGGATAGGTGGGAGGAAGGACAGGTTAGGGAGGCGGGGACGAGCTGGGCTAGTTTTGGGATGCGGTAGGGGGAGGGGAGATTTTGAAGCTTGTGATGTCCACATTGATACCATTGGGCTGCAGTGTTCCCAAGCGGAATATGAGTTGCTGTTTCTGCAACCTTCGGGTAGCATCGTTGTGGCACTGCAGGAGGCCCAGGATAAACATGTCGTCTGAGGAATGGGAGGGGGAGTTGAAATGGTTCACGACTGGGAGGTGCAGTTGTTTAGTGCGAACCGAGCATAGGTGTTCCGCAAAGCGGTCCCCAAGCCTCCGCTTGGTTTCCCCGACGTAGAAGAGGCCACAACGGGAACAGCGGATGCAGTATACCACATTAGCAGATGTGCAGGTGAACATCTGCTTGATGTGGAAAGTCTTCTTGGGGCCTGGGATGGGGGTGAGGCAGAGGTGTCGGGGCAGGTATAGCACTTCCTGCGGTTGCAGGGAAAAGTGCCGGGTGTGGTGGGGCTGGAGGGGAGTGTGGAGCGGACAAGGGAGTCACGGAGAGAGTGGTCCCTCCGGAAAGCAGATAAGGGTGGGGAGGGAAAAATGTCTTTGGTGGTGGGGTCGCATTGCAGATGGCGGAAGTGTCGGAGGATGATGCGTTGGTGGGGTGGTACATGAGGACGAGGGGGATTCTGTTTTGGTTGTTATTGCGGGGAGGAGGTATGAGGGATGAGTTGCGGGAAATGCGGGAGACACGGTCGAGGGCATTCTCGACCACTGAGGGGGGGAAGTTGCGGTCCTTGAAAAACGAGGACATCTGAGATGTACGGGAGTGGAATGCCTCATCCTGGGAGCAGATGCGGCGGAGGCGAAGGAATTGGGAATAGGGGATGGCCTTTTTGCAGGAAGGTGGGTGGGAGGAGGTGTATTCTCGGTAGCTGTGGTAGTTTGTGGGCTTGAAATGGATATCGGTTTCTAGGTGGTTGCCGGAGATGGAGACAGAGAGGACCAGGAAGGAGAGAGAGGTATTAGAGATGGTCCAGGTGAACTTAAGAACATAAGAACTCGGAGCAGGAGTAGGCCGTCTGGCCCTTTGAGCCTGCTCCGCCATTCAATAAGATCATGGCTGATCTTTTCGTGGACTCAGATCCACTTACCCACGTTCTCACCGTATCCCTTAATTCCTTTATTGTTCAAAAATAATCTACCTTTTTTTTTAAAAACGTTTACTGAAGTAGCGTCAACTACTTCACTGGGCAAGGAATTCCACAGATTAACAACCCTCTGAGTGAAGAAATTCCTTCTCAATTCAGTCCTAAATCTGCTCCCTCTAATCTTGAGGCTATGCCCTCTTGTCCTAGCTTCACCTGCCAGTGGAAACATCCTCTCTACTTCTATCTTATCTATTCCCTTCATAATTTTATATGTTTCTGTAAGATCCCCCCTCAATCTTCTGAATTCCAATGAATATAATCCCAATCTACTCAGTCTCTCCTCATAAGCCAACCCCCTCAACTCCGGAATCAACCTCGTGAACCTCCTTTGCACCCCCTCCAGTGCCAATACATCCTTTCTCAAGTAAGATTGGGATGGAAGGTGTTGGTGAAGTGGATGAACTGTTCGAGCTCCTTGTGGGAGCTCGAGGCGGCGCCGATACAGTCGTCAATGTAACAGAGGAAGAGGTGGGGTTTAGGGCCAGTGTAGGTACGGAAGAGGGATTGTTCCACGTAACCTACAAAGAGGCAGGCATAGCTTGGGCCCATGCGGGTACCCATGGCCACCCCCTTTGTCTGTAGGAAGTTGGAGGAATTGAAAGAGAAATTGTTGAGGGTGAGGACGAGTTCGGCTAAGCGGATGAGGGTGTCAGTGGAGGGAGACTGGTCGGGCCTGCAGGACAGGAAGAAGCGGAGGGCCTTTAGGCCATCTGTATGGGGAATGCAGGTGTATAGGGACTGGACGTCCATGGTAAAGATGATGTGTTGGCGACCGGGAAATTGGAAGTTCTGGAGGAGGTGGAGGGCGTGGGTGGTGTCACGGACGTAGGTAGGGAGTTCCTGGACGAAGGGGGAGAAGATGGAGTCCAGATAGTTGGAGATAAGTTCGGTGGGGCAGGAGCAGGCGGAGACAATGGGTCGACCAGGGCATTCAGGTTTGTGGATTTTACAATATACAAAATGCTCAGAAGTAATGACGGCAGGAGATGTATGGAACACCACCATGTTCTCCTCCAAATCACACACCATTTTAAGTTGGAAATATGTCACTATTCCTTCACTGCTGAAGTGCCAAAATCCTTAACAACATTTCAGGTACACTTGAACCACCACATAGAATATTGTGGTTCAAAAATAGAATACAAGAGCAAGGATGTACTGCTGTGTAAGACTCTGGCCAGACTGCATTTGGAGTATAGTGAACTGCTTTGACCCCTGTATCTAAGGAAGGCCTTGGAGAAGATCCAGAGGAGGATTGCATGAATGAAGGGCTTATCAATGTGGGGAGGAAATGAGGACTCTGGGTCTGTACCCAGTGAAGTTTAGTAGGATCAGGGGGATCTGATTGAAACTTACAGAATATTGAGTGACCTGTATAGAGTGGATATAGACATGTTTTCTTTAGTAGGAGAGACTAGGACCTGAGGACACAACCTCGGAGTGAAGCGATGATGCTTTCGAACTGAAATGAGATAGAATTTCTTCAGCCAGTGGGTGGTGAATCTGTGGCTGAATCATTGCCACAGAAGGCTGTGGAGGCCCAGAGGGGAGGCAATGACCTAGTGGTATTATCACTGGTCTGTTAATCTAGAGACCTAGATAATGTTCTGGGGACCCGGGTTCGAATCCCACCACGGCAGATGGTGGAATTTGAATTCAGTCAAATATCTAGAAATAAGAGTCTAATGACGACCATGAATCCATTGTTGATTGTTGGAAAAACCCACCTGGTTCACTAATGTCTTTTAGGGAAGGAAATCTGCCATCCTTACCTGGTCTGGCCTACATGTGACTGCAGACCAACAGCAATGTGGTTGACTCTTAACTGCCCTCTGGGCAATTAGGGATGGGCAATAAATGCTGTCTTGAGCAATGCCCTCATACCGTGAATGAATAAAGAAAAAGGCCCAGTCATTGAGTGTATTTAAGACAGGTTCTTGATTAATAAGGGAATCAAGGGTTATAAGGAGAAGACAGGAGAATGGAGTTGAGTAATATATCACCCATAATCGAATGGCGGAGCAATTCAAGGGGTTGATTATACTTTATGAGCCAACCTCGACAGCTCTCTGCTGTAAAGAATTGCACAGATTCAATATCCTCTTAGAGAAGAAATCTCTCCTCATCTGTCTTAAATGTGGAAACCCTTCCTCTGAGATTGTGCCCACTGATCCGAGACTCTCCCACAAGGGGAAACAACCTTCCTACATCTACACTGTCAAGTCCCCCAACAATCTTGCTTGTCTCAGTAATGTCACAACTAATTCATCTAAATTCCAATGAGTACAGGTTTAAAACTTCTCAAGTTCTCTTTATAAGATAGCCCCTCCATACCTGGTATGAGTCAAGTGAAACTTCTCTGGACTGCCTCCAAAGCCGGTTTATCTTTCCTTAGATAAGGGACCCAAAACTGATCACAATATTCCAGCTGAAGTCTGACCAGTGTCTTGTACTGATTTAGTAAAACCTCCATTCTTTTATATTCCATTCCCTTTAAAATAAAGGTCAACATTCAATTTGCTTCCTCTATTACCTGCTGTGTTTAAATGCTAGCTTCTTGTGATTTATTAATGAGGATTCCCAGATCCCTCTGTGCTGTATCTTTTTACAGTCCTTCTCCATTTAAGTAATATTCAGCTCCTCTATTTTTCCTGCCAAAGTGCATAACCTCATATTTCCCCACACTTCATTCCATCTGCCAAGTTTTTGCCCACCCGCTTAACCTTTCTATGTCCCTCTGCAGATTTCACATCATCCTCAGCACTCGCCTTCCCACCTATTTTTGTGTCATCTGCAAATTTGGCTATGGTACATTCACTTTCCTCATTTAAGTCATTAATGTATAGTGTAAATAGTTGTGTCTTCGCACTGACCCCTGTGGCAGTCCAATAGGCACAAGATTCTGAAAATGCCTACCATATCTGAACTCTCTGTCTTCTATCAGTTAGCCAATCCTTTATCCATGTTAACTTGCTGCTTTCAATACCTTGTGCTCTTATATTATTAAATAGTGGTGGTGTGTTATAAAAGGCCTTTTGAAAATCTAAATATATTGCATCCACCGGTTCCCCTTTATCTATCCTTTTTTTTCCTTCCTCAAAGAGCTCTAACAAATTTGTCAGGTGCTATTTTCCCTTCCAGAAGCTGTGCTGGCTCTGGTTGATCATATTATTTATTTCTAAATGGCCTGCTATTATAACCTTTATAAAGATGCCAACATTTTCCTTTAAATTAAATAGCCTATAACTACTTTTTTGTTGTCTCCTTCACTTTTAAAGTAGTGTAGTGATAGTTTTGTATTTATCTTCTCTCCTCCTTTTGCCCTAAGAGAACACAAACACAAAATGAGCACACAGACACACACACACACACACACACACACAGGCACATACACGCACAAACAGACACAAACAGATACACATACAAAAACAAACACACAGCCACAGACACAGACACACACATACAAACACACACACAGGCACACAAATACAAACACACACACACAGGCACACACACATATGCATGCGCACACATGCACACACACATATAGGCACACACAGACATGCACATGTAGGGGAAGCAGTGGACTAGTGATATTATTGCTGGACTGTTAATCCAGAGACCCAGGTGATGTTCTGGGGACCTGGGTTGAATCCTGCCACAGCAGATGGTGGAATTCAAATTCAATAAATATCTGGAATTAAGAGTTTAATGACTGTGAATCCATTGCCAATTGTCAGGAAAATCCAATCTGTTTCAGTGATGTCCTTTAGGGAAGGAAACTGCCATCCTTACCTGGTCTGGCCTACGTGTGACTCCAGACCCGCAGCAATATAGTTGACTCATAACTGCCCTCTGGGCAATTAGGGATGGGCAATAAATGCTGCCGAGCCAGCGATACCCTCATACTGTGAATGAATAATGGAAAAAAGCACACGTGCACACACACACAATTTGTACTTTTCTTTGTTACAGAAGGCAATAACCTGGGGCCCCACTTTGGCTGATGTGTCTCCTTTTTGTCCTTAAAAACACCTTAAATTTAGGTGAAGGCTTATTTCTGTAATTTAACTTGCATGGACACCAATCTAAAGCTGACCAACAGCTTCAAAATAGCTGGCAATGCTCCCAAATACAAAAGAATCAAGAACAGTATGTTTCTGAGCCCATGACACATACAAGAAAGTTGTTGCATGAGCATTGTAAATGAAACTGTACATACACCAAATATTTACTTGTACTGGTGGCATGAAGGCACAGAAGTACTCATGCAATTCTATGGCATTTGGAGGCATGATTCATGGAAGATTGTGAATTTTTACATTAAAAATAATGCATTCCTATACTTCATATTTAGTGGTGGATCAATCTAAAAAGAAGGAAACAAGGACATGGAATTTTCATTGTGCTGCTTTACTCCACTGCCATAAATCTACTTGAGTTTAATGTGGAGTTTCTGCCATAGTTAAGCCATAGTTTCATCTGAACATAACGAGTTAGGATAAGGAGTAGCATTGGCTCTCTCAAGTATGTTCTGCCATTTGATAAGGTCATAGCTGGTCTGATTATGAGTTGAATCCATTTTCCTAGCTAGCCTCCTCCTGTTTACTTTGACTCCCTAGTTCTTCACTAATCTATCTATTTCTATCATAAAAGTATTAAAAGTCCTGCCTCCCCAACCATAATTGTTATGTGGAACTCTGGGGCAAAGTGACTTTGGGATTTTTCAACATGCAAACCAGACTGAAATTTATGAATATGTGTAAATGTGTTCATGAAAAGTAACATTCAGGGGAAATGAACGGAGTAGAGGGACTAATAAAACAATTGAAGAACCATGCGCACAATGGATCAGCAGCATGTTGCTGTAAGGTGATGGTGTGGATAAATTACATCTTCCTTAATAATTGACAGGCTGTTGTGAGACATTTAGATAATAAAATTGAATATGTATTTAGCTATAACTGGGCCAAAATCCTGGAATATCATTCTAAAGAGTACTATATCTACACCAACATGACACAGACTGCAGAGATTTAAGACACTGGATCGCCATCTCCTTCTGAATAGCAATTGAGGATTGGAAATTAATGCTGTGTCAGTAATGACGGCAGCTCATGAATGAGTTTTTAAGCATATTGGATCATAAAAGAAACAAGTTGATGGAAGATTTAAGGAAGGAGAGGCACAAAACTTTCACTTGTTGCAGAAATTGGGACAGGTCATAGTTCAGCCCATTATTGAAATAAGAACCCACATTTGTAGATTTTCTCAATCTGACCAAAATGCTATAGGATGGAATAATTTATAGAATGTCATACATCTCTCTGAGAAAGGCTGCTGACGAATCTGATCACAAACATGACAGCACAGAGAAGGTGATCAATAGAAGCATTAAAAGGGCAAGCTGGCTGTTTGTGAGGTGAAGATCATGGAATCATTCTGATAGGAGGCAGGCAAAGGTCAAGCGGTATTCAAAGAAGTGCTAAATATCAAAGCCAATGGAGAGAGAGAAAGAAGAAATCTAATTGTGCAGACGGTGTGGAATGCAACACAGACCAAAAGGTTACTCAACATTGTGGAAAGCAGCCATAAATTGTGGCAAAGTTAATACTGTGGTCGATGTTGCAATTCAGTGAACAAACAGAAATCACATTCATACTGTGCAGCCTCGAGCAGATGCAATCCACCAAATGAGGGTGATTGAGAACTGTTGCCAAAAGTGAATAACATCAAATTGGAGTTAGTGTCATGTTCAAGTAATTACATGGGCATGACGACAGACTTGGCCCTAGTGGACTGCGAAGGAAGACTAAAAGGTAGTTGATGAGCAACAGCAGATGTTTAACGAGATATTCAATTCCTGCCAGCTAAAATATATTCGAGGGAAGAAGAAAGATTGTAAACAGGGAAAAAACATCCATGGCTAAGCAAGGAGATTAAAGATAGAACAAAAATTAAGGCGTACCATTAGTCTGGGACATTGGGAAACTTTTAAAAATCAAAAAAGGATCACTAAAAAAAAGGAAAGATAAATTATGAAAGAAAACCAGTGCAAAATATTAGTATGGATAGCAAAAGTTGCTGTAAGGATATAAAGGAAGAGAGTAGCTAAAGTGAGTGTTGATCACTTGGAGAATGAATATAGGGAATTAATAGTGGAGAGCACAGAATTGCTGCAGGTGCTAAATCAATATTCTGCCTCAGTTTTCATGGTGAAGGACACTAGTACCATGAAGTATCAGGTAATGCAGAGGTTATAGAAAGGGAGACACTGAGAACCATTTTCATCTCGAGGTAAAAAGTACTGAATAAACTATTGGGATTGAAGACAGACAGTTCCCCAGGACCTGATGGCCTACATCATTGAGCCTTAAAGGAAGTGGTAACAGAGATCCATTGATCATAATATTTCAAAATTCCCTGGATGTGTGAAAGGTTGCAGTGCATTGGAAAAATGCTAATAGAACACCCTGACTCTGAAGGGGTTGGGAGTATTGAAAATCACTGCCTTCATTGAAAAGTGCCAATGTTTAAAAAGATTGACCATGAACTAAGATGTTGTCTATATGTCACATTACTCCTTCAAGACCGTGAATGTTCGACATGGTTCTGTGGAAAATTTCCAGGGCTGGCATTATACCAAATAACAAAACAATTACAATTGGAGCCGAAAATTGAACTAAGATGGACTTTGTCTTAATTTTTAATAGTTTTTTTCTTACCTTTGCCCTCTTTATTAATATAGCCACTTAAACACTTTTCACTGTATCAATTTTGGAAAAAAATACAAATGACAATAAATGACAATTCTACTCTATTCCTTATTCAAAAGGGAGAAAGGCAGAAAGTAGGAAGATGTACACCCTGTTAGTTTAACATTTCTCATTGGGGAATTGTGAGAATCCATCGTTAAGCAAACGATAACAGGACATTTGGAAAGTCAAAATGCAATCCATCAGAGTCAGCGTTGTTTGATGAAGGGTAAATCATGTTTGACTAACCTGCTAGAGTTCTTCAAAGACGTCACAAGCAAGGTGGATAATGGGGATCCTGTACAGGTTGTATATCTGGACTTATAGAAGGTATTTGATAAGGTGTAGCACAAAAGATTAATGTACAAGATAAGATCACATGGCGTTAGGCATAATATATTAGCTTGGATAAAGGATTGGCAAAGCAACTGAAAGCAGAAAGTAAGGGTAAATGGGTCTTTTGCAAGATGAGTGCTACAGGGTTCTATTTATTTATAATCTTGAGGTATATAAGATGCTAAAAGGGATTGACAAAATAGACACATGTTTCCTCTTGTGGGGCATTCTAGAATGAGACGTCATAATGTTAGGATTAGGGTAGCAAATTTAAAACAAAGATGAAGAGCAATTACCTCTTTCAAATGTCATGAATCTATGGAATTCACTACCCCAGAGAACGATGTGTGCTGGGACATTGCGTGAATTTAAGGAGGAGATAGGCAGATTTTTTTAATTAGTTGAAGGGAGTAGGCAGGAAAGTAGAATTGAGGCTGAGATGAGATCAGACATGATCGTACTGAATGGTGGAGCAGACTGAAGGGGCTGAATGGCCTACACTGCTCCTAATTCATATGTTCTTACTAATGGCTTGGACGCAGGCATAGAAGGTACTATAGCCAAATTTTTGCAAATGACACTAAAATAAAGTTTACAAATGACTAAAATGGAGGAACTGAAGAAGCGTCATTCATAGCAAAGGAACATAGCAGCCACAGTGGACCAACCGACACTCTGTGTACCTGTACTGGAGATGTACAGTAAATTATGGGAACAACTAAAGATTACACTATCCTATGTTTAAGACAATGGGGCACATGGACCACATGCTCTTGCCTGGGGAAAATCCCTCTTGTTTCTGCACAGTGATGGTAGAGGATATTCTCACATTACAAGAGGCGATAAAAGAAGTTACCATGTCTGACCTGAAGGACTTCTTGGAAACCATCCGCAAACATTCAGACAAAATTGGAGAGATGGCCATGAAACAGGTCCATTGGCAGAGGAGCCTGGAGAACATTATCTCTCAGCAGCAGCATAAGGTTGGGACAGGGGAAAAAAGTGAAAAATTATGGTGGAATTGGTTTTAACACTGAGATGAAAGATACCAATGTCTGACCTGGATTCTGGAATCTTAGAGAATGAAGAAGAGGTACTAAGTCCACCAGATCTGGTTGACCTTTCCCTCGTGTACAGATGTCTGCACATTTGTACTGCACTGAGCTCGGCCGCGGCATTGGCTGCAGCAAGTGGGCCCAGTGCAGACTCATGGCATTCGGCGAGTAGGCCCAACACGGACTCGGGTGGGC
>NC_063332.1:49215124-49325519 GCF_021869965.1 Rhincodon typus | reverse complement strand
AGACTCATGGCATTCGGCGAGTAGGCCCAACACGGACTCGGGTGGGCGCAGTGAGGATTCATGGGATTCGGTGAGTAGGCCCAATAGGGACTCAGGTGGGCCCAGTGTGGACTGGTGGCAATCAGCGAGTAGGCCCAACAGGGACTCAGGTGGGCCCAGTGTGGACTGGTGGCAGTTGGCAAGTAGGCCCAACATGGACCTGGGTGGGCCCAGTGTGGACTCATCGCATTGGTGTCAGAGGCAGGTTTGGGTTCCCAGCAGCTTCTGCATCGACAAGGCAGTCCTAATACTGACTCATGGCTGCTGTGATGGAGGCACGTTTAGGCCCAGTACGAGACCCAGCAGCAGTGGCTGCATCACCAAGGTGGGCCTGAGGTGGACACATGGCAGTGGCAGAGTTGAGTTTGGGCCGATGAGGTATCCAGCACCATCAGTGACGTTTGCATTGGCAACATCCAGCAAGGACTCAGAGTGGGGAGGGTGTCAGTGGAGGCGAGATGGCACTGAAGAGCAGTTACTTTCATTCCAGTGGCACTGGTGTGGTGAAGGGGATACGTGTTGGCCACCAGGCCCATGGCGGAGAACTTAACAAGAAGGACTGTAAAGTTGAACACTTCTAATCCACAGAACCATGACAGCGTGGAAACAGGCCTTTTGGCCCAACAAGTCCACACCGACTCTCCGAAAAAACTCCCCCCTGGACTCACCGCCCTATCCTATTCGTGTAACTCTGTATTTCCCATGGTCAATCCACCTAGCCTACACATCCCTGGACAATTTAGCATGGCCAACTCACTCAACCTGCACATCTTTGGACTGTGGGAGGAAACCAGAGCATCCGGAGGAAACCCACAGAGACACAGGGAGAATGTGCAGACTCCACACAGACAGTTGCCCGAGGGTGGAATTGAACCCAGGTCCCTGGCGCTGTGAGGCAGCAGTGCTAACTACTGAGCCACTCTTTCTTTCTTGATTTCTCTGCCTTTATATTTGGCTTATTTTTCAGTGTTCTAAGGTGGTGCCCAAGAGTGGTGACACTCTACAACACTTTTCACTGACAATAATTAAATCAAAGTAAGGGGGCAAGTAAGTTGCCATAAGGAAATAAGAAATTTACAAATGGATATGCATAGGTTAGGTGAATGAGCAGATGAAATTTAACATTGTTACGTGTGAGGTTATCCATTTTAGATAGACAAATAGAAAGGCAACTTATTGTCTAAATGAAGAGAAACATTAGAGTGCTTCAGTGCAGAGGGATCTGCATGAATTGCAGAAAACTAATATGGAGAAACAGCAGGTAGTAAGGGAGGCAAATGGAATTTTGGCATTTATTGCTGAAGGAATAGAGTATGAAAGTAAAAAGATAAAATTGCCATAGTTCTACCAGACCACAGTGCTGCTCTGTCCTTAGAGAGAGATGACTGGTGGTGGTTTAATCTAAGGATCACCATACCTCAGGCAAGGGGAGACGTTGAGAAGGGGAGTCCTTCATGGTAACTTCAACCAGTGTGGGGCTTGTTGGCATCTCTCTGCATCGCTAACAGACCACCTAGAGTATAAAAGTGGGGAAGTGTTTATCCAACTGCACAATTAGATTAGTGAGACTGTACCTGGAGTATTGCATACAATTTTGGTCCCCTTATTTGATGTGGGATGTGACTTCATTGGAGTCAGTTCAGAGGACATTTATTAGATTGAGTCCAGAGATGAAGAATTTGATCAACAAAGAGAGATTGAGCAGTTTAGGCCTATATTGTCTAGAGTTTAGAAGAATGAGTGGCATTCTAACTGAGGTATGCTAAAAAGAATTGACAAAGTAGACATAGAGAGGGCATTTCCTCTTGTGGGGCAATCTGGAATGAGAGGTCAAAGTTTTAGGATAAGGGGAAGCAGATTTAAAAAAAGATATGAGGTGAAATGACTTCTCTCAAAGGGTTGTGAATCTGTGGAATTCACTACCCTGGGGTGTGATGAGTGCCAGGAATTTAAGTATATTTAAGGAAGGAATAGAAAGAATTTTAATTTCTAATGGGTGGAAGGGTTATAAACAGCAGGCAGGAAAGTAGAATTGAGATCAGTTATAATGGCATTAAATGGCGGAACAGGCTCGAGGGGCTGAATTGCCTACTCTTGTTCCTCGTTTTTATGTTTTTCAAGACTTACTTTGTAATTTAAGGATATCTCTGATTACACACTTCTACCAGGTCATTTGGTGCACAGGGACACACTCATATTACCGCATAAGTTGCATGTTATGGCTCTTATTTTACTTTCATAGCATTCCCTCATGTTGTGCTGACTTGGTGACTGCAAGTCTCTTTGGCTTGCAATGATTTTTAGCCCAGAAACAGAGGTAGGCAGCTTGTCATAATGGAAAGAGGTGCACATGTTGCTGTACATGCTGTTCAATATCAATGTCACACTTCAACATGCGGCTGCAGCTTAGGTGACAAACACATGCATTTGTTTCAAACCAATAGCCATGTTTGAAAGTCAAAGCGGACCAGTCCTTAGTGGGGCCAAGGGGAAGTGTCACAGTCAGTCAACAGGCATGTCCAATTTCAGTCCAGTGGCTTGGCCACAAACAATCAGATACTTGGTCCTCCCAGAATCCTGAGATCCATGTCCTTGTAGTTCAGGAATTGGCCCACAGCCAATTCTTCAGATCAAGTGTAATGCTCTCATGCTATTAATCTGAGGGGTCACCAATTTTTCCTGCAATGAGACAAAGGGGGGGATTGGATTATGATAGAAATGGACAGAGCAGCAGTTTGTGGTGATGTGGGGGGCAGGAGAAGTGGTGAGATGTTCTCAGTGAGAGAGGAGGGAGTGTAGCAGTCTCGAAGGGTTCGTAGCTTGGAAGGATGAGAGGTGGGTAAGTGCCATTAAGGTGACATGCAGACAAAATGGGAATCATAGTCTTTGGGCCTTGGTCAGATGAGTATTAAGTAGCAGAGTTAGTGTGAGTGGTGGCCCTATGGGTGTAAGGTCACAGAGAGAAAATGGTGGTACTTACTCTAGCTGAGCGCATAATACCATTGACCTTCTTCCTGCACTGCTGGGCATTCCCTTTAACCTGGGGCACAGCACTAACTAGGTTGTTCTCTAGGTCCAGTCTGACTGTGTCTGGTGGTGTGGCCTCCTTTGGCAGTCAGCAGGAGAAAGGACTGTCCTGCTTTCCACCAGCCACATCCAGGTCTGTGTCCAAAAAGCAGGGAGCGAGCTTTCCTTTCTTCTGATAATGCTTCAGCAGCACAGTTTGAGGGGCACTTTCAGGTCTGCAGCATCCAAAGTAGCTTGTGACTCGATTTAAACATGGTGTAGCAATTTGAACAAGAGAAGGCACCATCAGTGGTGAGCAGGGCTGGCTCTCATGCCATGCAATTGCACAAGAAGGCCATTAACAGTCCAGTTCCATTGTCAATGAGGTGAAGATTGGACGATTGTGTGGTAAATGTTGCTGCGTGCCATGGTGGACTGGGCACCATGAATATCACTTGACAAAACAGTTCATTTGAAAATGGAAACATACAATTCAAAGAATGTGATTTTCTCTTTAGTTGCTTCTTTGTTAATAAAAATAGTTCATGAGAAAATTGTCAGCTTTCCACTAACCATGTATTTCTCTTCTATTCTAATAGAACTATTACAACTAATACAACTATCCTAATAGTTTTAAAATGCCTTCAGAATGTCATTTTTATACTAAACTTGCCGCAGGCAAAACTTAGGACAGCAATATTCCTGTGCAAGTTACTTCATGTAAGCAATGTTGCTGACTGCAATCCTCTTGAAAGATCAATGTCACCCATATATAATATTATAAAATAATTGGCATTCACAGAGTAGCAATAGAACTGACAGTGTTTCTGCTTGCTTAAATTGGCACTTTATCAAATCTGACATCTTTTTTCATACGTATCTTCGAGCACAGTAGGTTGGGGAGATTAAACTGACCCCTCTGTAATTGCTTTGTATTCCTGCTGGGCACTTCGTTTAATGATGGGCTGTTCTTCCAACCTACAAAGGACACTTCCCCATTTGCTTAGGGCACCTATGCAAATTAAAAGCACTTCATCAGTAAATAAAGTTTTCGTACATCTTGCTTCCTTCAATTTGTGCACTCAGCTGTATCCCCAGAGACTGTTATCTATAGTGCTTACATGACACCTAAGGGCTCAATAAGTTGTTCTATTATTGCTCCTTTTTCTGATTGGCTGCCCAGTTGTGATTAAGTTGTATATCATCCAGGAATACACTGTTTGTGTTCCTCTCAGTGGGCTGAAAAAAAGACATCAGGGAAAATAAATCTTACTGCATACAAAATCAGCAAAGTAAAACCCTATGCACATGAATATTAAAAATTGCATGTATGGATAGGTTTAATACTTTTTATTATAATTTAACAAAGCCCACTAAAATTGTTCCCTCAGCCTCTCCACTTGAGAGTTATTTCATCAATGTTGCTGGTAATTTCCAGTCTGGGCCTGAGGTAATTTTACTAAGACTGGTGAACATTTTGACCATTATGTTGTGTATTTGTGAAAGTAAGGTGGACTATGATTTAAGAGTCTAGTCACACGCCATGATGATGACATTAGTAAACACATCCGTAATAACATTCCTACTTGCTGTTAAACATTTGGGCTTCCTGGTTCTTCTTGAAACATAATACATTATGAGAATTCACATGACAGCGTAGATTTAAATGTGAATGTGCAGGTTGATGTCCTTCATCAGACTTGTTGTTTTAAAGAAGACAGCTTAGTTCTGAGGAAATCTTCCAAAATTCCTTAATATTTCAGACACTGTTCGTATGAAAGGATTTAATAAATTGTTCAGTGAGAAAAATATGTAGCTATTGCATGTTTATTGTGCACTAGAAGGGAAATGTATGCTTATTTTAAATGGCTTCTGCTTTTATCTTTTTAGGATATACTTGAAAATGAAAATATTAACCTTGACTGGGTATTTCGCTATTCACTGATTAATGACATTGTAAAGGTAAGGAACATGAGAGTAGCAGAGATATGGAAATATAATTTATCTAACCTAAGAAATGTATTCAGGAAATTTCATTGGTAAAAAGCATTCCAGTGGGCCTGTTTCCTACTAAGCAAGATCCACTAAGTAAAGAACAGCTGAATAAGCTGTTCGGAAAAACAACCTGTAAATCTGGGGCTGATGTTTCTTGGAAGGATTTTGATTACTTGAATAAAATCAATCAAAATTGAGTGCATTTTGATATTAAAAATGTTAAAAAAATGCATATTTTTAATATTGCACCTTTCACAACCACAGGTCATCCCAAATACTTCATAGCCAATAAAATAAGTTTCGTAGTGTAGTATCTTTCAATGTAAGAAACACAGCCTATTTACACACAACAAGCTCTCACAAACAGTAAAGTGATTGATGGGCCAGACAATATGTTTCCATGATGCTGAATGAGCAGCAAATATTAGGTAGGGCTTTGCATATAACCGTCTACTTTTCTTTGAAATAGTTCTACAGGATCCTTTATGTCCTTATGAGAGGAAAAGGGCAGATGGCTTTAGTTCAATACCTCAGCCAAAAGATGGCGCATCCAACAATGCTCTTTCTGCCCAGTACTGCACTGGAGTGCCCACTTAGGTGTGTGTGCTCATGCCCGCACCCTTAATCTGCTAATTCAGAAATAAGAGCTACTGATAACATAGACAGCACAGTGTGGAACTGGAGGAGCACAGCAGGCCAGGCAGCATCAGAGGATCTGAAGAAGGTTCCCAACCCAAAACATCAACTTTCCTGCTGCTCTGATGCTGCCTGGCCTGCTGTGCTCCTCTAGCTCCATGCTGTGTTATCTCTGACTCCAGCATCTGCAGTTTTTACTATCTCTACAGATAACATAGTTGTGAGCACAGCTGTGATATAAGCAGCTAAAAAGAGATGTACCTACAGTTCTGGAATGAAAAAAAAGTCATCTTGAAGTCTTCCAGCTGCACACTTAATCATGGCAGGAGCTTGAGCAGGACTCTCCCACCCTATTAAATGTCCTCTACTTATAACCTGCTAACAATGAGAACATTGTGCTCAATCATTCTAAAACAAAACAGATTACCTGGTCATTGTCATTTTGCTGTTTGTGGGAAATATTTTGTAGGCAAAATGGCTGTTTTATTTCCCACATTATGCCAGTGACTACATTTCATGGCTGCAAAGTGCTTTGGGGCATCCTGAAGTTGTGAAATATGCTATATAAGTCCCTCATCTGTATTTATCATAATATAGACTTTTACAAGTCAATTTACTACTGAGTCCAACTCTTTCTCTCAGTGAAATTCTCATTAAGTGACAGGAGCAATCTGCTGAGTTAGCATGTACTTGCTGTGCATCTCGGCATTCTGTTCTTGAAGCAAAGATATGACTGAAGACTGGCTTATTTGGCATATTTTATTCAACTACATCCATAAGCCATCATGGTGGCTGTCCCACTTGCCAGCCGCAGCTTTGACTGTGCTGTTTATACCATTTTTCTGGAAGTTCCTGTCAAACATAAGTGAATCAGTGAGACAACCCAGTGAAAATTTAAGCTTGCTGAGGTAAACTTCAAATAGGGTCAGAAAGTTGAATTAAGCTGATTCCTTTTGCTTTGCAGGGAATGGTGTTTCTACATAACAGTATAATTGGATCACATGGTAACCTTAAATCATCCAATTGTGTTGTTGACAGTCGTTTTGTGCTGAAAATCACCGATTATGGTTTGACCAGTTTTCGTTCATCATGTGATAATGAAGATTCATACGCACTCTATGCAAGTAAGTTTAGGCCATTGTCACCTTATCAAAATAGGCTTCGATTTGGGATCACAAATTGAAAAGTTTAGGTTTACTTTAATCTAAAATTCAGAATGACAATGTCTGAAACTAAAAAGCGAGTGAAAGTAAGAGTATTCTGTAAGCTAATCGGGAATTCAGTTATATCCTCCTTCTGTTTTGTGTAGACACGAATACGTACAAAAACACACTATCACAGACTCACATGCAAGTTCACACACACGTACACACACAACCACATGGCCATACGTGCAGACATGCAGATATGTGTGCATGCTCATCTGTATAAACACAAATACAAGGTCTCAGGGACAGAGAGCATGGATATCATTTGTTGAGTCAACTAAAAACTGATCACTCATGGATGCCAAAGGGGAAAGAATTGCCAGTGACTGTGAAAGCCTATATAGCTACCCAGACATGTAAAGATGTTATATGATTTGGTGAAATTTAATGGAGAGTCACTGGGAAAATTAGAGATTTGATTTGTCAATCAAGGAAAGTAAACGTATTTAATGGTTAAGAAAGTTTTAAATAAAAATGTAAGTTTGGTTTCTCATATGCCAAGGTCATCATGAGAGTTGAATCAGTTTATTGAATTGCATCTAGAACAATGAACTAAGAAATGTTAAAAACGTGGTTATGTTGAACAACAGCTGGAAGGTTGTTTAGCCATTTTAAGTTCTGCAATTTTTGAGGAATGAGAACACTATAATGGAAACAACCAAATATCAGAAGTTGTTTAGTTTTGGTCAGTGCTAAGATTTTCCTTCACACTTTTCTTTATTATTACTCACAGTATGTGCCATTTCCTGAGCAAAAGGTCGAACAAGTTAAATGAGAGTATATTTTCCTGTGGCTGTAAATGTAAACTAAAAAGTCAGTGTATTCTTGAAACAAGTTTCCCTGAACTTGAATCATCTTCCTGACTCACATTACCAACTGGAGGGAAATGCGCCTTAATGTTTTTGGCACTCAAAGCAGCTGGCAGTTAGTTGGCTTGGAGCACTGATGCTATCTACTTCCGATAAGGTTTGAGCTCAGTGTCATTAATAGAAAGCTGTGGCACACCAGGGGACAGGAGCATATGGAAAACTATGTGTGTCAAGTTCCCAATTCTAAGCTTCACACCAGTAGCATAAATAAATAAAACTCTCCAAATTCTGGCCATGCCTGTGAATTCTTAAATACACAGGATTACAACTTAGTGACATTGGATGTTTTCCTGTTGATTATGATGATATCGTGGGTTATCCTTAGCCTAATATGCCCCGCAGTAGCAGTTAAACTGTTCAATATATTAAGACCTTCAGCCCAGCAACATCCATCTCTCATCATCCACCAGCCACTGACACCCCCCTCAACTGCTGCAGCCCACACCCCTACAACCCATCAATGCCCAAAACATGTCGAATGCAGAATAGATTACAAACGCTGGGGATGTAAACACTTTCTTGATCATGATCTTGCCTTCCATATGCTAATTGGGAATTTATTAGACACAGATTGAGAGGTAAACTCTACTTTCAGATATCAGCATCTCTTTTATCTTACAAATACAGTTTGCCCATTTTACTTTAGTCACATGATACGCAACACACAATCCATGTTCAAAAAAGCATTAATTGCTCAGGTGTGTATGTTATACAATTCTACTTACAACTACTGAGGCAAAATTAATTAAGCATTGCTTCATGTTTGTAACAGAAAAGCTTTGGACAGCACCAGAATTATTAAGATGGGGACGAGCACCTCCACAAGGTACCCAGAAAGGAGATGTATACAGTTTTGGCATTATCCTTCAAGAAATTGCCTTGAGAAATGGCCCATTTTACATAGAAGGGATGGATCTCAGTCCAAAAGGTATTTTTTATGTATTTCCATTTATTGTTGTACTCAGCAAAGCAATTAAGACTGTTTTGGTAGCTACCCTGAAGATCTATGGTTAAATATGTCACATGACTTTAAATTGAAATGCAAATTAAATACAGTCTTCTATAAATGTGTGTGTGAAAGGATGTTTAGTGGAGGAGAGTCAGTATATGGGACAGCTCTGTTTTACTTCACTGAGCATAAATGATGACTATCCAGTTTATCCAAATGGCTCCTTCCAAGCACAATTGAAAGAACAGATGAGGCAAGTGTCACCTTCGAAAACCAGCCTATTACAAAAATTAGTTAGACTCAGCCAGTCAAGCTATTAACATAGCATAATTGGCCTCAGCGCACTTGGTTAGGAAGAGAATTGCCAGTCAACTGCCAATTGCAGTTGATGATCATTACCTAGCAATTCCTGGCAGAAATGCACGTTCAGAAACTGATTGAGAGACGGATCCAATAAGCTTGAATACCTTGCATATTGGCATTTACCATCTGGATTCACTGACAAAGAATGACCACTTGCAAGAGTTACAAAACAACTCTTCTCATTCTTGTAACTTTAACAGTGCAAGATTTTGTATTCAAGAGAGATGAGTGAACTTTTATTTAAAACTGCAAAGCAGATCCTATTGCAAACCACTCTAACTCTAACCCACCCTCCAACACCATCTAGACATCACTATATAAAAAACAAAACATCTCGTTTCTATTCACACAAATCACCGTAAATGGTCAATCCCTTATGAAATTAACATTCATATTTTAAAAATAACACGCATCAGTGATAGATAATCCTTTAAATATCTCTCGGAGCTATCAGTTAAACTGTGAATTTAGGAATACCGAATATGATAATTATAAGTTGTGGAAAGGAATCAAGCAGTAATAATGCTATGATAAAAAGTAGTAATTTAAACTACTTGAACATATTTATTTTTCAACTCCCATAGACATAAAAGTCAGTTATTTTCAGTTTTCGATCTTATGAGCATTTATAACTTATCTAAAGATTGTACTTCACAAATTGCAGGATAAGACCCTTGCGATGGTAGAGATGGGGTCAGAACTCACTACTGAGTTAACATCACTCTGCTGAGTGGGTGTTATGATCCCAGCTGATGGTCTTGTGGGCCAAGTCAGATCTCAGAATGAAACCTAGCTTGTTAAATCATTGACTCTTTTTGCTTCTGGTTAGTTGCTGAAATATATTCACACAAGACTGCAGATTTTCTCAAAAAAAAATAAGTTTTTACAAGAAAAGAAGAAATCAACAAAAACAAGTTATCTAAATGTAAAAGAAAATAGGAATAATGCCACAAAACACAGTAAATCAAAATTTCAACCTGCTTCTTGACAATATCCATCACAGAGACTCAAGACCAGAAAACCCCAGCAACCCTACCCTTCCTCAGCCTCATCACTGCTCTTTAAGGTTCTAAAGGACTGACTGCTGACAGTTTCTTTGCCATGGATTATGGAAACAAATCAGTGAGTCCTTTCCAGACCTAAACCAGCATAAACGTTTCATAAATCTGACAGTCTGTACTTTCTCAGTTCTAACAACTTGTGGATGTTTAACCAAACTTTCCTGGCTTGTAAGTTTCACAACTTAAACCCTTATGCTGTGGTGACCTGTTTATTAACTGTCCTGAATCCATTCCAGGAGGCAAACTAATGTGGTTTCTCAACTCAAGTCTGGTGTCTTCAGAACATACTAAAAATCCGTGCTCATTCTAGATATTTCTGAACTAAAAACAAAACTAATGTCCTTACATATAAACTCAACAGTATAAGTATCTTTCAGTTAACACCACACAGTTGTTCACACTTGTCTGCCCTGACAAAATATTAGATCTAAACCACATTCTGAAAGAACGCTCTGACTTTATATAATTTTCTTTAAAGGAAACTCTTCACAGAAGAAAGCATCTCCCATCTGCTTCTATTCTGAAATCAAAATTCCAAAAATGATTCAAATGCACACTTCCTCACACCAAATTCCCCACCTGTGAGAATTCTCATGTTTGTCCCCTCTCATACACAACTGGCAAAAAAATGGTTCTACTGGATTTGGGTTCCAAAGTTTGTCAACCATTTTAGACACACCGCAGAGTCCTCACAACACTACATACAAGCAGGTTGACAACTTTTAGTTACGTGCCTGCAAAATGAGGAGTAAGGATTTTTGAGAGCCCTCGTTAAAGCTGATCAGCCAACATCATTAAAACCATCTCTTGCTTTTGAGATCTTGCTGTGTGTAAATTGACTGCCATAGTTTCTGAATGAGAACATTGACTATACTTCATAAATAACTCATTCTCTGTGAAATAACTTAAACATCCTAAGGTGATGACAGGTACTTTATAAATTCAAGAATCTTTTTCTCAAATTGTGCCCATGATTTCACACAAATGTTGATGTGATTGCCTTGTTTTATTGTGAATAGCTTGAGAAAATGGTGGAGAAATTCAGTAGGCATTGTAGAAATTGTTTCTGTCCCCACAGATGGTGCCTGACCTATTGAGTTTCTTCAGCTTTTTCTCTCTTTATTACAGATTTCCAGCATCCACCCTGTTTTGGTTTTATTTGAGTGCCTTATTGTATTGCATTTTAATAGGTTTGTTTGCAATCTATGCTTGAGCACATTGACAGTGTGAGGGGTTGTGGCAGCTGCACTGTTAGGATGCCATAACGTTTCAATTGAGATGTTATTGTCAGATCACTTTCACTGAAAGGGTGGAATGCTGCTCCCAGAAGCAGGAAATGAGGCCAATTGGGTGCTTAATTGTATGGGAAGAGAAATGCCAGTTTCCTGACACTGGGATGAAAGTTGGGAATTACGTTGGTGGTGGATTAAAGGCACCTGACAGCAAACAGCAAAAATCTATTATTAAAGCATTTTCACGGGGCTGAATGGAGCTTTGTCCCTGTCTTCTTGTGGTGAAAGGTTGGGGGGAGAACTAACCTTGTCACCCCATACTCATTTCATAGGCTAGGTGCTGGGTTTCTACCCTACAAAAGCAAGAAATCATGTCTCAGAAAGCTGTCAGAGGCAGCAGAACATCAGGAACAGTGACTGCTACCAGTAATGCAGTCAGGACCTGAGGAGCCATTCATTGTCCGATCTGCGAAATGTATGTTAGTTTTCTTGGCAGACCCCTGTTTAAGGGAGTGATGGGGCCAGGATTGTAAGGCCTTCTGTGAGAGCTATTGAGGGGCGCTCTGATGGGTCTAGGATCCAGCTAAAGAGAGACTTCCTGACTGTTCTCAATCAGGGGAATGTGCTTTAATTAATTGCTCACTTGAGACCCAACATTGACCCATTGGCAGCTGAAAAAATGGGAGTGGGCAATCAGCTGTATTTGACATGCTTTCTCCTTCCCCCACCTTCAGATCCGCAGTGGTGTCAAATCCAGCCATTTTAATTTTTTGCTCATCAGAGATCAGGAAATAAACTATGGTGTTAAATCATAATTCTAGTATCATTTTATTTACCTGCATGAATTCATGTAAGTGGAATGACATGACAAATAGCATAGTAAATTGGAGAAAGAATCATATCATTCCAGCACTTAATAAAACAGTTTCCAAATTCAGTTTGCAAGATCATTCCATTTGTGCTTCTGCATTTAAACTACTGATTTAACCAATATAGTTTGTGGTGCCATTTAAAAGGCTTACAACTATCTTATTCTAGAGTTAAATCAAATTTGAACCATCTCCTGTGCTGATTTGGCCTTGTGTCTCCTTGCCACAGGTCATCCTTTTCCTGAGGCCTTCACTGTTGTTCTGATTTATATGGGCCACAGTTCTGAGTTTTTTAGCTGACAGGAGTGTAGAGATAGCAAGTGGAACTCCAGAATTCAGAAATTACGGTCCCTTCTCACTCCAAATCTGCCTGTTAATGTTTTCTTCAGGCATTAACCAGCACAGACGATACTTACCTGTTTGAGGTTGGAATCGGTTTTTAATATGCTGGTTTGAGAACCCCATTGCCAACTTGAGATACATTGGGCAGAGTGAGCACCACACAGATTCCCCACATTGGGTCTAGGTGTAAGGCAGTCTAATCCATCGTATTTGTTGTAGGTTGCTCAAAAAAGGTGAATTGAAGTTTTGTCTCAGAAATCATTGCGGAGCTAAGAGAAGCATGAATGTTTCTCCAGGTTGTACATACAGACAGAGCATTGTTGTTAAATCTAAATGGCACATAGAAAATATAGTTTAAATATGTTTTATTAACATAAGCAATTACAAAACTGAAACGGTAAGAGGAACTTCAAACAGAGAGAAACTCTAGTCTAAAATACTGCTACTGAATAAAACCATTTAATTAATGTACTGGTTAAATGAATAAGAAAGTAGCCTATATAGAATACATCCATTTAACTTTATCTGCTGTTATCCAGATAAGTACCAGGATTACTTTTGCAGAAGTGTTTTAAATTTTCTCCGTATCTTGCCAAGCTAACTGAGAATCTTCCATGGGTTTTCAATAGTACTGAAGCCGGATCCTTCCCTAAAAATAAAGTTGTTAGCTTCTCTGCAGTTTAGTATTATCCTATACTGTATTTCATTGCAAAAATGTTTTAACGCTTTTGACTGCAAATATTAACCTTTGCAGAAATTGTTCAGAAGGTCCGAAATGGTCAGAAGCCTTACTTTAGGCCCACAACAGACATCAACTATCACAGTGAAGAACTTGGCAATTTCATGGAGAAGTGCTGGTCTGAAGACATTGCTGAAAGACCTGACTTTAGCCAAATTAAAGTTATGATTACAAGATTCAATAAGTAAGTCAAAGGATCGGATTTTCTTGTTAGAGTTCTTTCAAATAAGAAGTACTCCCCTTAAGGGCTCTTATCTGTCAAAATAAATAAACAAGCATTCAAAGACAATCTTGAAGAAATATAATCTTATTAATTGTTCATAAAAGCAAATGTTCATGTAAAGCAAAGCTCATGATCCCCTTGGCAGCTATGTAAACAATCCCCTACTGAGCTAAATCCATTAACATGGAATGGAGTTTAACCAAGCATTCATAATAAGTTTCCATTGCGAAACTACATAAATATAAATCTCCAAAGCTTAATATATGTGACAGCATTTGAAATTGACAGTTTTTTTCAAACATTCAACAGTTAGAATTGGAATCAAAGAAGCCGGGTAGCTGTTCATCTTTTTCAATCAATAGATATCTAGATTTTAGATCAATATAAAAACTAAATCATAGAGTCCAGATGACATATTAGTATTGATTATTAATACTATTGAATGCATAGGAGCCCTTTATCCACTGAAGAAAATGCTCCAATTCATTTTAACATTTACATAATGCTGGTCAGTTTAATGTTAACTATCCTTTTAAGGACAGACTTTCATGATCTCTTACTACATTTAAACATTTTGACTTATTTTACAGTACCTGATTACAATATTTGAAGTTAACAACAATTTTAAACTTACCAGTTTAAGGACATCCAACTCCATTCTAGACTTTCCCAAGGTTCACATATAGAATGGCCTGACATCTTTCTCACAAGTATCAGGAGCCGAGACAACCCGCAGAAGGTTTCAAACATAGGAATATGCAGAATTCAAAAATGCATTGTAAGGACTGAAATGAACATTAGTTTGAACATTTGTCACATCACAACATGTCACTTTCTCTGTGCTGGTCAAAATGGCATATGGCAGAAATTCATTGGGAAATTTAAATGGATGGTCCCTACCTCTATTTTTCACCACATAGTACAATTTGTTCAGCATCAGGAAAGCAAAAACATTCTTTCTGTGCCACCTTGTTTAAATAATATTCATTTTAAATCATCAACAGACAGACTGGCCTATGATTCAGCAATGTCCACATTACTTTCAACACTCAAATATCTCTAACTTAGAGCATAAGTCTGTCAGTGCTTGTTGTCAAAGGTTACGATTGGGCGACATTGATTTGGGAGAGTTACTAGAGAGTGACAAGTGCTGATTTTACTGCATTCCAACAGTCAACAGTCTGAAAATTCCCAAGGCCCACAGTCCACCAACAGCTATGCTCAGAAAGGCTCTGGCATAGGATTAAGGTTAGAACACAGGCGCACTGATCTGAGTTCTCCTATATGCAGCTCCCCACTGAAAACATGGGATCGCTGATTTTACCCTTTAGCTGCATCAATAGTTAGAGATACTCTTAAAGAAGGGAAATAACAATATCAATGATTGGATATCTGCATTTAAATCCCTCATCTCTGGGCCACTGCTGAGTTATTTCATCAAGGTGCATTTGAAATGAAACATAAACAGCAATTTTTAAACTGCACAAATGACTTCGGAAGTATGTCCTGACTACCATGTCCTGGAGCTGTAATTCCACCTGCACCTCCCAGTCGCGAACCATTTCAACTCCCCCTCCCCCTCCTCGGACGACATGTCCATCCTGGGCCTCCTGCAGTGCCACAACGATGCCACCCGAAGGTTGCAGGAACAGCACCTCATATTTCACTTGGGAACCCTGCAGCCCAATGGTTTCAATGTGGACTTCTCAAGCTTCAAAATCTCCCCTCTTCCAACCGCATCCCAAAACCAGCCCAGCTCATACCCGCCTCCCTAACCTGTCCTTCATCCCACCTATCCCCTCCTCCCACCTCAAGCCCCACCCCCATCTCCTACCTACTAGTCTCATCCCGCCCCCTTGACCTGTCCGTTCTCCCTGGACCGACCTATCCCCTCCCTAACTCCCCACCTACACTCACCTTTACTGGCTCCAACCCCGCCTCCTTGACCTGTCTGTCTCCTCACCACCTATCTTCTCCTTTATCCATCTTCTATCCGCCTCCCCCTCTCTCCTTATTTATTTCAGAATCCCCTTCCCCTCCTCCATTTCTGAAGAAGGGTCCAGACCCGAAATGTCAGCCTTCCTGCTCCTCTGATGCTGCTTGGCCTGCTGTGTTCATCCAGCTCTACACCTTGTTATCTCTGTAATTCCTAGGGATTTGCAACATGCTTTCTTTTCCTCCCAAGCTAAAAAAAAATAAAAATGTGGTTTAGTCACTTGTAAAGCTTTGTTAGGTTTTTTTTATTAATAATCATTTTGATCCAGATTATATGAGGATGGCATCAAAGTTTCAAATGGCTTATATTGAAAACAACAGTGCAGGTGTATATGACATGGAATGAAGGTTGAATTCACAGCAAATTCATTTGGAAAACATATGAATACAGCAGCGCTTGTTGTTGTGCTTGGCATTTACCAACCAAAGGTTACATGTAACTCACATTTATTCATTACTTCATCAGTCGTCTGTAAAACAAAAGATTCTCCTACTACATTTTGTCTGAAAGTCTTCAAATTCAAGAGTGCAAATCAGAATGCTTCAAAAAAGTCATGCAATAAATTACATAATATAACCAACAAACACTCAATTGAACCCTTCGAGCTGCAAAATTGATAAGAGCATGAATCAAGTGTTCAATTCAGTGTTGTCTCCTAATCCAACTTTCCTGCATCTTCATATTTCATATTATCAACACTCGTAAGCAAATTGTCATTTGGGAATGAAATCAAAAAGAATGCATTTTTTGGAATTCTCTTAATTAAAGGCATTTGCCACCCAAGATTCTGAGTCAACTCATGATTAAAATCTGTAGATTTTTTTGGTAAGGGCATGAAGTTAAAAGGAGAAAAGCTGGATGGCAGAGTTGAAGTTGAATTCAATGCCATAGAATTGAATGGAGGAACAGACTTGAAAGCTGTTTCAATGTCTAAAAACAGCAAACATTTGCCAACGAGATAGTAGGAACTGCAAATGCTGGAGAATCTGAGATAACAAGGTGTAGAGCTGGATGAACACAGCACGCCATGCAGCATCATAGGACCATTTCTGATGAAGGGTCTAGGCCCAAAACGTCAGCCTTCCTGCTCCTATGATGCTGCTTGGCCTGTTGTGTTCATCCAGCTCTACACCTTGTTATCTCTTTATCAAACATTTGCCAACCATTATTTTTGAAAAGAGAGTGCTTCCTTAAAAAAGAAACTTGTATATTAAGTAAGAGATGGTGTAGCAATAAGAGTTTTGGTTATCTGATATGGGTCATGGTTTCAGTTAGCTGCCAATTCTCAACTGCCTCTCAGAGGCCTGTTTAACTTATCTGAATCTGACAGCATAGACAACACCGTTTAAAGAAAAAAAAATTATTTTATTGTCAGTGTCCAAAGTTACCAAACTTAGCTCAAATGAGTGTCGTTGGTTTGAAGCTAGAGTTGTTCACTAACAACTTAGAAGAAAAATGCCAGTCAAAATCAATGACACTTGGAAATGAACAGGCTGGTCATACTGGAGCTCCACCTTGAAGTGTACAAGATAGGTGAGGCCAATATGGTGGCTCAGTGGTTAGCACTGCTGCCTCACAGCCCCAGGAACCCAGGTTCAAATTCCCACCTCGGGTGACGGTCTATGTGCAGTTTGCACGTTCTCTCTGTGTCTGCGTGGGTTTCCTCCAGTTTCCTCCCACAGTCCAAAGATGTGCAGGGTAGGTGGATTGGCTGTGCTAAATTTTCCATAGTGTTCAGGGATGTGTAGATTAGGGGGATGGGTCTGGGTGGGATTCTCTGAGGGTCAGAGTGGACTTGTTGGGCCAAAGGGCCTATTTCCACACTGGAGGGATGCTATGGATATATATGCCATTCACAAGTTTTACTGTTATTCCTTCTGGAAAGAAATTAAAGGACAAACATGTGCAAAACCATCTCCAGTAATTTTGTCAGAGAAGCATCTGAAACAGGTTAATGACACTTTGATTGACTGTCTTATCCTCTTCCATAAAGATATTCATATAAAGAATTTGATAGGGTAGATGCAGAAAGGTTGTTTTCCCTTGTGGAAGAGTCTTAGATCAGAGGACATAAGCTCAGAATAAGGGGATGAACATGTAAGGCTGAGGTGAGGAGTAATTTCTTCTGTCAGAGAGTAGTTTATCAGTGGAATGCTTTACCACAGAGGACTGTCAAGGCTAGGTCATTAAGTATTTTCAAAGCTGAGATAGACAGGTTTTTTTATTAGTAAGAGAATCAAGGACTATTGGGCAAAGGCAAGGAAAGTGAAGTTAAGGTTATAAGATCAGCCATGATCTCATTGAATGGCAGATCAGAATCAATGGGCTGAATGGCCTACTAGACTCCTAGGCCTTACAGTCTTATAGTTTTGAAATGAAGAGAGCCAGGTGAAAATTTATAATTCAGTACAGCAGTGAAGTCTAATTTTTTTTTGGTAAGACAGATGAATATTTTCTAGTATGTAGGGTATTATTTGAAATGATAAAGATAACTGAGAACGATCTAATCATGGCTCAAACTGAGTTTTACTTAAATACTGGGGTGGTAATGATCTTTCATACATATTGTTTCTTTATATTTCCCTTTTAGGGAGGGCAGTAGTAGTATCTTGGATAACTTGCTGTCAAGAATGGAGCAGTATGCCAATAACCTGGAGAAGCTTGTAGAGGAAAGAACACAGGCTTACCTGGAGGAAAAGAGAAAAGCAGAGAATCTACTCTATCAAATTTTACCTCAGTAAGAACTAATCTCATTTATGAATAGAACAGTCATTGAGACACAAAAATATGCTAAAATATTTAACGGATATTGTGCTGTTATGAAAATTTGAAGAGGAATTTAAAAATATAGGTGATTGTGAATCGAGCAGATTGAAATCATAATCACAAGATCACAAATCTGCATGTGAATATTGTTGTTTTTAAATTCTTTTAAATGCGTTTAAAGTTGAAAGGCTTGAAATATTTAAAAAAGGATATAAGTGAAGCTTATAGTTAATACCATGTTAAAAGTTGTCTGATTATGAACTGTACACTGGCACTAAAGTTACGAGTGTTAATATTATACCAAATTCTTATAGTTTGTGGGTAGACTTGGGCTATTTTTACTGAACCAAATCTGAAATGCCTTATTGTATATATCATTTTGGACTCAAATGTATGCAACAAAATTAGGTTGTTGTCTAGATTTTCTGCTATTGCTGTAAAAACATAAAATCAGTATCTTGGAGCTGAATCTGTGACCAAATTATTACAGAGTCAGTCCACTCTGAGTCTTTGCAAAATGGTAGGTGGGCCCAAACTGAGCTTTCACAGCCATTCCTGCTGCTTACAGTTTCTGCCAGTGGGGGTGAGGGCACACAGCCCTCTTCACTCCCTGCTTCAATATGATTTCAGACCCCACACATAATTCTTGTAGATTTCAGTCAGGGAAATTTCATTCATGGCTCCTCAGATGAGGAGGAGGCTGAGGTTTCAGGAATCTTTTGAATGCTGCCTCCTTGCCCCCCTGCATTCCCACTATGCTCCTGACTGGGCCTTCTTAAAGTTAAATAAAGTTTGAGTTTACTGGCTACTAAAGTGTGAGAAAAGATAATACAGACCACAGAAGATCACAGTACAGTTTGTAGAACAGCATTTCTCCCAGGGGGGTGTTGCTGCCTGAATTTCCCTTGACACTTTTCATGTGTGATATTCCATAGTTCTCTGTCAGGGCTCAGTATAATCTATAGAAGGATTTTAGACAATAACTGAATCTGCATCCTCAGCCATCTTTTGGCTTGTATGTCTGTCTTTTTTAAAAATCAAGTTTTTGTTTAAAATTCAATATATCCATAAGTAATTTGAGATTATGATCCACTGTCATGTTCAAGTACAGATGAATATATTCTACAAAGCACTTTGCAGGTAATGTTTAGCAGCAGGATGGACCGATAATAGCACCATGGTTAAAGCCAGCCGTGCACTGAGTGAAGCACTGCCACTCAGGAGTTGCCTTTCCCTCTGTATGTATGGGAGGAGAACCAAAAAGAAACATCTCTCAGAGTACAAATGTGGCACAGCTGATACTTCATGCAAATAGAAGAACAGATTTGTAAATGTATTGTTATTTAAGAACCAAGATGAACACTATACCTGTCTTGAGCCACATCCCATCTTCCAGCCCTGTCAAAGGGAGTCCTACTTGTTTTCCCCAGTACCCAGTGTTTCCTGACATCCTCTCACTTTTCAATGTGGGACCAATACATACTGAAAAGCTTTAAAACCCTTCAAAATGTTAAGTTTAATTCAGCAACAGCAAAAGGCAATAAACAAACCAAAGCAGCATTTTCTTCTGACAACAAACATGGACCACTTGCCTTTTGCCATTTTGAAGACATTGAGTGATTACTGTACCCAACTCTTACCTATTGAAACTGCCTGTTAATTAAATGCTGTGTGGCTTGTTGAGTTTGACGCTACAGGGCTGTTTCATGCTGTAGATAATGTTCTTTGTGCTCACCACCCTCATTTTTCACCCAGAAGACTACAGTTGCTCTCCCAGATCTTTAAAGTCCATCACATTGTCTCTTTGCCCACTCCAGTTTTGTAGAGATCAGCACACTCATGATTATACAGCACTTTCTGTCTGAACTATACTGCAAATCTCCCAAAGACTGATCCCAACATGGAAACCTCATCTTCAGGAGCCTGTCATTGGCTTTATAATGGCCTGGGGCAAAAATCAGCCGTTTTGTACCTGTACTGAGCCTCAGCTGAGGGTTGTACAACAGAGTTAACAGCCATGGTTACAGAGGGGAGCCATCGCCTCCAATTTCCCCTGTGAGATATCCAGCCCTTGGAATAAATAACATCAGAGGATATAAGCATCACAGCAGCTCCCAAGATGTCCGGCACGGCACAGGCTTGTGAGATAAGATACCGATGATTATAGATGACTTGTATGTTTACTGAGTGGAACCTTTGCTGCTACATTATGATATGGTGCTCTCAACACTATTTCCATTCAGTCTGAGGGAAGCCAACTATTTTGGCAAACACTACTGCTCAGGCTGCAGAACTGACGTCACAGGGAGAACGATGAATGGTGTGATCTGTCATAAGTAGCATCAGTAAGAGCCTTGGTACACTTGTAGGTTGAGGGTTCTGAGATTCTGAGTTCTGAGCTTCAATGAGTTCCAACAGCTCCTTGGAAGCAGCTAGTTGCATGAAAGTTTATCACAACTGACAGCCATTTCAGACCACATTTCAGGTGCTGGCATTTGTGACATTGTCTCAGGATATCCACTGTCGCTACTAACAACCGCACCTCACTCATCTCAAGGACATGGTATCAAGGACGATAGGCTCAGGATCTCCTGTACCTCCTGTGCACCCTGAGGAGACCTTTTGCTGCAATTTCCTCAGGTGGACACTGTTCAACATCTGCTAGAAGTTGCTGCAGCTCCTGGGTTTCGTTGATGCATTTGTTCTTCTTCGGTGCCTCCATTGCATAAAGAACCCATGATGTGGCTGGATCCATTGGTATTGATTCAAATCAACCTCTGTGGGGAATAGCAGAAGCAAAACAAATGTTTAGCGAATGTGAACAAGTCAGTATTCGCATCACACACTTGTGTGAATTTACCATAGTTCTCCATACAGTAGGGCATGGAGGACTCTGACAAGTGGCATGGAAAGCCTCAAGATGGATCTTTGACAGAGTGATATTGATGAATGCAGCTATGTCATGCAAAGACAGTCAGAGGTTGTATGTGTTCTGTGAGTACTGAGACCTTGTCTTCCACCCAAACACAACATTGGATATGTTGACAAAGGTTTCCACTTCAGGGTGAGAGGAAATTAGTTCCTCCTCTTGAGCAGCCTATGAGATCTTGCATTTACTCTGTATGACCTACAGACCCTACATGTAAGATCACCTATGATTATTTCTGCTTCACAGAAATGACTAACTTCAAACTGCAATGAAATATTTGAAGATTGCTTGTGACTAGCCTTTATGCCCCACACAGTTGGGCAATGCATATTTTCACATATAGAATGCTATGATTATAGAACAGTTCATAGAATCCCTACAGTGTGGAAACAGGGCCTTTGGCCCAACAAGTCCACACCGACCCTCACAGCATCCCACCCAGAACCATCCCGCATAACCTACCTAATTTACACACCCCTAAACACTATGTGCAATTTAGCATGGCTAATCCACTTAGCCTGCACATCTTTGTGGGAAGAAACCGGAGCACCTGAAGGAAACCCACGCAGACACAAGGAGAATGTGCAAACTCCACACATCTGTGTCGCCCAAGGGTGGAATCGAACCTAGGTCCCTGGCCCTGTGAGGCAGCAGGTCTAACCACTGAGCCACCATGCCACCACTTCAGCTTATACTGTGAAAGTGCCTGTTTTTTTTAATTTGTTCATGGAATGTGGACATTGCTGGTTTATTGACCATCATTATTTGCCCAGAGGGTAGGTAAGAGTCAAGGTCTCATGTCATATATAGGCCAGACCAGTTAAAAATGGCAGATGTGATTGAACCAGATGGATTTTTGCAACAACCAACAAAAGTCACAGTTAGGTTAGCTTATTTTTTTAATTTCCAGAGTTTTAGAATTCAAATTTCACCATTTACAATGATTCAAACACACGTCCCCAGGACATTACCCTATTTTTCTGAACTAAACAAAAACAGGAATTTTTGGAAAATCTCAGCAGGTCTGGCAGTGTCAATGGAGAAAAATCAGTGTTAACACTTCGGGTCCAGAAACCCTTCCTCAGACGTTTCTGATTTCCAGCATCCACAGTTCTTTTGGTTTTTTTACTTAGGTTTTTGGATTGCTAGTTTAGTAACATTATCACAATGTTACCACTTCCGCATGATTCATGCTGTTGCCCTTTGAGGTGCCTCACATCATTCACAAGTAGAGCCCGCATGCTTTGGCAGAAGGAAAAGAAATACTTCACCCACTCTGTGCGTTGTTGCAGCCAGGATTAATTCGCAAGTACTGTGAGCCTTCAAGTTCAGAATGAGATAGCAAAGCACAAAAAGGCAAGGCAAGGCAAGGCAGAGATGAAGCATTCGTGTAATCACAAAGTGAGTGAGCACTAGGTGAGCAAGAGAGCATCACTAAGATATAGCTAAGTCAACCTAATGGTATAGTTAAGGGGTGATCTGATCGAAGTCTACAACTTATTAACAGGAAAAGAAAGGGGAGATAAAGATAACTGTTTCCACTGATTGGGGTTTCTAGAACTGGGGCTCACAATCTGAGAATTAGGGCCAGACTGTTCAGAAAAAATGTTGGAAGCACTTCCACACACAAAGGACAATAGATGTTTGGAAGTCTTTTCACAAATGGCAGTGGATACAGTTGTTAATTTTAAATAAGAACATAAGAACTAGGAGCAGGAGTAGGCCATCTGGCCCCTCGAGCCTGCCCTGCCATTTAATAAGATCATGGCTGATCTTTGAGACTCAGCTCCATTTACCCGCCCACTCACCATAACCCTTAATTCCTTTACTGGTCAAAAATTTATCTAGCCTTGCCTTAAAAACATTCAGTGAGGTAGCTTCAACCACTTCACTGGGCAGGGAATTCCACAGATTCACAACCCTTTGGGTGAAGAAGTTCCTCCTGACCTCAGTCCTACATCTGCTTCCCTTTATTTTGAGGCGACGCCCTCTAGTCCTAGTTTCACCTGCGAGCAGAAACAACCTCCCTGCCTCTACCTTATCTATTCCCTTCATAATCTTATATGTTTCTATAAGATCTCCCCTCATTCTTCTGAATTCCAATGAGTATAATCCCAGTCTAGTCAGTCTCTCCTCATAATCCAACCCTCTCAACTCCGGAATCAACTGAGTGAATCTCCTCTGCACCCCCTCCAGTGCTAGTATATCTCTTCTCAAGTAAGGAGACCAAAACTGCACACAGTACTCCAGGTGTGGCCTCACCAGGACCCTATACAGCTGCAACATAGCCTCCCTGTTGTTAAACTCCATCCCTCAAGCAATGGCAGACAAAATTCCATTTGCCTTTTTAATCACCTGCTGCACCTGCAATCCCACCTTCAGCGATTCATGCACAAGGACGCTCAAGTGCTGCAATTTTTTACCATTTAAAACATAGTCCATTTTGCTGTTATTCCTACCAAAATGGATGACCTCACACTTATCAACATTGTACTCCATCTGCCAGACCTTTGCCCACTCACTTAGACTATCTATATCCCTCTGCAGACTTTCAGTGTCTTCTGCACACTTTGCTCTACCACTCACCTTAGTGTCATCTGCAAATTTTGACACACCACACTTAGTCCCCAACTCCAAATCATCTGTGTAAATTGTAAACAATTGAGGTCCCAACACTGATCCCTGAGGCACACCACTAGCCACTGACCACCAACCAGAAAAACACCCATTTACCCCTACTCTTTGATTTCTACTGGTCAACGAATCCTCTATCCATGCCAATGCATTACCTGTAATACCGTGCAACTTTATCTTATGTAGCAGCCTTTGGTGTGGCACCTTGTCAAATGCCTTCTGGAAATCCAGATACACCACATCCACAGGTTCCCCATTGTCCACCATGCAAGTAATGTCCTCAAAGAATTCCACCAAATTAGTTAAACATGACCTACCCTTCATGAACCCATGCTGGGTGTTCCCAATGGGACAATTTATATCCAGATGTCTTGCTTTTTCTTCCTTAATGATAGATTCAATCATTTTCCCCACTACTGAAGTTAAGCTAACTGGCCTATAGTTACCTGCTTTTTGTCTACTTCCTTTTTTAAACAGTGGCGTCACATTGGCTGTTTTCCAATCTGTGGGAACCACCCCAGAGTCCAGTGAATTTTGGTAAATAATTACTGGCAAATATCATTTGCTATTTCCCCCATCACCTCTTTTAGTACCCTGGGATGCATTTCATCAGTGCCAGGAGACTTGTCTACCTTTAGCCCCATTAGCTTGCCCAGCACTGCCTCCTTAGTGATAATGATAGTTCTAGGTCCTCACCTGCTATAACCTTCTTGCTTAGTTTTCAGTATGTTATTTGTGTCTTCCACTGTGAAGACCGACACGAAATAACTGTTTAATGTCTCGGCTATTTCCTCATTCCCAGTTATTAAATTGGCCTTCTCATCCTGTAAAGGACCAATGTTTACCTTCACCACTCTTTTACGATTTACATATTTATAGAAACTTTTGCTGCCTGTTTTTATATTCTGAGCTAGTTTACTCCCATAATCTATCTTACTTTTCTTTATAACTTTTTTTGTGGCTTTCTGTTGGCTTTTAAAGATTTCCCAGTCTACTAGTTTCCCACTACTCTGCTTTTTTGTATGTGTTTTTTTTCAATCTGATACTTTCCTTTATTTCCTTAGACATCCATGGCTGGCTCTTTCTTTTCCTACAGTTCTTCCTTATCACTGGAATATACTTCTGCTGAGCACTGTTAAAAATCGTTTTGAAAGTCCTCCACTGTTCCTCAATTGACCCACCATAAAGTTTTTGCTCCCATTCTACCTTAGCTAAGTCCTCCCTCATTCCTTCATAGTCTCCTTTGTTTAAGCACAGGACACAGTTACTGGATTTAACGTTCTCACGCTCCGTCTGTATTTTAAATTCGACCGTACTGTGATCGCTCCTTCCGAGAGGATCCCTAACTGTGAGCTCATTAATTATTCCTGTCTCATTACACAGGACTAGATCTAGGATAGCTTGCTCCCTCGTAGGTTCCATTACATATTGTTCAAGGAAATTATCGCGGATGCATTCTATGAACCCCTCCTCAAGGCTGCCATGACCGACCTCATTTGACCAATCGATATGTAGATTAAAATCCCCCATGATAATTGCTGTACCATTTTTACATGCATTAGCTATTTCTATGTTTATTGCCCGCCCCACCACGATGTCGTAATTTGGTGGCCTATAGACCACACCTATCAGTGACTTCTTCTCCCTGCTATTCCTAATTTCTACCCAAATGGATTCAACGTTTTATTCAGTAGAACCTATATCATCTCTCACTACTGCCCTGATATCATCCTTAAAAATCAGAGCAACACCACCTCCCTTACCTTCCTGTCTGTCCTTCCGAACAGTTTGATACCCCTGGATATTTGACTCCCAGTCATGACCATCCTGTCTCTGTAATGGCCACTAAATCATACCCATTTGCCATGATTTGCACCGTCAACTCATCCACCTTGTTTCGAATGCTCCGAGCATTCAGATAAAGTGCCCTTATGCCAGTTTTTGCACCTTCTTTTTGGGTCCTATTACCTCCATTACTAACAGTTCTTGAGTTCTCCTTCCCTTTAACTTTTTTCCTAATTTTCAATGGAGTTGAAGCTTCCTCGTCACCTGCTAACCTGCTGCTTTGCCTTACATTAATTGTTATTCTCCCTTTACGCTCACTTCTCCCTTCCCCCCACTTACTAGTTTAAAGTCCTATTAACCACCCTAATTACCCTTTTCGCCAGAACACTGGACCCGGCCCTGTTCAGGTGGAGTCCATCCCAGCGGTATAGATCTCTCCTGTCCCAGAACTGATGCCAGTGCCCCATGAAAAGAAACCCTCTTTCCCACACCATTCTTTTAGCCACGTGTTTACTTCCCTGATCCTCGCCTCCCTATGCCAATTTGCACGTGGCTCGGGCAGCAATCCAGAGATTATGACCCTTGAAGACCTGTTTTTTAATTTTGTTCCTAGCTTTTCATAATCCCGAAACAGGTCTTTTTTCCTCGTCCTGCCTATGTTGTTGGTACCTACGTGGACCACAACAACTGGATCCTCCCCCTCCCTCTCTAGTATCCTCTCAAGCCGGTCAGAGATGTCTCGCACCCTGGCACCGGGCAGGCAACACACCATGCGGGATTCTCTATCCTGCTCACAAAGGATACTGTCTATCCCCCTGATGATGGAATCCCCTACAACTACAATCTGTCTTTATGCTCCCCCCTCTTGAATGGCCTCCTGGACCATGGTGCCATGGTCAGTTGACTCATCCTTCCTGCAGCCCTGTTCCTCATCCACGCAGGGAGCAAGTGCCTCATACCTGTGGGACAATGTCAAGGGCTGCGGCTCTGTGTTCCTGTCTGCAGGGTCCCTCTACCTGCCACACACTGCTGTCCCTGCCCACCGATTGAATTAACATTAGTTAATCTACCAGGTGTGACAGTTAACTCCCAAATTTATTGGGTGGACGCTTACCTTCCCAGGCTGCCCTCGCGCTTCCTCCTGGACTCCCGCCACTGAAACAACTGAAAGGCCGCAGTCACGCGAGGTAAGACTTTTATAATCGGGAAGCTTACCTTCTCAGGCTGCCCTCGCGCTTCCTCCCGGAGGATATCCTCTGAGATAGCTTAATTTTTGTTAAACAAAGGTATTAAGGGATATGGGCCAAAGGGATTAGATCACAGATCAGCCATGATCTCATTAAATGGTGGAATGGACTTGAGGAGTTGAATAGCCTACTCATGTCCCAAGGTCCTCTGTTCTTGTATGCAAAGTGTCCTAGCAGCAGCATCACAATGAAAGGTGCCATGAAAATGCAGAACACACTTGCAAGTGATTTGGAGATGTGCCAGTGAGGCTGGTATATGTCAGATATGAATGTCTTTGGGTGGGAATGCATACAGTCACTGCCCATGGAGGGTGTCATGAGATTCTGGTGAGTGATATCCAGGCTGGAAAGATGGAGGACCAAGCAGTGAGCTGAGGTTGCCAGGTAACCACTCTCACTTCCTCTCAGCAATTGTCACTGACAAGTTTCTATTCGGCAGGTGGAAGAATGGGAAATGGCATATCAAAAGGTGAGATGAGCTAATAATGAGATGTTAATATGAGATGCTCTTGTCTCACTGTTCGAGGCTTGCTTGGATAAGAGGATTTTGTCCTGTCAACATCGAGAAGCTCCTTGAAGGCCATTCTCATGTGTTTCTGCCAACATTTTTACCAATGCGCAGATCATTTAGTGCCTGGCAAATTCTACTCATGGTGAATGGAACCCTTCATGTCATTATAACTTTTCAAACTATCAGATCTTGGTTTCCTACTGAAGTCTGAGAAATGAGCCTGATTTCCTTACCTTTCCGTCATCCCATGTGCCATCAGGATCTGGAACTAGCCAAACTATTCTTGCAGAGAGCTGTATTATACTGAAAGAGTTGAATGACTTGGATGGGAAAATCCCAAAGTGGCTCATATATAAAATAGCAGGCCTGATAAAAGTACCTTGTTGTATAAGCCTTGCCTCAGTGATAACAAAGTTCACTTTGAGTTAAGGTCAGGTGTTTATTTTTTACACCAGAGATTTGATCATACGTCTAAGCTGATATCAATAAAATACTGTGCAAAAGCTGTATGGTCAGATAAGATTCTAACCAAAGATTCTAACCTCCCTGGGTGCCCTCTTTCATCATAAAATATCATGCAGACCCATTTGAAGAAGAATAGCAGAGTGTCCTTTATCTCTCAACCAATTCCTAAATAGCCTGGTGTGAGCAAAATTGGCAGTTGTATTAAAAACATAAAACAGTGACTCCATGTGCTATAAAACATTTCCAGGCAGCCTTTTCTAAATGTGAGTTACTTTTATCCAGAAATGAATGATACCTTCACTACAAAACTGTGTGTCATGATAAAGATAATGGTTTGATGATCAATCGCTTATCAGGGATTGATTAATTTTGTGGATTAGTTCAGTTAAAACAGGAAGACACATTATAAGCTTCTGCTTTTATACCCTGGTTTCTACAGAAGTTTCAACCTTCTGTTGCTGCAGTATATTTTCACCTTCATAACCTGCTCTAAAACCTGTCAAGTCTCCTCAGCACTTGTTTTCTTGGATCTCTGGATCTCTTCCTTTTGCTGCTTCATTAGTTGTTTTGTTTCCTGTAAGTCCTGCTGAAGTTCTTTCACTACAGTATTATTGCTGGAATTTATTTCTGAAGCAATGGCCCCCTGAGTGATTTGCAGCCCCTTTTTCTGTGTGTTCTGTGTTATCACCTGCTTTTACAAATCTGTCATTTTCTGTGACATTACTTTTAGCACCAGCCAATGTTTCTGTAGCTGGTCCTGGCTGACCCTGGTCTGTTTAATTGTGTAACTTGCTCCAGACCTTCCTGTAAACTGATAATCTGATTGAAGATACAGAGTTACAGTTCATGCTGCTTCCTTTCCTTTGTAAATCAACACAGTGCATGTTTAAATTCCCAAGGAAGAATCTCACCATGTGAAATCTGCACATCCAAATCAAAATAAATACACAACAAACATGAGAAGTTTGAGCAATAACCTGTATAACTGAATACATCATTCATTGACAGGGAGTGTATTCATTTATGAGTTAATTAATCTAAACTGTCAAATTCAATGGATTGACTCTTCCCAGGGCCTGAATGGTGTGGGCTGTGTCGAGAAATTTGCGAGAGTCACATGAGAAGTGGAACAAGGCCTTCCTTGGAATCAGGATGTTGAGGTGCCCATCCTAGACTGAGGTGGACGAGGTCAGAAATTTGGTATCATGGAATTTCTGACCTTGAAATCAGGACCTCGAAGTTGCAATTTTCAACAACGTCCCAGATGCTGAGATGAGATTCTCACAAGTGTGCTGCAAGAGGCCTATTAATGGGGATTATCCCTCACTATCACCCTCATTCCTATCTAATCTCACATTATTAACATGCAGTTTCCCATTCTATGATCCACTGGATAGACAGTAGAGAACAGAAATGAAAATCCCTGACATGTTAGCCAGAGAAGGTACCTGGCAATGTGAGTTCTCCACTTGATTCTCCAGACTTCCATCTTGAACACCCAGTACCAATAAGCAAAGGCCACAGGCACTGCACATTCATAGATGCTGACATATGCCAGCCTCTCCGCACCATCACAGCATGTCTCCGATCTACTTACTGTACATTTCCAAACATTAAAGTTGCACTTTATTTGCACTCCTTTATTTCTGGCCTCTCTTCAATTTAATTTGCTTCAGCACTAGTGGCCATGTCTGCAAGTGCCTGGATCCCAAGGTCTGGAATTCAATTAGGGCAAGAATCGAGTCACAACTGGGGTAAGGAATTGTAGACACATCAATGTTGGTCAAGTGAGAACACCACTCAAGTTATTTACAGACCACCCCTCCTCACACCATTTGCAAATTCATCAGTGGAGGGGGTAAACTGTGCCCTATGAGTGAAGTGAAGTTTTTTTAAACATATTTTCATGAACAAGACAGCTTGGATTGTCTTTTTCAGCACTCCTGGCACATGCTGAGAGCGCAAAAGCTGAAAATTATGGACCCCCCCCCCAGCCTGTGATTATAATATGGAATATGCACTGCCTTGAGAATGTAATTACAGTATGACAAGATTACACAAACAGTTTCCTTTATAAGCACTGGCATAAAAAATAAACCATTGACAGGACTATGCATATACATTGCAATGCTCATGCTGAGTCAGAAAATTCGCTGCTTTATAACAATGATGGTGTACAGGATAACTGATTTACAGGGTCTGAATAAGTCTAAGTCAATTTCATAGAATCATTGAATTATAGAATAAGGCAACCCAGAAACAAATCATTCAGTTTGTACTTTCTGTTGAATGATATCCTGGAAATTTTATCGGTGATGAAATCCCAAACTATTTGCGTTTTTAAAAACTGGACACGAATTATGTGTATAACTTCTTAAAATTTTGAAAGATGTCATTGCACAGCAATAAGGTATGCAAGAAGTATCGATTGCAAATAAATATCAATGGTAAATATTGCTGGAGTGGGGAGTATAGGGAGAGATTGTCTGTAGCAAATGAGGCATCTGGCCTTCAGTTATATTGTGGAGTAGTCTTGTGGGTTGTTATAATTGATCTGTGGGTTTTGGAGTTTGATACAGGAATCCTAATTGGAAAGGTTCAGTAAAAGATGGCACTATGCTCCAGCTCTACGCGTGTGAAACAAGTGAGCAATCTACCTCTCTGTACATGTCCCTTTATGTTTCTCTCTCCCCAGTGGGTAAAAAAGTCAAAAAAAATGAAAGTATTCTAATTGCTATTGACAAAACCCAAGCAAGAGATAATTCAGGCTTTTCTAGTTGTGCAGATAGTGTAGATGATAAAGAAGCAATAATTAAACACTATGTATTTCAAAATTCAACTTGCTTTTGTTTGAACATTGAAATGTCTTATGTATTCAATAGCAAACACATAATCTAGGCTCTGAGTGCATTAGAATGAGTCATGAAAGGTTCAGGCAGTAAAATAAGTAGATGTTTCAAAACGGTATTCATTTGTAAAGATATGAGACAATTGATTCCTTGATGATAGTCAATCTCTTTCTTGGGTTTAAATCAAAAATTTCTGATGTGAGACACACAGAACCTGCACTTATTTAAGCATTCATTTATTTGTCGCAGCTCAGTGGCAGAACAGCTGAAGTGGGGCGAGACAGTACAAGCAGAGGCATTTGACAGTGTCACAATTTATTTCAGCGATATTGTTGGATTCACTTCAATGTCCGCAGAAAGCACACCACTGCAGGTAGTACATTGTTAATTGACGTCTATTAATTTTGCAACCTTCTATACTTATGTAATATTTTCATTGCAATTTCTATAAATGATATTGCCACCTTGTATGCATAATTTCAGCAATGTGAATCATAATCTAAATTATACCACCTAATTTGTATCATCTATATCAATAGATGCACCAGATACCAGCACACTGTTTACCATTTTAAACTTATTTATGGAATTAGATACCTTTGGGCAAACAAAAAAAGAACTCTGGATTGTTTTCTACTAAAACACTCAAACCTAATATTAGGTTGTTAATGTGTGCAAATAAGTACCTGTATCATTAGTTAACCCTAGAGCAAAATGAACGAAGGAAAGGTTTAATGCAATCTGCCACAATTCAAATAATTTTGGTGCAAAAAATAACTTAACAAAGCAGCACATACATCTCCTGTTAGTACCGATGCTGTTCATAAAAGTGTTTCATTAGCCAACAAATTAAGAGAAAGTACATGTTCTTTGAATTCATATTGCTACAGATTTGCAACTCGATGGCTAGACTATTACATGAGAACATGACCATCTGCAAGATCGCCACCAAGCCACTCACAATCCAAACTTGGAAATAAATCGCCATATTTTCAGTGTCTCTAGGTCAAAATACTGAAACTCCTTCTCTAAAGCACACCAAATGGACTGCAGCAATTCAAGAAAGCAGCTCACCACCACCTTTTCAATGACAATAGGGAATGAACAATAACTGCTGACCCAGCCAATGACACACTAAATGAATTTAAAAAATTGGTTTGTGATTGTCCACCTATTGTAGAAATTATTTGAATTTTTTTTCCTTTATATCAATGGAAATCAAAAATCGAGTTGCTTCCATAATACAGAACCGATTTGTCACATCAGTTTCTATCCAGGCCAGTAAGTTGTAAATCTAATCTGTTGTTTCACAAAAGTCAATTATGGAGCTTATTCCTTACGCAAAGAAGATCCACGTTTGCCAATGTGTTTCAGAACGTGAGAGATTGGCAGAAACTAATCTTGTTTCATGGATTTCAGCAATGAATTAAGTGCCAGCTGCTATTTCTTTCCTCAAACAAAATCTAGGAAATATGTTTATGTTCATCTTATGTCAGGTAACAACACATTTATTATAACTCCCTAACTCACCAGTAAAGGTAGGATTTGGGACCAAGGTTCTGAATTTGCTCCTTAATTTAAATCCATAAACCTTAGAGATTACAGCCTGGAGAGGCTATGTAACAGGTTGTTGATTCATAGCCAATTCTGACAATCTTCATAAAAACATGCATTTACTTTGAACTAAATTCACATTAACTTAGTTAATAATTGTTTGGTTCTAGATTTTTTTAAAAAAATGCAATACTACCTCTGTAAATAACTGGGAATGTTTTCTGTCAGTTAATGACTAATGTAAGATGAGATCGAGAGAACATAGGGCACAGCTTAGGGAGACAATAGGAAGGGAAACAGTGCTCAAGAAAAACTAACATGATCTGGTGACAAAGAATATATAAACTCTTCTGGCATAGAGTCATAGAGTTGTACAGCATGGAAATAAACCCTTCAGTCCAACTGGTCCATGCCGACCAAATATTCTCAATTAATCTAGTTCCATTTGTCACCATTTGGCCCATATCCCTTTAAACCTTTCCTTTGCATGTACCCATCTAGATGCTGTTTAAATGTTGTATGTAAGGAGGAAAGGATACAATGAGACAAATCTATCTTAATAGGCTGTTTCAATAATCAAATATGAAGTAGGAGTACCCAATGGTTTAGAGAAAGCATTGGTAAATATAATGCATGACTGATTCCAGACTCAGTATTGCTTAGTTAGTGCGAGGGATAGCGCAACTTGACTGCTATTTGTTACTTATCTGACAAAGCAGAGAAGATGAAAATAAGAAGATGTCTGACAGACAGCAAAGCAAAACAGTTTAGCATGGTTTCCTTTATGGTATACTGAGACTAAAAGGAAGTGTAGTATTTTAAGAGGGCTAAATTCAATGGAATGAGGGACCAGTCAAAGCAAATGATTTGGACTGAACACTGTAGTAGAGTAGATGAAGGACTAATGTTAAAAAGACAGGATCTATACACAGCCAGAATAAGAATGCTTACAAAACAATATTTTACAATGGAGATGGTTCATTAAAGAATTATAAGAAGTAAAAACATGTTTCTAAAAAATCATCAAATGGGAAAATGAAAACTATAAAGATCTAGTAAAAAGCATATCTGCACAGCCAACACATAATAGTTAGAAAAACTTAACTGCAAGTAAGTGAGAAATCAATCAGAGAAGAAGTGAACATCGTAAAAAGTACAAATGAAGTCAGGATGGAGGCTGAACACAGAATATTAAAGATTCTGAATGATTTCTTCTGTCAAGTATTCATTAAAAAGATAATAAGACACACACCTCCCTCAACCATAAATAACAAAAATGAATCAGTGACTTGCAATATTTGTTCCTAACACAGGAGATGGGGCAGAACCTTTAAAAATGGCCAAGTGCAATCCATCTGCAACTGCACCCGTAATACCAGGTCATTAATGAAACACAGCCCAGAGGGTAAAGGCTAAGTAGCTTTTGGTGCATTTTCAAAAAATTGATGCAGTTTTAAACATTTGCAAATCACAAGTTGTCTTTATTTAGTCTTAGTCTTTATCACTGAAAGGCTAAGTAGTTTTCTGCCAAAATTAAAAGAGGTATGTTGAAATTGGGTATAGGCATGCCAAGGACAGCTCCTGAAGGGAAATCGAGCTATGCGAAGGAAAGTGAAGGAGAGTGGGTCTGTCAAAACACATGGTAAAAGGTCTGCAGAAAATGCCAAATGCAGTGACCATCTGTAAGACCACTCTCAAGGGCTCCTGCAAATGTATTTTCACTTCTTTGGCCCTTAATTAAATTTATTTAGAATATACTGGATGTGATCTTAAAACTACACTTCAATTTTGCGCATGTGCAGATGGTGCTCCACCTAGTGGTGACATTTGCCACAAACATAGCCCAAATATTTATAGCCAAGCTAAAAGGTATCCAAAATGGTTGAATACCCAAATACATCATTTTTAGAACAGCCTTATGAGATTTGTGAATTACTTTTCTTTTACATATGGGCATCACTAGCTGGCCAGCATTTCTTGCCCATCCCTAGTTGCCCTTGAGAAGGTGGTGGTGAGCTGCCTTCTTGAACCGTTGCAGTCCTCATGCTGTCGATTGACCCACAATGCCCTTTGGGAGGGAATTTCAGGATCTTGACCCAGCAACAGTGAAGGAATGGTGATATATTTCCAAGACAGGCTGGTGAGTGGCTTGGAGGGAAACATACAGGTGGTGGTGTTCTTACTGACGATATTCTTGAGTCACTGGTCTAGAAAAAATCGTCTATCATTCAATTCTGCAAAACAAACACATTCATTTGGGGCAAAAATAGTCTGCCCGCCATATTGAGAAAAAGTCCAAGAATTCAATTGGAGAATGGAGTTGCCACTCTGGAAATAGCCACTGGGTCATTTATATAGACAGTAATGATGGTAAAGACTATTCAATTATGGAAACCAAAACTTTATCATTAAACAAAACAATTGGAAGGAATGTAGAGTCTTTCTGAATTGATAACTGATATGAGTGAGTGGCCTTTCTACATGTAATTTTTATTGGAGACCTTGAGATGCCAAGTGGGCAGCATTTATGCTTGTGGACATGGGAGACTCCACTTTGCTGCATTTGTGACAAACGTAGGCAGAGCCTCCTCTTTGCTCAAACAAACTGTGTTTACTATTGACACTACTTTTATATTTTCTCTTAACTCTCTTTTTTAACACGGCATTACTTGCCCATCATAAGTTAAATTTTCCACATATATATCTTCATCGATGAGCATGTGGAATTTTCATGTGTTGTAAATGGCCACTTACACAATTTCCCAGAAAAAATGGCAACAATTGGTCTATCTATTAAGCACAAACAAAATACCGTGGATGCTGAAAATAAAAATAGAAAATTGAGGAAGTACTCTGGAGCATCTGCAGGATGATAAATGGCTAACATTATCTGTCATCAGATTATTCTGATGAAAGGTCCTGACCTGAACTGTTTATCTCGTTATAGATGCATTTTCTGTTTTCATCAAACTATCAAGGAAGCCCCTTTAAGCCAACAGAATTGTGTTCAAAACACAATTAAATGCTGTTCTCTGAAGAGTTAGCTGTTTAAATAGTTTTCTGTAATATCTTTTTCTTGTGTAGTTTAGTTACTTTGCTAATAGCAGAATTTATATTTTTTATTAATTTTTTTGTTGCTGAATTGCTTCCAAATACATCTGCAGATAAGGTTTTTTATTTCTTCATGCAGGTTGTGACCTTGCTGAACGATCTTTATACATGTTTTGATGCGATAATTGACAATTTTGATGTCTACAAGGTATGCAAAATACATTTCAAACAATGGCAATTACACCCTGCCATCGTTAAGTTGAGTGGTATCATTATACAAACAGACAGAATGGGAGAAGTTTGTTGTGTGTGTGTGTGTTTACATGACGTACAGCAGTCTACTTAGGACTGAGGATTAGTGTTTGATCATGTGATAGCTGTTTCTAAACTGTTTAAGTTTGTTGAGAAATGTCAGCTGTTAATAAAATGTTATATTCTCTGAATGCACACCATGTGAATCATATTGCAGTTTTAACAATTTTTTTCAAACAGAACAGACTACTAACAAAATGGCAAAAGAAATGAAAAAAAAACTGTCCATGAAGAAAACAGCATAAGTGATGACCTCACCAATATGTGTGTGGTGTACATGTTAAATTAACTGAGTTTGTATCATAATCATCTGAATATGTGCAGCACTAAAAGAGGCCATTTAACCCATTATGCCTGTACTAGCTCTTTGAAAGAGCAATCCAATCCCAAACTCCTCTTACCCTGTAAATAACTTGCTTTTCTTATGACTTATCAAATTTTATTTTGCTTCTACCATCCTTTCAGACAGGCATTCCAGTTTATCATAACTCAAAATATTAAAAAAAACTCATCATTCTTCAGCCAATTGTCTCAAACCTGTATCTGTTAGTTACTGAATCACCTGTGAGTGGACACATTTTTCAACTTACTGATGCTGTTTCTTAATGTGCTGAAATCTGTATGATTTATTACAGTAATTTTACATCCTTTGTGACTGCCATTCTTGAAGTGGCTTCCTGAAGAGTTGCATGCCTTTAATCATGCGTAGCAAATTGTATTGGACTAGGTTCCAGGGAACTGGGTTAAGTCTGATTCAAGAGTCTCACCTGAAGTTATTTCAATATAAGCTGCCACAGTATAGATGGTAAATAGTTAGAATTGCCCTATCCACACTCTAGGCAATAATACACTTCTCCAGTCGGGTGAACTTTACTTCTGCGCGGTGAAACGTAAAGGTCTGTATGCTATCAGAACAGGTACAAGAATCAAGCTGCAACTGAATCAATTTGACCTGGAACTAACAACAAATATGTACGCATGTGTGTGTATGCGTTTCTGTATTGGGCCAGATCAAAGCCAAGTGGAATGCAGTGTGGAATTGCTCATGGCTCAGCATGAAGGTGAACTGATCAGGCATTCACACTCTTTTACTGGATTCCTAGGATGGCAGGACTGACGTATGAAGGGAGACTGGATCAGTTAAGACTATATTCATGGGACTTTACAAGAATGGGGTGGGGTAAATCTCATTGAAACCTGTAACATTTTAACAGGACTAAATAGATTAAATGCAGAAAGGATAATGCTCCTGATGATTGGAGCATTTACAACCACAGGTCACAGTCTAAGGATATGGGTCAGGGTTAGTGTTAGGACTGAGATGAGGAGAAATTTCTTCACCCAGAGAATGGTAGCCTGTGGAATTCTGCCACAGAAAACGGATGTTTCCAAAATATTGAATGTTTTCAAGAAGGAGATACATATAGTCATTAATATTAAAGAGTCAAAGGGAATGGGGCAAAAACAGGAACAGGGACTGAGTAGGATGATCAGCCATGAACATATTGAATAACAGAGCAGGCTCGAAAGACTGAATGACCTACTGCTGTTCCTATTTGCTACGCGTCTATAACCTTTCCCTGGTTGACAGCAACCATCAGTCTGGCTTTGGACATGTTGCTATGCAGCAGCACACTATCTCAGTGGCAACATGCGCTCGCTATGTATGTGCCAAACACACTGCATGTGCTTAAACTAAACGGCCATGTCTCAATGTCTAAGGGAAGCAGTCCTCAACCAAGTCTAGGGAGACAACCTTCAGTTACAGGGGTACTGGCACTGTGATTCAAAGTCAGCTGGCCAATAACAATGTCCACTCTCCCTGCTAATGCTGAGCAAGGTGCTAGAGTGCAGACTGTCTACAGTAGACACCTCAAGGCACTGGAGCTGTACCACCAACGCTGCCTGCACAAGATCCTGCGGATCCACTGGGAAGAAAGATGCAACAACACCAGCGTCCTCGACCAGGCCAACATCCCCAGCATTGAGGCACTGACCCCCCTTGATCAGCTACAATGGGCTGGGCACATTGCCCACATGACCGACACGTGTGTCCCCAGGCAGGTGCTCTACTCCCAGCTTCGAAACGTCAGGCGAGACCCAGGTGGACAGAGGAAGCACAAGACCTCACTGGCAAAGTGTGGCATTCCAACAGACACCTGGGAATCACTGGCTCAAGACCGTCCAAAGTGGAGGAGGAGCATCCGGGTAGGCAGCAGCACCTCAAGACTTGTCGTCCGGTAAAAGCGGAAGCCAGGCGGAAACAGCGTAAGGAGTGCACTGCCACACCATTGCCCAACTCACCCCTTCCCATGACCACCACCTGCCCCAGTGTAACAGAGCCTGTGTTAGCTGCATCAGTCTGTACAACCACCTACTGACTCACCCTGAGAGTGGAAGAGAGTCATCCTCATCTGCAAGGCACTGCCAATGATAATGAGAGTGATAGAGTGTGTGCATACCCAGCAGACTCTGTAACAGCTGCACCTGGCTCTTCATGATAACAGTCTGTGGAGGCAGGCAGATATTCGCAAACCTGAGGCAGCTGAGTGGCAACTGTGTGGCTACACTCCTGCAACCTTTGTGTGAAGTTGCCTAACGGTCAGTATTTCTGCCTCCGACAAGTGTGAGAATCACAGTAGCAATGAAGAGACAGCGTAGGTGTTTGGTATCTAGTAAATGAGGTAAAGTGGGGACGATAGCATGGGAAAGCACTAGAGTCACAGAGTCATACAGCACATAAACAGACCCTTCAGTCCAACCAGTCTATGCCGACCATAATCCCAAACTAAACTAGTCCCACCTGCCTGCTCCAGGCCCATATCCCTCCAAATATTTCCTGTTCGTGTACTTATCTAAATGCCTTTTAGACGTTGTTATTGCATCCGTATTCACCATTTCCTCTGGAGGTTCATGACACACATAAACCACTCTCTGTGTAAAGAAATTGCCTCTCATATCTTTTTTAAAACTTGCTCCCCTCAATTAAAAATACACACCCTAGTCTTGAAATCCCCCATGTTACGGAAAAGACACTTGCTGTCCACTCTATCTATAACCCTCATTATTTTATAAATCTTTATAAGGTCACCTCTCAACCTCCTATACTCCAGTGAAAAAAGTCTCAGCTTATCCAGCCTCTCCGTAGAACTCAAACCCTCCATTCCCATCAACATCCTGACAAATCTTTTTGAACCCTCTCCAGTTTAATAATATCCTTCCTATAACAGGGCAACGAGAACTGGACACAGTATTCCAGAAGAGGCCTCATCAACGTTCTGTACAATACCAACATAACATCTCAATTTCAATATTCAAAGGTCTGAGCAAGGAGACAAGCATGCTAAGTGCCTTCTTAACCACCCTATCCATACGTGATGCAAACTTCAAAGAATTATGTACCTGAACACCTATGTCTCTCTGTTCGACAACGCTACCCAAGGCCCTACTTTTAATTGTATAAGTCTTGTCTTTGTTTGTTTTACCAAAATGCAATACCTCACATTTATCCAAATTAAACTCCATTTGCCACTCTTCAGCCCATTGACCCAAGTCATTGAGATATCTTTGTAATCTTAGATAATCTTCTTCTTTGTCCACTATACCACTAATCCTGGTGTCATCTGCAAACCTACTAACCATGCTTTCTATATTCTCATCTAAATAATTTATATAAATGACAAGCAAAGGTGGACCCAGCACTGATCCCTTTGGAACATCGCTGGTCACAGGTCTCCAGTCCAAAAAACAACCCTTCACCACCACTCTCTGCCTCCTGTCCTTAAGCCAGTTTTGTAGCAATTTGACAAGCTCACCCTGAATCCCATGTGATCTATGTTTACAAATTAGTCTACCATGTGGAATCTTGTCAACGGCTTTAGTAAAGCCCAAGTAAACAACATTTTCCGCTCTGCCCTTGTCAATCTTCTTGATTACTTCCTCAAAAAACTCAACAGAATTTGTGAGACACAATTTCCCTTGTACAAAACCATGCTGACTATCCCTAATCATTCCTTGCCTCTACAAATGCATGTAAATTCTATCTTTCAGAATCACTTCCAACAACTTACCCACCACAGAAGACAAACTCACAGGTCTATAGTTTCCGGGCTTCTCCTTACATGTTTTCTTAAACAAAGGCACACGTTAGCCACTCTCCAGTCATTCGGCATGCCACCTATGTTTATAGATGCTGCAAATATTTCTGCAAAGGGCCCACAATCCTGCCAATCCCCACTCACCATGAGACTCAACAAAAATGACACTGAGCGGATATCCGATAAGATTGAGCCCAGAGTGTCAGATGTGGCATGTATTTGAGTACTATGACTTGTTGATAATTCTTTCATAGGTTTTGATATCGCTGGCTGGCTGAGCATTTATTGCCCGTCCTTAATTATGCTTGAGAAGGTGGTAGTGAGCTGCCTTCTTGAACCAATGCAGACCATGGCAGTGGTCAAGGTGGGTAGGTGGGCTGGGGGAGGAGGAGGAAGGAAAAGTTTATTTGAGCTAGTGCTGATAAGAGGGAGTTCCAAGGTTTTGCTCATGAAGGAACAATGATATCTTTCAAAGTCAGGATGGTGAGTGACTTTGAGGGCAACGGGCAGGTGGCATTGTTCCCACGTATCAACTGGCCTTATCCTTTTAGGTAGTAGAGGTCATGGATTTGGAAGGTGTAGTTGAAGGCAGCTCAATGACTGTTACCACTGGTTGTATTCTGCAAAGCATTAAGCAAAACCTTGCTTTGGTGTCTAAAGGCTGCATTCCCTCACAGCCAAGTAATGACCTGCTGTGGGTTAGCAAGGAAGAGCTGGTAAGCCCTGAGATAGAAATGGCAAAAAAGGCAGTGGGGACTCTTCACAAGGCTCTGCCATTTCATAACCGTTGCTGTAGCATCTCAATCAGAGCCAAGCAAGCTGCCTCCTGCTGTAATCACCGAGCAGGGATCTGTTTGGAACCGAGTTTGGGGAGGGGTGGGGTTTGTGTTGAGAAAATCTCCCAAAGTCTCCCAAACCCAGTGAGCACCTACAATAGCCATCTGTTCAGTTAGAGAAGGCGAAAGAGTCTTCCTGCTGAAGCCATTGGGAAACATCACTTAAAAGTGATAGAAATTATAAGGAAGAGGTCTTAGTTGTCTAAAAGGTATCACTTGGATACCTATTAGATTGTTACTGTCCCATTCATGTTCCTTATTTGAATGAAAGAATGAGTTTGTGTGAATTACCCATCATAGCTTCAATATTTGTAGGATTTCCCATTAACCCTAGTCAGTCTCATTCTGGTGAATGGCATGAAATGCCTTGGCATGGAAAGTCTGTGAATGCAATGGGTGGCTTGGTGTCTGGACACAGGACGCTTGCTGCTGTGCAGGGAGGTAGGGTATACACAGGGATCATAATAGAAATTTTCAATGCTGCAAGTACATTGATCAAATAAAGTGTGTCTAGTGAAGCCTTTTCAAACTTCATCACGGATAGATTTGCAATAAAGGACATATAGAAGTACAATAAAAGGTTGAGCTGTTTATCTTCTAAGTTCTAACCCTGATAACGTTTGATTCACATGCCTAACAAGAATCAATCTAACTCTTACTTCTAAGGCAGAGATTTCCAAAGTTGTGCAACCCTCTGAAGGAAAATTCCCCTCATCTTTGTCCTAAAATGGTGATCTCTAATTTAAACCACGTTCCCTAGCTCAGGACTTACCCACAGTGGCAAACATCTTACCACATCCATTTTATCAACTCCACTCAGGATCTTATGAAATTCAACTGAACCGTCCCTGGCCCTTCTGAACCACAGTGGAAACAAGTCCAATCTTTCCTTCTAAAATAACCCACTCATTCAAGATGTCAATTTATTAACCCACCTCTGAACTACCTCTGACTCATTTTACATACTTCCTTAAATAAGGAGACTAAAACTGTACACAGCATTTGAGATCTGGTGTCACCATCGGTGTGCTTAACTGAAGTGTAACAGCCTTACTTTCATTCTCAATTCTTCTCATAATAAAGGCTAGCATCCCATTAGCCTTCTTGTTTATGTATTGAACCTGCATACTAATCTTTTGTGACTCATGGACTAGAACTCCTGGATCCATCTGCACCTCAGAATTTGCGAGGAACAACCCCCCACTCACTTTACTTGCTGTTTTCCTTTTTAGATTCCTACAGAAACTCTTATTGTCTGTTTTAACGTTTGTAGTTAGTTCCCCATCATGTGCTAATTTATTAGTTCTAATTAACCATTTAGCTGTTCCTTGTATTCTGACCAGTCATCAGAATTGCCACTTATCTTTCAGCAGTTATATGCTTTTTCCTTAATCTTGATGCTTTTCTTAATTTCTTTAGTTAACGCAGAATGGTGTGTCTTTCCCTTGGATTTTTTCTTTATACTTGAAGCGTACTTATTCTGACTATGCTGCAATATCCCTTTTAATATCTGCCTCTACTTCTGTCTAAAGCAAACAGATAGGTCGGTATTCAAGTCCACACACTTGCCCTTATTCAGAAACATAGAAACGTATAAGATAGGAACAGGAGGAGGCCATTCGGCCCTTCGTCCCTATTCCGCCATTCTTCACTATTACAGCTGTTTTTCCAACTCAATAGCCTCATCCTGCTTTCTCCCCATAATCTTTGATCCCATTCGCCCCAAGTGCTATATCCAGTTGCGTTTTGAATACATTCAATGTTTTGGCATCAACTACTTTGAGTTCACTAATGATGTGAAACAAAAAAAAGCGAGCAGCCATGTAACCACTGTCAATTGTCGTAAAAACCCATCTGGGTCACTAAAACCCTTTACGAGTGGCCATCTGGTCTGTCATACATGTGACTCCAGACCCACAGTAATATGGCTGTCTCTAACTACCCTTTGGGCAATTAGGGATGGACAATAAGTGTTACATAGGCAGTAGTGTCTGTATCTCATGAATGATTTTTAATAGCGAGGACTGTGTTCGTCTTGGCAGCTGTGGGCAACAGGTAGCTATTAACCCACTGAAGATTTTTACATTTTATATGATGGGATATGACCTTACATCTCCTGAATCTCCTGGATTACTACAGGTTCTATATTGCTTACTGAGTTATATTATCACTATGTAACCATCCCTTACTTCATTCTTCCAATTGGTTGCAAATGCACGCAGAGCCTGCAAAGTCTCCACTGTTTGGAAAAACTTATCCTTGGTCTACAGACCCTGCACTAAGGATTTCAATTGCTTTGAAGTACAGCTCTTTGTCTAATCGTTCTCTTCTGTCCATTCCATATAGCTCAGGAGAAAGCAGCAGTTGTTGCCTTTTCAGGATGCTATTCATGTCACTGTGGCTGCTGGGCTGGAGCAAGGTATACCTGCTCCTGCAGACTATGTGTTACACGGAGGTCTCATAGCCAGAGAAGTGAGATACACTCAACGGTATCCAAGACACTTTGATATAATTTGCATTGAGTTGCTGTCACTAACAACATCAGTTCATTCAAGCTGAAAGAACTGCACCTTTCTGCACAGGCCTTTGTGGCTGACCTTTATATCACTCATGGCAGACAGTTTCACTCTGCAGTGAGTTCCTGCAGTACACTCACCTTCTCCAACCTGGTGAGGTTTAGACTCATGATCCACATGTTATTGGGGAAGCAGGACTCGCAGATTAAATAGGCTGTTATTTGCTTTATTTTAACCTCTTGTGCTCTCTCTCAACCCAAACGCTGTAGAACATCCCTGTACCTGGCTAAGAAAGCCCTGTCTGTTGAGGCTGAGATTATTACACCCTTTGAAAAAGAAATAGATCTATTTTTCAGGCACTTAATATTCTTGGAAAAGGAAGCGGAATTTATTTTGTATTGCTCTGGCAGAAAGCAAAATGTTCGGCTGAATGGACTCCTTGTGTGCTGTGAACCTCCAGAATTAAATGGCCATTATTCGGAAGTAGCAGTGTGAACAATTGCAGTAATCCGTTCACACTGTTGGTTAGAGTTCTGCTAATCTCCCAAAAAGTTACACTAGGAAACCAAGATAACCCCAATCGACTTTCATAGTTAAGGTCCAATGTGGAATGTCATGTGCAGTTTACAGCATTAATATAAAGTAAGAAATCTCCCACCTTAAATACCACAATTGTGTATTTTTATTTCGGGCTTCCAACCTCTGCAGCAAGTTACTTTTGCCCAACTAACAAAGTGTTTGTTCTCTCTCCTTCAGGTAGAAACAATCGGAGATGCCTACATGGTTGTGTCCGGGCTCCCAGTACGAAATGGTAAACTCCACGCACGAGAGACTGCCAGGATGTCGTTAGCATTACTGGAAGCAGTGAAATCATTTAAAATACGACACAGACCCAATGACCAGCTGAAGCTGAGAATAGGAATCCACACTGGTAAATCATCTTCATTCAAATCACTGACCTTTATTTCTTCTTGATAGATTTCAGTTGTGTTGATTGGGAACAGGGTTTCACCCAAATGATTCCAAGATGTAGTTCAAATTCTACAGTAGTTGCACTCATGGTGTGTGGCCATAAGTAATATTCTTCGAGAAGGACATTGCTCTATAATGACCAGAGGAAGTTCCAGATTCAGTTCGTGTTCTGAGTTGCATTAGCTGATCTCAGCAAGGGGGAGGCATTAAAGCAATGTTATATGTCTAGGAATGGGAAAAGAATCAGCTAATGTCCCTATCCCGAAGACTCACAGATTAAAACAAAAAGGGCATTTCATCGGGGTACCGCAGGACTGCAAGCATCTATAGAACTTCTTTCCTCCTGAATCAGTCTTGTCTGGAAAGAGAGCAAGCAAAATCAATTATTTTTAAAGATTCTGCGTTAAATTAAAACATTTCTAATTGCAACAAATAGACAGCATCTAACAGAAGGGTTCTTGACTCATGTAGATAGTTTCAGAGTTAGGTCTGTTTACTTTATAAATAAAAGGCTTAGAGTGGATCTGACGGAGGCTGTAAAAACAGTTAGGGATCAGACAGATTACTTGAGAAGGAGACAGGTAGTTGGAGTAAAGGGAATATGTAAGCAAAGTGCTAGGTTGAATGCCAGGAGCAATCACTCTGTGGAGCAGACTGATGGAACATGTGCTGGATGAGCTTTTGCTGAAGTCTTTTAAAAGAGAACTTTAGCTATTAATAGGAAATTGTTAATTAGCTGGGATAATCAGCTGTCATGGGCTCTTAGCCTGGAGCTTTTTTGATTATTTTGGGGAATTAGAGAGATATTATCCAGCACTTATCCAACATTGGTCATAGATGTTTACTTCATTTTTGTCTCTCCCAGGATATACTTATATTTATGGGCTTGTTAGGTGATGTATGTGGTTAAAATGTGCCTGAGTGAGGTGCATTTTGTGGGCTTGATCATCTTTTCTTGGATTTATTTTCAAGTGATCACATGAAATTATATTAATGAGGCATTCAATTTAAGAATCTATAATGCAACATTAGCAATTACATGAGTGTTTTTCCATTGCCAGCTGCCATCCTTTCAAAGTCTCTTTTCTTGCTGGTTAGATACGTGTACCTGCCAGCTGTGTGTTCAGTCCTTTGTTGGTTCTGCTTTATATCTTTGGCAAACTTGCCATACCTTATTTCAATCATTCGAGGTACTTCAGTGCTTCAAATCATGCTTCATTTGTACTTTGGAGCATCCTCAACAACACTGGAAGAGCTCTAAAAGCCGGTAAGGGCCAATAATGTTAAAACTGCACGAGGAATGTGAATGGTTCAACAGAGTATCCAGAATAAAATGGTGTATCCAATGCCAAATATTGTTCGCTGTTGTCCTCAGGAGCAGACAGCAAAAATACCTCCTTATAAACTCTCAAGGCCTCCAGAGAAGCACGTGCATTTTTATTTATTGTACCCAAAGGCAATTCTCCATTTAAAGGCAATATTACAGCATAAATGCAGTGTGAAATTTCACCTGGGGAATGAAGTATGTTTGCACTGTGATATGAAATCAGGCAAACTGAATCAGGGTAAATGCGTAATGGAGTTAATTGTGAGGAAAGAAAACATTTTTTAAAATGATTCCTTGTTTTTCGCTGCTCCAAAAGGATCCAGAGCAAAAAAAAAATTGTTGAGTTTTTTGGAAAACAAATTTTTAAATGTTTTAAGAAATAATAAGGAAATGTTTTTCTCTTTTCTAATCTATCATCAGGGCCGGTGTGTGCTGGGGTTGTTGGATTAAAAATGCCACGTTATTGTCTGTTTGGAGACACGGTTAATACAGCATCCCGCATGGAATCTACTGGAGAGGGTAAATGTCTGCTTTAAGATCATATTTTAAATCAGGTTGTCCATTGATAACTATGTACAAACATAGGAAACTCAAAATCCTTTTTATGAACAAAATCAGAAATTGCCAGAAAAGCTCAGCAAGTCAGGCAGCAACTGTGGAGAGGAAGCAGAGTTAACATTTAGGGTCCAGTGACATCTGCAGTTCTTTGATTTTTTTTTTCAAAATCTTTTATAGTCACCAAATGGAAGTAGAAGTATACAATAATGAAGTATTAATTGTGGCACCTGAATGTTATCATAAGGAGAGCTCCATTATGTCCAAGTTATTTTTGGTAGCATGACTGTATGGCAACTTTGACATCCTTCCAGTAGAAAGAAGCTTGATTCCAACAAAGATTAAATTCCATTGATCTTTAACTGCATTGATTTTCTCATACAAGAAGAAAACATGAAGGTGATCTGATTAAAATTTGCAAAGTTTCAGGAAGACTGAAAGAGTAGACAGAGAGAGACTACTTCTGTTAATTGGAGAGTTTAGAAGCAGGAAACAGAGCCTAAAAACTAGAGCCAGACCTATCAGGAGTAAAGTTAAGAAACACCCCGACATGCAAAATGTTAGTAGAAGCTTGAAGTTCTCTTCCACAAATAGCAAATGACGCTGGATCAGTTGCTAGTTATAAATCTAAGACTAACAGATTTATGTTAACCAAAACAGACGTATCTGAACACCTAGCCAAGCTGTTCCAGTACAACTATAACATTGGCATCTACCATACATGTGGAAAATTGCCCAGTTACTTCCTGTGCAATCTACCCCAGTCAATTACTGCCCTAACAGTTTACAGTCAACAAAGTGATGGAAGAGGTAGTTGACTAAGCTGCCAAATAGAACATAGAACATAGAACAGTACAGCACAGTACAGGCCCTTCGGCCCACGATGTTGTGCTGAACTTTTACCCTAAACCTAAGGTCTATCTAACCTCCAACCCTACCTTGTACTATCATCCATATGCCTATCTAATAGCCGCTTAAATGCCCCTAATGAGGCCAACTCCACTACCCTCTCCGGCAATGCATTCCACGCCCCTACCACTCTCTGAGTAAAGAACCTACCTCTGATGTCTCCCCGATATCTACCTCCTTTCACTTTAAAATTATGTGCCCTCGTAAAAGCTACCTCCACCCTAGGAAAAAGTCTCTGGCTGTCTACTCTATCTATACCTCTGATCATTTGTATACCTCTATCAAGTCACCTCTCATCCTTCGTCGTTCTGAAGAGAAAAGCCCTAGCTCTCTCAACCTTACCTCATAAGACCTTCCCTCCATTCCAGGCAACATCCTGGTAAATCTCCTCTGCACCTTTTCTAACGCTTCCACATCTTTCCTGTAATGAGGTGACCAGAACTGGACACAATACTCCACATGTGGCCGAACCAAGCTTTTGTATAATGACTCTTACAAAGGAATAGCACAGAATAACAGAATTTTTATGGGGCAGAAGAAGGTCATTTGGCCTACTATGTCTGCACCAGCTATTGAAATGAGCATTATGAGATGGAGCCATCCTCTCACTCTTTCCCCATAACCCTGAACATTATTTCTGTTGAAGTAATTTTCTATGCTCTCTTGAAAGCCTCTATTGAACCTGCCTCCACTACATTCAGTCAGTGCATTCCTGACTCTAAATATTCACTGTGTGAAAGAATGTTTTCTTACATCACATTTGCTTCTTTGGCAAATCATTTAAATCTGTGCCCTCTCATTGTTGATGCTTTCATGAGCGGGAACAGTTTCTCCTTGTCTAGTCTGTCCATGATTTTGTAAACTTCAATCAAATTTTGTTATAGCCTTCTCTCCAAGGCCAATGTTCCAAATTTTCAAGTCTATCTTGATAACTGATATTTCTCATGCCTTGAAGCATTCTCATAAACCTCTTCTGCGCTCCCAGCAATGCATTCACATCCTACCTAAAGTGTGATGCCAGAACAGAACACAATACTCCAGCTGAGGTCTAACTATTGATTTATACAGGTTCAATATAATCTCCTTGCTCTTGTGCTCTGTGCTATTATTCATTTAGCCATAAGATACTGTATGATTTTTTTAGCTGTGCTGTCCTCCTGTTCTTTAAAGACTTCCACACATAAATATCCAGGCCTTTCTGCTCCTGCATACATTTTAGAGTCATACTTCTTTTAACTGTCTCTCCATGTTCTTTATGCCAAAATATATCACCTCACACTTCTCCACTTTGATGTATTACCTCACATTCTTCTCCATTTACCTGTTCACTGTTGCTCAGTTCAGAGTTCCTCTGGGGCTACTCAGCCCTCATTACAGCCTTACTCCAAACATGAACAAAAAGCCGTATTCCAGAAGTGAAGTGAGAGTGACTGCCCTTGACATAAAGGCTGCATTTGACTGAGAATGTCATCAACCATCCCGAGCAAAACCTGGGTGGAGAGGAATCAGAAGGATGATTCCACAGTAGTTTGAGTCATGCCTAGCAGAATGATGGCTGTCATTGACTAGTTTAGTTTAGGATTACAATCAGCATGGACTGGTCAGTTTCCATGCTGCATGACTCAATAAATCAACTTCGTTAGAAACCAGCATGATTTAGTCTCTGTATTTTCAACTCGTGTCATGCTTTAGAATTTCTTCAAATTTTTTCTACAGAAAGGATTTCCAAGTCAGTGTGTTTAATTGTCATAAATATAGGGAACAATCGACTGGTCAGGCAGCATCTGTGGAGATGTTTTTACATTTAAGTGCCATGTTTTCAATTACAGTAGTTCGTACAGGGATGGAATTCTACCTAGCACCATGCACTGGAGCAATTGGGCATAAATAGGAGATTTTGATCGGAATTATCGTGGAACTACTTGAGCTCTGCCACTGTATGAAGGCTTCTACCACCCTTCCACTGATATTATAATGGAGTAACAAAAACACTGAGACATATTGGGATGTGCAGCCTATGTCAGCATCAGTGATGTTATTTGCACAATATCTTAGAATAGCGACCAAAAGATCTGCAGATGCTGTAAATCAGGAACAAAGACAGAAGTTGCTGGAAAAGTTCAGCAGGTCGGGCAGCATCTGTGAAGGAAAAAACAGAGTTAACGTTTCAGGTCCGGTGACCCTTCCTCAGAACTGATGAAGGAACTTTTGTTCCTGATCTTAGAACAGCAGTTGACTTGTTAATTCAGCTCAATCTCCCATCAACAGTGAACCCAAGAGAAACTTTCAGCTGCTTCTTTTAATTCCCTTCTTACGTCCTTGTCCACCCGGTCTCCCCCAGTGACCATACAGGTCTGACTCTGAACTGTGAAGAGTTTTGGAACAGTTTGCTGTATCATGCCAGTTGTCATTCATTATTCCTTGAGCCTGCTTCTATTTTACCAGTAGAGGGTTACAATGTGTGCCTATGCCCCCAATTTGGAGGTGAGGGATTTCTTTATAATAATTATATCAAGTGCACAGAGTGCAATTTTACAGCCTGATTTTAATTAAATTATCTGAGTATAGGAAACCCAGACTGGAAATCAGGGCAGCCAACTACAAAAAGTAAGTGCTATTTCTAGCACTTGAGTGGCATGGTGGCTCAGTGGTGCACATGGCTGCCTCACAGCGCCAGGGACCCGGGTTCGATTCCACACTCGAGCGACTGTCTGTGTGGAGTTAGCACATTCTCCCCGTGTCTGCGTTGCTTTTCTCTGGGTGCTCTGGTTTCCTCCCAAAGTCCAAAGATGTGCAGGCTAGTTGGATTGGCCATGGGAAATGCAACGTGGGTCTGGGTTGGATGCTCTCTGAAGGGTCAGTGTGGACTGAATGGTCAGCCACCACACCTATCGTGATTCTACAATTTACTGCTTGTGAGCTGAGGGAATCTGTACTGACCTGAAAATTGCAGTGTTTGTCTTGCGGCCATGAGAGGTGACCTCATGGTGACCATCAACCTGTAATCACATGTCTCCCACCCGCAGCCACCAACTTCTACCTGTAATCTTCTGTTCCCTGCCAATTGCTAGTGCAGCTCCATCTATCAGCTGCCACTTTATTCTTCCCCAATTCCAGAACAGCAACACCAATGGTCCTCAGCTGTAGACTTCTATCTTCCCAGCTACCAGCCAGCCAGATTGTCAACTTGACCAATTTCCAGCCAGGAAAAAGAGTAATTACAGAAAGGACAAATGAGGCCTGGCTTTATGTTCAGCAGCACCTCCAGGTTACTAAGAATTCTAGTTTCCACCATCCCCCAAAGGCGCTTTTCCACCTACTCTTGAGCAATAAAAAGGATACCAGCCCTGTGAATTTACTTTTGATTGATTGGACCCAAAGAGCTCTGTTACTGGTAGAGGTGCCTTTAATCATAGCTCACATATTTCAGTTCATACGCTCATTCAAGCAGCTTGCAAATTTTATAAGGAACAAGATTGAAAGTCCTAAAGGAAAGCAAACATTTAATTTTTAAATGTGTTAACACTTGTATCTGTAGCATGCTTTAGACTAATCTACAAGCTACAAACAGATATTAGGACAGCCAGTCCCAGAATTTGACTTTGAGCTGTATACTCTTGATATTTAATCTTCAACTTCATGAGGCTGCAGAAGCCCTCAGAGGCCAAATAACAATCTAAGCTAAGTTAAAATCTCAAGCAAAACAGTTCATGAAATTAGAACCATATAAAGAACTTGGCAGCAAAACCTAACACCCAAAAAATCAATTTAAAGAAAATTCAATCTAAATCTATGTCTGCCTTCATCCTGCCACTGACATTTTACCTCTTTATTTCTTAGCATTAAAAATCCATGTGTCCTCAACAACCAAGGATGTTTTGGATGAGTTCGGAAATTTTGAACTGGAACTCCGTGGAGATGTTGAAATGAAGGTACATTTATATTCCATGTTCAACATGTCACAAACCTTGTGAATTACATTTAAGGGAATCCTATTGTTGCAGTTATAAATCTTAGAATCATGTAAAAGAGGTCATTTATCCTATGTTACTTATGTTGGCTCTTTGAACCAACAGTCATGCCTAGCCCCAAATGCTTACTTTTTGTCCATTAGACTATAATTTCCTAATCCGCAAAATTACTTACCGAATTAACTTTCACAACCTTTTCAATAGAGCATTTCAGATCCCATCAACTCTCAAAAAAAAATCCTCCTTGTATGCCATTTTGGGTCTTTTATCATTAAATCTAAATCTATAATCTTTAGTTACTGATCAACTCAACAGGCAGAGGGTATAGATCTTGCTCTATTGAAACTCTCATCTTTCTGAACACCTTTTAGATCATCGTAACCTTCTAAGTTCAAAGGTGAACATTGCTAACTTTGCCAACCTCTGAAGCCTCTTTTCCATGGTAAATCCTGGGCATCCACCTTTGCACTGTTTTTAAGGTGGTCACATCTTTTGTTGTGTGTAGAACTGTCTAGAATACTCTGACTGGAGGCAGTGATTAATAAACTTCCAGGATAGTCTCTTTGCTTCTACATGTTACTCTCCTCTATTAAATACTCAGATATTCATTTTTTTAAATTAACCACCTTACTCTAAAAATTCTAGAATTTGTTGAATATTTACAGATTTAAGCTGTTAGGTTTTCAGTGGGAGGAGCAGAGTCCTGGCAAAATTGCTGTAAAGTGGGGCTGTTTGTCAACCATTGTCGCCTTTGCACTGAGTGACTCGCTAGGTTAGTTCAGAGGCAATTAGAAGTCAACTGGAGTCATATATAAGCCAGCCCATATAAGGATGTCAGATTTCCTTCATAAAGGTCATTAGTGAATGAGATGGATTTTTACAACAATTGATGATAGTTTTATGATTACTGTTACTAAGATACCAAATTTATCAATTGAATTTAAGTTTTACCAACAGCCATTTTGGGATTTGAACCCATCTGCCCAGAACTTGAACCCGGATCTGCAGGGTTACTAGACCAGTGATATTACCACTACGTTACCATCTCCCCGCTTTTCGCGCATTAATTCCCATTCAACTTCACACTGTATGTTTCCCGCTTCCCTACCACCTGGAGAGTTAGCTGTCAATAACTGGTGAGCACCAGCAGCTTACTCTTGTAATGAGGCTTGGCCACAGAGGTGGCTCAGTCATCTCACTAGAGCTAGAACCACTACCTCCATTGTTTGGCTCAAGGCAGAGATAGAAATAGGAGGATGCCAAGATGACCAGGTCAAAAGTCTCACAGCTGAGACGTTAGCCCAGTTCTGGAGGTAGGTATGAGATCTCCGAACTTATACACAGCTTACCACACTCATCACCCATTCCCCCTTTAACTCCACCCCATCTCACAACTACCAACATCTGCCTTCTCATCCATGCCGATTCATTCAGTATCCACTGTATAGGGAACTCACAAGCTCTACAATAGCATTGGGAAGTCTTTGAGAAAATCTCAAGTCTGTCAAAATAAACACTGTACTTCAAAGTCCACAAAAAAACTCTTATTAACTTATGTTCCCTCTAGATTTGATTTCTTCCAAGCAGACCTTCAAGGTCTGTGCATGGCATTGACTTCAGAAAATCAATGCTGGGAATGGTGTTGCCCACAGATGGGCATGCACAGACCCTTGGTGGAGCTGTATGACTGCACAGTTTAGTGAGAACATTGCCCTTAACCGCTATTAAACCTGTCAATTATAAACAAGCCGATAGTCTCCTTGGCAACAGTTGTGAATCAATCAGTGTGTTCTCAAACTCAAAGAATTCATAATGAAATGTCAATGATAAACAATGGCAATAAAATCTCCAGAACTGAATACATTAAAACCTTTGAAGTCAATCAGAAGCTCAGCCATATGTCAAAGATTTTGAAACATTCAAATATCTGAACAAATTAATGCAAAGGAAACAATTAACACAGGAAATCTGAATTTTATTACTATGCATTGTAGAATTGTATTTTATCAAGAGGATAATGTACTGTAATACATCAAAAGACATCTTCACTTCCTCACTGCTGTTCAAATTAACGATCACTTACCTTTTCAAATCAAAGTGCTATCATCAAAAAAATTATAAACAGATATAACTTACATAATTTCATCATGACATGTGAAACTGGCAGCATCTTTTGAACTTAGTTGTGAATTGGTTCCCAGCTCCAAACCAGGGGTTCCTTACAGTTCACAATACCTTTGAGCTGCTGTGCATTGCTTCCAAATGCTGTCCACACTGCATGAAAATTGATGGTCATCTGATATGCCCACTTCCCAATGGAAATGACAGCATTGGAACAGTTGGGCATGGGCTCATGAGTTGCCAGAGATGGGAATGGGGACAGGGATCTTGGAATGAGTTCTACCTGACATTTTACAGTCTGCACAATGGAAGTCAGCCTAGCCCATGTTGGGATTGGGAAATCCAGTCTATGTATCAAAAAAACATAAGCCCATTGGATATCACATTCACACAATGTGCATTTCTTATACCATAGCTGTTATGATATATTAGTGCTCATTATTTAGTCAGATACAGCTAAGCAAATCTTGTAATGTGGTTTCTAGTGAACAGTGTTTCAAAATTTATCTAATGGATATTCATGCAGATCTCTGACAAGCGACCTCATTTTTTATGGAAATGCATTTGAAAGTTCCAAGTGCATTACTGAACAAATTTTCCATTAGTAATTCAACAAATCCAGGGAGGGCGAATGATGTTCAAATGTCACATAGCTGGAATATTAAACACCACAATTCAACAAAAATATTTAAACATAGTTGCATAAAAACTAATTAAAGATTTGTCAGTCATTTTTCTGTGAGTTTATAAAATAAAATTGGTTCTGTCCAGTGTTTTGACATGGAAGATACATTTATGGCCCAGAGAATTCAAAACCTGTTTGAGATGCCAAAATACTATATGTTGTAGTCATGTAGTTAAAGCTTTTGATGCTATTTTTGAATAGACTTAATTGAACTTACAGATGTTCTTAAATTTATATGACTTTGACATATTTGGCTGCAAAATGCTTAGGTTTTTTAAACATAAGACAATCATAGACAGTGGGACACCAAGTTTAAACCAGTACTCCATGTTAACTACACATGTACCACACTGTCAAAAGTCATTGAACAATAAGAACAGAAACCCATAGCCAATCCTCTCCTCCCAATTATAAAAGCAGAAAATGCTGGAGAAACTCAGCAGGCTTGGTGCCATATGTGGAGAGAGGAACTGAATTAATGTTTCCAGTCCAAAAACTCTTTTACAGAACTGAAGAAAAAGTTGGTTTCTATGTTCTTGGCAAAAGGGGAGGAGGAATGATTGAAAGAGAAAGTCAAGATGCCCAGAGCAAAAAATGAAGGGAATGCTAATGGTGGTAAAGGAAATATTGAGATGAAAAATAGGTGCAAATTGTAGGTTTAAATAGAACTCCTCCCAGTTCACATGTTGGACATTCTGGGGGGGGTGGTGTGCTACTAACCACCTCCCCCAGGCTTTAAACGGTAAGGAGAACCCACCAACATTCCATAGGATTACCCCACTACTTTAGGAAGCAGCATTAGTACTTTAAGCTTTGATTTCAGCTTCTTTCTCAGGAAGTGGTTCTTCCTTAGAGAACTGACAATTGATCAGATTGGTCAATAGCTCTGTACAGAGAACAGTAACACCAGGAATCATTGCTGGGATTTTCAACAGTCTCCAATGCTGAAGAGCTCAGATTGAGAGATGGCAAATCCAGGGTTTGGGGTTGCAGAGAAGGACATGAGTAGCAACGAGAAGGAGTGAATGAAAATTGTCCAGCTTCAAAAGGCTAAGCACAATGATGATGGGCAGCAAGTTCTCACAGAGTTCCTCCCCGCTTGTCTAACACATGCCATGCATCTCAATCTCCTGGGCTGTCTGCATGGTGGAATGTTCCACCCTGGGGTTAAAAAAAATGACAGGGGTCAGGATGACACCCTCAAGTCACCATAATTGCCAACTTAAGGGTTTTAATAGGCCAACCGATATTTCCTGTTCTTGCCTCCCAACCCATGAAATTTTAGATACTTTCGGGCAAGGGATAGACAAGAGGAAGGCAATCTGCTGGATGTTACCTGCCTGCTACCTTCAAACCAGCTGAATGGAGAACATAAAATCCAGTCCCATTATAACATCGCAATTATCACCCTATTTGAGATCATTGAACATTTTGATACCCATTTGATCCATGTAGTTCATTTAATTATGTCTCAATCTGCCAAATTATCAGATGAAATCCCTTCCAGTTTTGTTTTAAAGAGTATTAACTGATTTTGTGAGGAGTGTGCTGTCCATATTTATTAACATGCATCCATTCTCTTATCTACCTCCTAGACTGTACTTTTTTTTATTCAGCGCTCACAGTCTAACTAAAAGGCTTTCACTTGTGATATCCATGTTTCTCACACTTTAAATGCTGGAATCATGTCTCTTTTCAATCATCTTTCTTACAATGAAATGAAATTCCCTTCTACTGTAGGACAGAGATAGTAGGAACTGCAGATGCTGGAGAATCTGAGATATACAAGGTGTAGAGCTGGATGAACACAGCAGGCCAAGCAGCATCAGAGGAGCAGGAAGGCTGACGTTTCGGGCCTAGACCCTTCTTCAGAAATGGGGGAGGGGAAGGGGGTTCTGAAATAAATAGGGAGAGAGGGGGAGGCGGATAGAAGATAGGTAGAGGAGAAGATAAGTGGAGAGGAGACAGACAGGTTAAAGAGGTGGGAATGGACAGTGTTTGTTTCTGCCCTGCATTGCAGATAATTTGGTTTACTCCCACACATTTGGCTATTTAAGAATTGAAAGACTTGATGCAGTGAAGGAAAGCAAATTGGATGTGAATCATGATTTCATTCAGTGCTTGTTGATAACCTCTGGAGCAATAACTAAGAGTAGCATTGAGATTGCCATGGGCTAAATAATGCCTTTCAACAGCACAAAGGAAAATGATAGGGACTGGAAATCTGAAGAGAAAAGGGGAAAAAAAGGACAATAAAAAATTTCCTTCCTTCAATTTGTAATAACAACAATTTATCATAATATTAATGTCAATACCATTTCCAATGACTCCACAAAGACCAAGATTACAGAAACACTCCAACTGCTTCATATGTCATCCTTGACAGATAGGTTTGTGCTGGTTGAATAAGCAGAGTGTTCTGTAGGTTCTAAAGAAAACTGAACCACATGCATCAAACCTAAGCAAGTAACATTGCACATTCAGGTCATTGGCCAATCTCGCCAATAAAGAAAAGTCACATCAATTGACATTTTTAAAGAAATAATTAACCCCAGATGTGAACCAAAGTGTTTTGCAGTTCCATTCAGAAGTGCTATGTGTGCATATTAATGATCTGAGCTGTTATGATCCTAATGGATTCCTTCAGCTCACTGCTGTAATAATGTGTTGGCTTAGTTCCCAGTTTCCATTTTGCCATTACAAATAAACAGCTGACTCAAAATCGATGCCGTCAGTCGAAGTTCACCCCATTTATACTTTCTCAAACGCATTATACTAATGTGGAAGGGTTCAGGTTCAGGCATTGCTGTATCCATTAGATTCAGATGCTTTCAAACTAGTCATCAAAGCCAAAATGCCAAACAGTTATGAATAGTAACTCAACATCAGGACTGCTGTAAAGAAACAAGACCCAAAAATCTGACCAGTGATCTTTGAACAATTTAAATTGCCATGGTACAGCTACAGTTCATTAATTTACAGGAACAAAATGTGCCGCTATTTTGTTTACCCACAATAGCAATTCCCTTGAGTTCATCAGTATGAGTATTCAATAGTGCCTGATGTACCCTTCACTTCACATTACATTTCAGATGTTTTATGGAGAATAACGTGTAATATTGGTTCAGTTGAAATTCTTGCTTTTCTCAAAAAAATAAATTGAGCTAAATGTTATCAGCCAATGTATTATATTAGTCCTGTAATATGCTAGGCATTAATTTATCAGGCATACATAGAAAAAAAAAACGCTTATATCCTTGTTGTTATTTCACTCATAATCAAGGGAGTTGGATGCACAAACGTGGTAATAATGGCCAAGAATTTAGTAGCCCCTGGGAGATGGGCTGGGAGGCAGAGGGGTCAGAAAGGTAATGGTAAAGTCCTGGGCAAACACGCCAGATTATGCAACATATTATTGGCAGCAGGATGGACCGGAGGAGGCTGCTAGCCAATTTACTGCATTAAAGGCCCAATTAGGAGCCAATTTCATGCTGTCTGTATTTTGCAAGTGACGGGGAATCCCCTGCTGCATGGTGAGGGCTGCCAGTTACATGAAGTTGGTCTCCTAGCAACGGGCAGGGCAGGCTATATGGAACAACTGAGGGGCCACAGGGAGGAAAGGCTGTCCCCTTAGCCAATAACAATTTTCCAGGAAGGATTTTCCTAATGACTCTGGATCCCATGATTTTTTTTTAACATACCTACTGTAGGCCTCAGGTCTCTGATTACATCCCTCAGTGCAAATGCCTCTCCTGGTAACACTGCTCGTGATTCAGAGCTGCCTGTCTTCTGATAAGGCTAGCAACATCTTGAAACTGCTCACAATCCTTACTTTGGTGGGTATACAGGTGAATCCTTCAATTCGCAGGCCAAATAGGCTTTTTAACCCAACACATGTCCCAAAACTCCCCATAAAATTCCGCCTACTGTTACCAGCACCCTGCATTTGTTATGCAGTTTCAACAACTTCTTTGGAGGTGGCTAAGGCAATATTTCTGATAAAATCTGCGCTGGAGTAATTAGGTACACATTGATATGTGGCTTTAAGTACAGCGTAGATCAACGCATTTTCTGTCTGCTGCTTGTAAGGCTCCTTTGAGCAATGGGTTTGAGCAATTTCAATCCAGTTCTTTCCGAATATCGCCTACAATAGGATTCCTAATATGGCAATCGCATTCAGAAAAGCCACAGTGTGGCTGGTGTGAGAAATGTAAAAATGTCACACTAATGAAGCAAGTCATGCTGTTCTAACTCAAGCTGAAACATGTTGCAACAAAGTTCAGAATGCTCGATTCTGAACTATACCTGACCTCGTAATAATTAATGCCTAAAGACGATTCCTGAAATGGGAAGACATCTATTATTAACACAAACATCCCTCGCAGTTGTATGTTCATATGTTTGTATATTTGTACCATGATGTAAACACGATGCATTAAAAAACCCCAAAAGAGCTTAGCTTTTTATTGGCATCTCACTAGATTTTGGTGGAACATAGGACCAGATGTTGGCTTTTCAGTTCCTTGAACTTCTGCCATTCATAGAGTTATGACTGATCTTATAATAACTCCATCAAGGAGCCCTAGCAAGACTAGAGGCAAATCAGGAGAAAAATTCTACACTATTTGGAGTCATACCTGGCTCAAAGGAAGGTGATTGTGGTTGTAGGAGGTCAGTCAACTCAGCTCCAGGACATCTCTGCATGAGTTCCTCAGGGTAGTGTCCCAGGCCAATCATCAGCAGCTGCTTTATCAATGGCCTTCCATTCATCATAAGGGCAGATGTTCACTGACTTTTATACAATGTTCAGCACTATTTGCAAATCCTCAGATACAGAAGCAGTCAATACCTATATGCAGCAAGACAAGGAAAATACCTCGACTTAAATGACAAATAACATTTGCACCACACAATTGTCAGGCACTGACCATTTCTAACAAGAGAGGATATAACTATCGCTCTTTCACATTCAACCGCGATACTGTCACTGAACTCACTACTATCAACATCTGAGGGTTATAAATAAACTCTGAGTTGGACAACAAGGCACTAGTCAAAATTGTGATGGAGCGCTCCCCACTCAATTGGATGAGTACAGTTTCATCAACTTTCAAGAAGCTTGACACTAGCCAGGACAAAGCCATAACTTGATTGGATCACATTCCATGTCCAGTCCCTCCACCAACACTCAATAGCAGCAGTGTGTATTGTTTACAAAATGCACTGCAAAAATTCACCAAGGCTCCTTAGACAGCTCCTTGCAAACCCATGAATGCTAGCATCTAGAAGGACAAAAGTAACCGATACATCGGAAAAGCAAGTTACCCTCCAAGCCCCACTCACCATCCTGACTTGGAAATATATTAGCATTACTTCGTTGTCATAGACCGAACCCTAAAAATCAGTATTTAACAACATTTTGGGTTTACCTACACCAAATGGACTGCCACCCTCTCAAGAACCACTAGGAATGGACAACAATGCTGGCCCACTCAACAACAACCTCATCCCCAAATAAATTTTAAAAATGAATTGGATTCCATATTCTTTTACTCATTAGCCCATCAAATATCTATGATCTCAAATTCTAAACTATTAATTTAATTAGAATCTATTTTTTGTGAGAAAGGTATTCTTAATATCCCTTCTTAATGAATTGAATCTGATTATAACAATATTTCACCTTATCTTTGACACAGTAGAAAGAGCTAGCTCCCCTATCAACTCCTCTTAAAAGTTCCAAACCCCTCAGTCAAATCCAATCATAAAAATCTATATTTTAGGGATTACAAGTTTATCTTATGTAATGTCTCCTCATAATCTAAATCTTGGTACTATTATCCTGGTAACATTCTGATGAATCTGGACTGCACTCCTTCTAAAGTCAGCATATCCTTCTTGAGAGGCAGTGCTGAGTACTATAGACAGTAATTTAGGCATCAGTTACAAAACCTCTGTACTTTTATATTTTACAAATATCCCTTAAATCTCTTTGGTGCTCCATAATTACCAGCTTTTCCCCATTTAAAAGAACAGCTAACCCTTCAATATGACAGATATTAAGAGTTACACATGCATTGCCCACCAAATAGATATAACAAAATAATGAGCATTCCAAGCCCATGTCTGAAACAGCCGTTACTGTCTTAGCATGGACAAATAAGGGATTAAATTCAAGAAAACCATAGGTCAAGGCAATGTTGCTTAAGAGACCACTGCAGAATATCAAAAAGGTAAGATTTTTTTATAATTGACTTAGCTAAATGTGGAACTAGAAGGCATGGGAATACAGTCCCTATTTCAGTTGCACTCTGCAAATTGTTAAACCCACCATTGACCATAGCCTTCTCCCAAATCCTTCAACTGCATCTTAGACTGCCTTTCCTTCCCCTTGAAGTAGTTAGACAAGGCATGTGCCAAGATCACCAGAAGGGTTTTGAATTGTGTATGGAATTGTTGGATAAATAAATAGGTATATAAAATGCTCAGAGGGATTGATAAGGTGAACATTGAATAGATGCTGCCCTTGGTGGCAGTCTAGAATAAGATGTCATAGATATAGAGTGGGCAGAGGTATGTTCAGAACTGAAATGAGGAGAAACTACTTCTTTCAGACATTTGTGAATCTATGAAACTCACTGCCACAGAGTACAGTGGAGGCAGAAGCAATCAACAGATTCAAGAAAGAAATGGGTATGTTTCAGATGAAAAGCAGGATAAAGGGCGATAGAGAATAAGCAGGAAAGTGGAGTTGAGACCAGGATAAGATCAGCCATGATCATCTTGAATGGCAGTACAGGCTTGAAGGGGCTGAATTGCCTACTCCCTGCTCCTAATTCCTATGTTTCTGCATTTCTGTGTTTAAATCTAAACTTGTCTTTTGTTATCTTCCATGTGGATACTTTTCAACTTCAACTATTGATTAGCAGTTAGGAGTAGCAACTTTGCCTGAATTCTCCTCAGCCTTCCTAATTTTGCAAGACTGAGATCAGTGCCGATACAAAAATATGGTACCCCTCGATTGAGGGAAGCTAATGCTTCAAATGCAAGAAATTAAACCTGAAACTTTTCTTGTCAATGTGGCTCAGTAACACATAAGAACATAAGAACTAGGTGCAGGAGTAGGCCATCTGGCCCCTCGAGCCTGCCCCGCCATTTAATAAGATCATGGCTGATCTTTTTGAGACTCAGCTCCACTTACCCCGCCCACTCACCATAACCCTTACTTCCTTTACTGTTCAAAAATTTATCTAGCCTTGCCTTAAAAACATTCAGTTTCAACCGCTTCACTGGGCAGGGAATTCCACAGATTCACAACCCTTTGGGTGAAGAAGTTCCTCCTGACCTCAGTCCTACATCTGCTTCCCTGTATCTCTTCTCAAGTAAGGAGATGGAAAAATACTTCTTTCAAAGACGGCTTTCTTGCAACTGTTCAAGGATTTGTGATGGTGTAAGCCTCTGAGTAATGTTTGTTTTGTCTTCTTTGAAAGGGTAAAGGCAAATTGAGGACCTACTGGCTGCTCGGTGAGCAAAAAGATGCTCCTGACATCTAATGTGACATCTGGTGTGAATTGCTTGTATGTTATTATACTGCAGAGCAGTGGTTGTTCAAACTGTAGTTTATTTGTTACCAAAAAAAATTTTGGCTATGTTTATTTCTGGAGGACAGATCTTATAGAAAATATCCGTAGAAAATACCTAGATGTATCCCGGGTATATTTTATACCTGAACAAAGCTGCAAAACAAGTCATTTTTATTAAGATCTTTTTTCTTCCTAGCTGAATACTTTTCAACAATAAACCCTTTTATTTGTGCTTTCTATATTAAGATTTATATAATGTGTTTGAGAAGATATGTAAATATAATATTTTCCCCACCTACAAGCTGTATATACTGTGTATCTAAGATATTGCTAAATATTTTGTTCAAATAAACTGGATAAAACTTGCTTGTTTGGGTTTTTTGGTAGATCTCATCTACATCAGCTCACTTGTTATGCCAAGAACATTTCTTGCTGACTTGCTAACTGTTTGCCTTAGTCTAGTGATACTGCCTCTATGCCATCATTTCCCCATTATATACTCCCACTCTACACTCACATATTGACAGACACATACACAATGTTATGGGCAGGTGGAAAACTAGGAAGGTGGTTCAATTGTGCCTGCATTCCAGGCTCCACTGCAATGGTCTTTTTGGCTCATCAGGATACTCCTTGGATGCTTCTTCTCCTAAAATCTTCATTTATTTGTAGGAGACACAGGGCGACCAGTTCATAATTATAACATGTCTGGCTTACTGATTAAGACCCACAACTTATAGCAACTGCTGAGGAAAAAAAATGTCAATCTTCAGGCTTGAGATGCTTTTTCCTAAGTATAATGTGGTTGGCTGTGAAGTTCACTCTGGTAGGAAAAACAGAATGACAAAGTATCATTTAAGTTATGATAGCTTCAGAAATGTTGATTTAGAAAAGAACCTCGTTGTCCTTGTGTACTGGTCAGTTAAAGCAAGCATGCAGGTGCAGCAAGCGGTTGGGATGCCAAATGGTATGTTGGCCTTCATTGCAAAAGGATTTGAGAAGGAAGTCTTACTCTAGTTGTACAGTATCTTGCTGACATGACTACTGGAGTATTGCATGCTGTTTTGGCTTGCTTACTTAATAGGTATATTTACTTAGAGAGAAGGTTCACCAGTTTGGAATGGCAGGTTTGTCATATGAGGAGGGATTGGGTTGATAGGGCCTGTATTCACTGGAGTTTAGAAGAACGAGAGGGTATCTCAATGAAACAAATAACATTTTGATAGAGCTGGACAGGTTAGGCACAGGGATGAGGATTTCTCTGGGCAGGAGGTCCAGAACAAAGAATCGTGGGCTAGAATACAAGGTAGGCCATTTCATACTGAGATGAGCAGAAGTTCTTCATTCAGAGGGCAATGAAACTGTGGAATTCTCTCCCACAGATGACTGTGGAGGCCATGTCACTGAAAATATTTATTAAAGAATTACAGATTTCTACAGTCTAAAGATGTCAAGAGAAAGGAGAGAGAACGGGAGTATGACATTGAGATACGGGATCAGCTGTGATCCAGTTAATGGGGGAGCGTGCTCAATGGGCCAAATGACCTACTCCCACTCCTTTGAGTCTATGTTTCTGTGCTACTGACATAACCTGCGCAACCAGTTCAAGTAAGAGTTACTGGCAAAAAGATCTCGGCAGCCTGGTCAACAGCTGTTCCTTTTGGAAAAATGCCCTCAGAAATGTTTCCAAATTGTAGAAGTACCCATGGATTAATAACACCAGGTCCAGTTTAATGGAAAAAGTATACCTTATGTTCAAAAATAAATCACTTCACAAAGCTGTGCAGGATGACAAAAAAGACTAAATTTGTTTTAAACATGGTGGCATCTGTTCTCAAGTGTGAAAAATGGTACAAGTATATATCATGGAATGTAATGCTCCAGATCATTTTAGCAAGAGCACAGCAGAGATCCTGTGCATCTCAGGCTTGCTCCTTATTAATCCATATTCAACAATAAGCTTTTCCAGTGTATTTTTGCAAGTTTCATTCGTTCCTGTGGCAAACACTCTTCAAGCTTGTGCTGACTCACTTAATCCACTTTTTGGAATGATCGAAATTTGAGTATAAATGTCAACCTAAGCAAATTCACATTCACATAGTCAAAAGTAGAAGCTTTTTGGAACAAACTATGTTTGATAAACTTGGCTTCACATCTAGAAACTTCACGAGAGGTTCAATCCCATCCGCAACAAAGTAACCGATTTGCATCCACCACCTGAAGCATTCAATCCCTCCGCTACTGACACACTGGGGCAGCCGTGTGTATCATCTACAAGATTCGCTGTAGCAACTCACCAAGGTCCCTCTAACAGCAGCTGCAAATCCACAAACTTCTACCATTTTGAAGGACAAGAGCAGTAGAATCATTGGAACCCCTTGCAAGTTCCCCTTCAAGCCAAAGACCATCTTTAATTGGAATTCTATCATCATTATCACTTGGTTAACATCCTAGAACATCCTTCCCAGCAGCACTGTGGCAGTTCCTATATCTCACATGCTGCAGTCATTCTGTAAGGCAGCTCATGAACACTTTATCCAGGTCAATTGGGGATGGGCAATAAAAGCTGGCCCAGCCAATAATACCCACAATCTATAAACAAATCTAATAAATCTCACATTAACATAATCAATACACGAGAAATTCACAAAGGTATCCTTACTTATTTACTAGATTCTTCACTATTTCATAGTTTTCAGTAGTGCTCACTTGAGTGGAATAATACAAGTTGATGCTGAAGGGGAGGCGATGACCTAGTGGTATTATCGCTGGAAAGTTAATCCAGAGACCCAGATAACATTCTGGGGACCTGGGTTTGAATCCCGCCACGGCAGATGGTGGAATTTGAATTCAATAAATATCTGGAACTAAAAATCTAACAATGACCATGAATCCATTGTCAATTGTTGAAAAACCCATCTGGTTCACTAATGTCCTTAAAGGAAGGAAACTGCCATCCTTACCTGGTCTGGTCTACATGTGACTCCAGACCCACAGCAATGTGGTTGACTCTTAACTGTCCTCTGGGCAATTAGGGATGGGCAATAAATGCTGCCTGGCCAGCGATGCCCTCATCCCGTGAATGAATAAAGAAAAACAATGAAAATAAATCCACATTTGCAGCATATAACATTGACTTTCTCGGATACAGAGTAACAGCAGCTGGAATAGAACCCACACTCAAAATTATTGATGAGCTTCCAATTAATGTGAAAGAGTTGGTACATTTTCTCATTATCAACAACATCAATCACATATTCATTCCTAAGCGTACATAAAAACTTGAAGAATCTCAGGAGCTAAGAACAAGAACAATACTGCACGGGAACAAGCCTTTTGGCCCTCCAAGCCTGAGCTGACACATTTTGCCCTTCCATGCTGAAATTGTCTTCACTTACAGGATCCATATTCCTCTAATTGCTTCCTATTCATGTATTCGTCCAGGTGCTTCTTGAATGTTGCCATTAAGTCTGCATCCACCACATCCTCTGGCAGCATGTTCCAGGCACTCACCACCCTATGTGTGAAGAATATCTCTTAGACTTTCCCCTCGCACCTTGAACCTGTGTCCTCTAATAATTGACTCTGCTACCTTGGGGAAAAGCCTCATATTTTCCACACTATCCATGCCATTCACAATCTTATAAACTTCTACCCTCAACCTCCTGCATTCCAGTGAAAACAAACCCTGTCTATCTAAATAAAAACTGAAAGAAATGTGGATGCTGAAATTAGGAACAAAAACAGAAGTTGCTGGAAAAGCTCAGCAGGTCTGGTGACCCTTCTTCAAAACTCAGACCCTTCTGAGAAAGGATCACTGAACTTGAAACATTAACTCTCATTTTTCCTCACAGTTGCTGCCAGATCTGCTGAGCTTTGCCAGCAACTTCTGTTTTTGTCCCAGTCTATCTAACCTTTCATCATAGCTAAATTCCCCATACCAGGCAACATCTTGGTAAGCCTTTTCTGTACCCTCTCCAAAGCATCTACATCCTTCTGGCAGTGTAGTGACCAGAACTGTATGCAATGTTCCAAGTGTGGCCTAACTAAAGTCCTGTAAAGCTGCAGCATAACTTGCTCATCCTTTTACTCACCGCCCCTTCCAATGAAAGCAAGCATGCCAGAAGCCTTTTTTTACTACCTTATCTACCTGTGCTGCTACCTTCAGTGATCTGTGGACCTGAACACCCAGATCCCTCTGCATATCAATACTCATAAGGGTTCTGCCATTCACTGTATAATTTCCACCTGTACTTGACCTTCCAAAATGCATCACCTCACATTTGTCCAGATTAAACTCCATCTGCTATTTTTCTGTCCTCGCCACCAACTGATCTATATCCTGCTGTATCCTCTGAGAATCCTTGTCAGTATCTGCAACTCCACCAATTTTGTATCATCCACAAACTTACTAATTAGACCAGCTATGTTTTCCTCCAAATCATCAATGCAGAGCACGAACAGCAGAGGTCCCATACTGATCCCTGTGAAACATCACTAGTCACAGACCTTCATTCTGAAAAGCATCTTTCCACCACTACCCTGTGTCTCCTATGACTAAGCCAGTTCTGTACCCATCTTGCCAGCTCACCCCGAATCCATGTAGCTTCACCTTTTGTACCAGTCTGCCATGAGACACCTTGTCAAAGGCTTTACTGAAGTCCATATAGACAACATCAACCGCTTTTCCCTCATCAATCATCTTCGTTATGTCCTCAAAAACTCAATCAAGTTAGTGGGGCACAAACTCCCCACAAAAAAACAATGCCGTCTATCACTAATAAGTCAATTTGCTGCTAAATGCATATTGCATATCGATCTTGTCCCTGAGAATCTTTTCCAATAGTTTCCCTACCACCAACGTGAGTCTCACATGCCTGTAATTTCCAGGATTATCCCTGTTACCCTTCTTAAACAATGGGACAACATTGGCTACTCTCCAGTCATCTGGGACCTCACCTGTGGCCAAAGAGGATACAAAGATGTCTGTCAATGCTCCAGAAATGTGTTGTCTTGCCTCCCTCAATATTCTGGATTAGATCCCACCAGGACCTAGGGACTTTTCTACCTTAATATTTTAAAAGACATATAACAACAACACCTCTTCCTTTTTAATAGAAACTTGGTTAAGAAATTCAACATTCCCTTCCCTGAGATCGTCTTCCATCTGTTTCTTCTCTTTGGTGTATACTGACACAAAGACTGCTTCAGGCTCCACACATAGATTCCCTTCTTTGTCCTTGAGTAATACAATTCTTTCCCCAGCTGCCTTTTTGCTTCTTATATATGTATAAAAAACCTTGGGATTCTCTTTAATCCTGTTTGCTAATGACTTTTTATGACCCCTTTTAGCCCTCCTAATTCCTTGTTTATGTTCTTTCCTACTTTCCATATATACTTCAAGGTCTTCGTCTGTTCCCATCCTTATGTATGCTTCCCTTTTTTTTGACCAAGGTCATAACATCCCTGATCATCCAAGGTTTGCATAACTTGCCACACCTATCCTTCACTCTCGCAGGAACATGCCGCTGCTGAACTCTTATCAACTGTCATTTGAAATGCTCCCACATGTCTGATGTAGATTTACCCTCAATCAGCCACCTCCAATCAACATTCTCCAGTTGCTGTATAATATTGTTGTAGTTCACCTTCACCCAATTTAACACCTTCACCCCAGGACTACTGTTATCCCTATCCATGAGTATCTTAAAAATCACAGTATTATGGTCACTACTCCCGAAATGCTCCTCCACAGAAACTTCACTCAGTTAGCCAGGCTCATTTCCCAAAACCAGGTCCAGTATAACCCTTTCCCTGGTTGGATTGTTTCCATATTGTGTCAAGACTCCGTCCTGAATGGTCTTTACAAATTCTGCCCTTTCCAAGCTCCTGGCACCTAGTGAGTCCCAGTCAATATAGGGGAAATTAAAATCACCCACCACAATAATGCTGCTTTACATCTTTCCAAAATCTGTCTACATATTCTCTCTTCTGTCTCCCACTGGCTGTTGTGAGGCCTGTAGTAAAACCCCAGCAGTGTGATTTCACCTTTCCTGTTCCTGAGTTCTACCCATATTACCTCGCTGCACAAGTCCTTTGATGTACCCTCCCTCAGTACAGCTGTGAGATACTCCTTTACAGTAATGCAATTCTCCTACCCCTTTTTCCCCTCTTTTTATCACACCTGAAACATCTAAATCCTGAGACATTTAGCTGTGAGTCCTGCCCCTCTTTCAGCCAGTTCGCTGTAATCACAATAATGTCAGAGCTCCAAGTACTAACCAAAGCTCTAAGTTCATCGACCTTGCCTATTATACTTCTCACATTGAAACACATGCATTTGAAACCACCTCCCCTGCTCCTTTCAGCAGTGTTTCCCTGCCTGGTCTTGTTCTTAGTAAAGTTTACTACTCTGCCAAAATGCACAATGTGAATGTACAATTGCACAGCAAATAACTTTTAATAAATTGAACATAAGATTGTATCCCCACCAGTCTTCACACATTTGAACACACATGCAGAAATTTATATTACGGCAGAGGCATCAGAGAAAATTATTGGAACTGAGGTCTTACTGCACATTGAAGGAAGCAAACAAACTATCGCATACATGTGACACTTAATGTTGGAAACTGAACACAAATATCCCACTGGAGAGAAAGAAGAACTAGCCTGCATCTACATTTGGGAATATTGACACATATATATCTCTATGCTAGAAAGTTGAGTCACTGCACTAGTCACTAAAACATTGACTATATCATTAACAACATGAGATTAAATTTGATTTATTTATTGTCATGTGTATTTTGGTATAAAATGCATTGTAAAATGTTGTATAGTGTCGCCACTTTCCAGCACCATCTTAAAACACGGAAAAATAAACCAAGACGTAGAATATAAACGCAGAAGAATAAAGAAGCAAAGAAAAAGTGTTTAACTTTACAGTCCTTGTTAGGTGCTCCACCATTGGCTATGGGCCTAGCGGCCAGGCACGAGCCTGCTTCACCGCGCCGCTGTTACTAGAATGTAAGTCGTCACTCTTCAGCACCATCTTGCCTCCACCAATACCCTCGCCACTATGACCCCTCACTGCACCTCACCAATAACACAGAGACACCACCGATGCTGCTGAGTATCGCACTGACCCAAACTCGACTCTGTTGCCGCCATGAGTCCACTTCAGGCCCACATTGCTGATGCAGGCGCTGCCGATAACACAGGGTAAAAGAGTAGAAAGGAAGATTGTTAGCAAAATGTTATGTCAGCCATTAGCTATGATGTGGAGGTGCCAGTGTTGGATTGGGGTGGACAAAGTCAGAATTCAGTAGTCACTCAACAGGTTTATTTTAAATCAAAAGCTTTTGAAGTTCTGCTCCTTTGTCAGGTGAAGTCATTTGCTGGAAGGTGTTGTTTCTGCAGCACGTAGTGATAACATGGTGATCAGCAGTGGACATCATTACTTAAATACCATAAGGTAACAATGGAAAAAAAATTCATTGGATTTCAAAAGAAGTCTGAATTCAAGTGAGTTTATGTTTTAAACACTTTACTGGTTTAAGCAAACAGTACATCAATAGCTGCAAGCTATAAACTAATAACTCACTGCCCTGTAGATTCTTGCTTTCTGTCTCTAATCCATTCAGAAGAATAGTTGTACATTCACTACCTTCCGATCTAATGGAACCTTCCCCAAATCTAAGGAATTTTGGAAAATTAGAACCAATGCAGCAACAATCTCACCAACCAATTCTTTAAAGACCCTAAGATGAAGTTTATCAGGACTCAAGGACTTGCCAGTTCACAGTTCTATCTATTTACTCAGGACCACTTTTCTGGTGACTGCAATATTCCTGAATTCCTCACTCCCCTTCATTTCATGCTCTGTTGCTGCTTCTGAGATATTTTTTGTATCTTCTATAATGAAGGCTAGTGCAAAATAACTTTTTCATTCATCTGCTACTTGCTTATATTCCATTATTAATTCTCCAGTCTGTCTTTGCATTTCTGGCCAGCTTTCTCTTGTACTCTAATGTTTTCCTCGTAATTAATTTTTTGGTCGCTCTTTGTTATTTTCTATATTCTGGGCAATCCTTTGACCTGCCACCTATCATTGCACAAGTTAGTTTGATACTACCTATAATATTTCTTGTTACCCGTGGATGGTAAGTGCATCCTTTCAAATTTCTTCTTCTTATTGGAATGTATCTATTCTATGCATTCTGAAATATCCCCTTATATATCTGCCACTGCATTTCTATTGACCCATCTTTTAGTCTCATTTCCTATTATTCCTCAACCACCTCTGATTTCACACTGCCATGATTCCGTTTAGCTAAATTCAAAAATATAGTCTTGGATCCACTCCTGGCTCGCTCAAACTATGTAACAGTAAGTGTACATTTCAATCATATTATGCTCATGCTACCTAGGGGTGTCTGCATGATTACTAATTACCATTATCAATGATAATTTGCATTGCACAATACCAGCTCTCTGATTAACTTCAGAACATTCTGCTCCAAGAAACTATCCCAAAAACATTCTATGAACTCTTCTTGGCTACCTTTGCCTATCAGAGCCCATACGTGAAATAAATGGACTATGACAACTGCATCCTCCTTTGTAGTCTCTGCACCAGCCCTGAAAAGACATCCTGAACCATGGAACTGGGCAAGCAATGCAGTTGTCTAGACTCATGCACTTTGCTGCAGAGAATTTTTTTCAATTCCCCTAGCTATACTATCCCTTCCTACTGCTACATTCTTCTTACTCCTCCTTTTTGGATGGTTTCCTGTATCATGGTGCCACAGTCAGTAAGCTCAACAACACTGTAGCCCTCACTCTCATCTAGACAAGCTGAAAGAATTCATGCCTGTTGGACAATTGCATTTGGATCACTTTACCCTCCTCACTCATATTCACATTCTCCTGTCCCTGAACACTAACCAAATCAGACGGCCTAGCCCTAAGAGGTGTAACTGCCTCCTGGTACAAAGAATGCAGGTAACTTTACCCCTCCCTGATGTGTAGCAGTACAGCCATGAGCTCATAAACTCTGAGCCAAAGCTGCCCAAACTTCAAACATTTGCCTCAAACTACCATCCAGGAACTCCCCCATGCTGAAGGTGTGACAGGATGATGAATTGGGAATAGAGAAGCCAGTGGGTTACTTCTCTCAGAAACTAAATCAATGTTAGAAAAAGTACACAGATCCAGTGTCTCATAATAAGATTATTTATTCTGCCTAACCAGCCAATGGAACTTTTATCTGTTACTTTCTTGCTAAAAAATGAAATCCTCTTAAGACATATGACTTTTTTCATCAGAACTCATGAATGGTTCATCCTGTATCACCACTAACCAAATAGGCCCTTAGACCCAATATAGACAGGAGATTGGTGGCAACACATTATGCCAATCATTAACTGGTTGTGGTTGGTTCAACAGCAAATATAATACCTCTAAGGCAGTCTGATTGCCAACAATTGATTGCCAATAGAAGTGTTAATTTACAATTGCACAGTATTTAGTCTTAGCGAAAAATCTGTTAATGCATATCACATGTCTCTACAGCTGACATTATGACCATCTAAACCATAGCAACAACTCTAAGTAGATACTTTTGGAGAGATGCAAGCAAGCCCTCACGATCAACAGTTTATTTTTCGCTTGGTGTTTATGAGCTACAAAGCAAATGGGCCGAAATCACTACAACAAATTCCACAATCACCACTTTAATCAGTGACATTTCAGACAAGTCATTTACAAAATATGGTCTGATGGAGACTATCACTATACACAATAAACCAATATGTGTTTCCAGTCACTTTGTAAGTCAAAAGGTATGTTATTCATCGCAGAATTCCTAGCTTCTGACCTGCTTTTGTAGCTATTGTATTTATGTGGCTAGTCTAATTCAGTTTCTGGTTAGATAATAGGACGGCAATGCCCAGGATTCTGATAATGGGATAATGAAAGTTCCAGATAGTGCAACTGATAATGATGAATTTGATTGACTATACCAGGATGGACCTGCAATCTTTACAAATCAATTTCCAGGATGGGCAAAATAGGATAATGTTGGTGATGTCAATGCTTGTGATTAGATTTTTGTGTTTGGAAACATATTTGACATTAAATTACTGTGCATTACATTTAATTAATTGCACTTTCTTAGACACACATTCTACTGGACACCAATACAGAGGAAGCAGCAGCAGTTTTTCAATGGTACAAGAAATGACTGCTCTCTCCCCAGGTTCACTGAAGATCATACATGGTGAAGTTAATCTGTCACTTGAATTTGAGGTACGATCACTTGAATTACAGTAGGTCTGTAGATAAACCAACACAAGAAGAGAAGACACTGGAAGCATATTTCTTCTTTCTTCTTTGCTCTTGCAGATTTTTGACTGAACCAAGGATTGAAGGCTCAGATCATAGTGTAATGCAACTCTTCTCTAAATGTCAATAAACTCTGAAAAAGAATTGGCAGAAAGTGGTTAAATTCTGGGATAATGTAACCATTGAATATCTGCAAATTGCTTTAAAGACAAGAAACTTTATTTATGGAGGATACAGGTATGAATAAAAATCACCTTCATCACTGTCAATCACTCACTAACAAGTATGATTGTCCACCTAGGAAAGTCCATGTCACTGGTCATGGGTTTTGTGGGTCCTTGTGTGGCCGATGTGACTGAACTTAGAGCCACATCTCTGACCGCACATTTGGCAGGTGTTTCTAGGAGGTAGAATTGGTTGTTGGCCTTAGGACTGTTGGCATTCCTCTCTCTAATTCCTTTTCCATACATCCTATTGTCATTGGCTGTTCACAAAGGATTATGCTCCGTCATGTAGGAGCTTCCTCCAAGTTGGTTTCTTCTAAATGAGGGTCTCATTGAGGGAAGCCTTCAGGAAGTCTTAGAAATGCTTCCTCTGTCTTCCTCTCGTTCTAGAGCCTTCCTTAAGCTAGTTGAAGAAGTTTTGCTTTGGCAGTCAGAATTCAGGCATCCCAAGCGTGTGGCTGGCCCAGCAGAGTTAGTTTCAGATGATCACAGCCTCGATGCTGACGTTATTAGCTGCTTCAAGGACATTAATTTTGGTATGCTGTCCTCCCAGCTGAAGAGAATCCATCTCAATCAACATTGATGATACTTCTCAAGGGCCTTGAGGTGACATCTATACATAATCCAAGTTTCAAAACCATACCCAAAATTCGACATTCCTGAGTCAGAAGAATGACTGTCTTATACAAAGAGATCTTGGTATCAGCACTGATTTTACAATCATTGATGACTTTCATCAATAGGCATTCGAAGGTAGTGCTCACAAATTGGATGCGATGTTGAAACTGTGCATCGATGTCAAACTGAAAGACAGGTAGTTTCCCAAGCAGGTGAAATGTTCCACATTTGGGAGGATTTCTCTCTTGATCTTAACGGAGGGTTGGCCCAGACTTGACCTGGAACAGATTGAGTCCTCTTGAGATTGACGCTGAGACCAATTCTTCAGTATGGTTCTGTGAAGGCATTAAAGGAGGTTTGAATATTCCCTTCCAAGAGAGCAGAGGTGACACTGTCATCCATATACTGAAGTTCCATAAGTGAGTTCAGTGAAATTTCTGTCCACCCTGTAGACAATGTCCACACTACTGAGAAGCTTGTTCATGACAAGATGAACAGTGGTGGCAATGAAGATGGAGAAAAGGTGGGGACCATGACACATTTCTGCTTGACCCCTATCTGAAAGAATTGTGTCATATTGCCATTGGTGAGGACCACTGCTATCACCCTGTTATGGAGAAGACAAAGAATGTTGATGAATTTCACTGGTCAGACAGACTTTGACAGGATCTTCCATAGCACCTCCCAATTGGCCAAGACAAAAATCTTGGTCAGATCGATGAAGGCAGCATAGAGTGATTGGTATTGTTTCTGGTATTTCTCTTGGAGTTGCCAAGCAGTGAAAATCATGTCCATAGTTCCATGGTTTGTTTGGCTTTCAGGAAGGATTTCATCCGAGATTGGGAGAAGCATGTAGCGAGGATTCAATCGATGATCTTCCTGCTGATGGAAAGTAGGGAGATTCCTCAAAGGGTTCCATCCTCACTCTGCTCTGGTTTGAGGTCAAGGGTGTTGGGTCTGTATAGCTTTCGTGATACTGAAGAAATCCCACGTGTCATGCTTGTCAGCAAGGAGTTGTAGATCCTTAGCTTTCTTAAGTCCACAATTAGATTTTGATTTTCTCTAGTTTTTCTTTGTAGCTCCACATTTGTTATTTAATGAGTTCTTCTCTTTGCCTCGCTTGTACTGTTGTTTTGCCAGGCACGGGGACCTTTCCTTTTCCTGTGAATGAAGGTCTTGTAGTCAATGGTTTCTTCACAACATGAGATGACAGCTGTCTTCAATTCTTTCTAGATTTCCACTACTCCATTAAAATGAACTCTTTGGAGATTTTGGTAAAGACATTGTTGGAAGATCACGAGTCTGCTTGGGTCTAGAAACTGATCAATGTTGAACTATTTTTCTGAGCTGTTTCTTCACCTTCAGCAGCTCCTGGTGGCATTTGATGGACATTGAGAAATGGATGAGCCGGTGGTATGTCTAGCTGTCGTCTGCACTGATCAATGCTTCAGTAATGAGGACACGCTTTTGGTCTCGGTATTGAATGATACGATATTGAACAGTAGTTGATCATGAGCCAGTGTTTTGATCCAAGAGGTCTTGAACTTCCCTTTTTGGAGCAATAGCATGTTGGTAATCAGCAGCCAGTGTTCTACATATTGATTGATTGATTGATTTGATTCATTGTCACATGTACCTAAGTACAATGAAAAGCTTTGTTTGCGAGCAGTACAGACTGATCATAGTAAGCAAGGACATACAGATCATAGGGTGAAAAATGCTGGACAGAGTGAGGCATATACAGTTACACTGCACAGGATGTGAGCAAGGCAAGAACAACATCAACAAGATCATCATAATTTGAAGTTAGAGAGTCCATTCATCCGTCTAATAATAACAGGGAGATTTTTGATGAACAGGACAATCCAGTTGATGTTGCAATTCCCAACTTATTCCCTTCCAGAGTTGGGTTGAAATCTTTAAGGAGAATAGTTTTATCTTCCTTAAGGATGTCAGTGAATAGGGTGGAGTAGGAGCCATCTTTAGACTCATCTGTGGCATCAAGGGTTGGTGGCACTCATGACCATTGCTTGCTGGTTTGTGGCAATTTGTAAACAAAGAGTCATGAGACAATTGTTAATGCTCACAGGGAGCTCTGAGAATCAGTTGATAAGATCATTTTTGATAGCAAATCCTACTCCATGCATCCTGGGTTGATTTTTTTTCTATTCATTTGTGGGATGTGGACATTGCTGGCTGGCCAGCATTTATTGCCTATCCCTAGTTGCCCTTGAGAAGGTGGTGGTGAGCTGCCTTCTTGAACCGCTGCAGTCCTCCTGCTGTGGGTTGACCCACAATCCTATGAGGGAGTGAATTCCAGGATTTTGACCCAGCAACAATGAAGGAACAGTGATATATTTCCAAGTCAGGATGGTGAGTGACTTGGTGGGGAACATGTAGGTGGTGGTGCTCCCATTTATCTGCTGCCCTAGTCCTTCTTGATGGAAGTGGTTATCGGTTTGGAAGGTGCTGTCTGAGGATCTTTGGGTGTTTCTGCAGTGCATCGTGTAGATGGTACACACTGCTGCTACTGAGTGTCGGTGGTGGAGGGAGTGAATGCTTGTGGATGTAGTGCCAATCAAGCAGGCTGTTTTGTCCTGGATGGTGTCAAGTTTCTTGAGTGTTGTTGGGACTGCACTCATCCAGGCAAGTGGGGAGTATTCCATCACACTCCTGACTTGTGCCTTGTAGATGATGGACAGGCTTTGAGGAGTCAGGAAGTGAGTTACTCACCGCAGTATTCCCAGCTTCTGACCTGCTCTTGTAGCCACTGTGTTAATGTGGTGAGTCCAGTGAGTTTCTGGTCAATGATAACCCCCAGGATGTTGATGGTGGGGGATTCAGTGATGGTAACACCATTGAATGTCAAGGGGCGGTGGTTAGATTGTCTCTTATTGGTGATGGTTATAGCCTGGCATTTGTGTGGTGCGAATGTCACTTGCCACTTGTCAGCCCAAACCTGGATATTATCCAGACCTTGTTGCATTTGAACATGGACTGCTTCATCTGAGGAGTCACGAATGGTGCTGAACATTGCGCAATTTTTGGTGAACATTCCCACTGCTGACCTTATAATGGAGGGGAGGTCATTGTTGAAGCAGCTGAAGATAGTTGGGCTGAAGACACTATCCTGAGGAACTCCTGCACAGATGTCCTGCAGCTAAGATGATTGACATCCAATAACTACAACCATCTTCGTATGAGTAATGTGTGACTCCAAACACTGGAGAATTTGCCCCCGATACCCATTGATTCCAATTTTGATAGGGCTCCTTGATGCCACACTTGGTCAAATGCAGCCTTGATGTCAAGGGCTGTCACTCTCACCTCACCTCTGGAATTCAGCTCTTTTGTCCATATTTGAGCCAAGGCTGTAATGAGGTCAGGAGCTGAGTGACCCTGGCAGAACCCAAACTGTGCGTCACTGAGCAGGTTATTGCTGAGCAGGTGCTGCTTGATAGCACTGTTACTGACACCTTCCATCACTTAACTGATGATCGAGAGTAGACCGATGGGGCGGTAATTGGCTGGGTTGGATTTGTCCAGCTTTTTATGTACAGGACATACTTGGGCAATTTTCCACATTGTTGGGTAGATACCAGTGTTGTAACTGTACTGGAACAGCTTCGGTAGGGGAGCAGCAAGTTCTGGAGCATGAGTCTTCAGTACTATTGCTGGAATGTTGTCAGGGCCTGTAGCCTTTGCAGTATTCAGTGTCTCTAACCGTTTCTTGATATCACGTGGAGTGAATCAGATTGACTAAATACTGATACATGTAATGCTGGGGACCACTGGAGGATCCTTAGGTTTTTCTCTTCAGAAGAAAATGTTACCACTACCTTCTTCCCTCAGCTGCCTATAATCTTCTCTTTGAGTCTACTGCAGGGCAGTGATATCAATGATGAAGCCCCTGAGTTCATGGGAAATAAGGGCAGTTCTTCATTCTGGACAATTGGTGTCTATGAGGCTATATTGCAGTTTCTGAGATTGAGTTTGGTTTTCAGATTTTGGTTTTTTTAGGGAACCTCTCCTCTCCCCTTCGCTGTGAGAGGCAAGCAGAGTGGATCCTGGAGATGACTGTTCAATTGTGAAGAAAACTGCTAAAATATTCTCCTATTCCTAATGCAACAGTGAAATGAGTGACTCACACGCTACTACCTATGTGCCAGTCTGAAGCTAGGGACTTCCAGTTCTCACAATTCTGTCCCCATCATCTCTCACCAATCACTGCAGGGCTTGTGTTATGTGTGTTCGGGGATTGACCCTTTTTGATGACATCAATCCTTTATTGAAAGTTTTGTACGGAGCTAAATTTCCTTCTAAACATCAAAATCTCAAACTGTCTATTCTAATGAAGAATTGTAAGAGATTTCTTTGCCAAATGGCAAAAGAATAGCTTTGTGTCAAATTTGTAAAATCTTGCTATATAAAAACACATAAGTGTATTTGTTAATGAAAGAAGCCTAGCCATCATAAACTCAAAGTAACAGTTGTTATTCAGACATTTTAATATTTTACAAGTGCAAAGTTACAACTGGTACAAGTTAGCTTGGGTGGAGAAGGGTATATAACACACTCTGTTGAAAGGATGTTTTAACTCTTAATTATTGGTTTTAATCTACTTAACTATCTATCAGATTAGCTTCGGTGACAGAATTGAAATTGTGAAATTGCAACATGACCCCACATCTAATTAATGTAAAATATTACCCCAGCATTTGCCAGCTTTAAAAGGGAAATTGTTAGGAGCTGAGTTAAAAGAATATCTGTGACAATTCAGTTGGAAATTCTAATTCTGGAGATGCAAAATTCATACATTATATATCAGAGACAATTACAAAGAAGATTGTACAATTTTGCAGCATTGCATACCAGCACAGGCACAAGCAGTTGAGCCAATATGTTCAGCGTTAATTTCTATAAGAAACCTGTTCAGAGGTGTTCTGACACATCGCTGGAACAGAGGGATTTAAACCCAGGCTTTCCTGACTCAGAATAATTCCATTGCACCACAAGAACTCCTTCCACTTTTTAATCATTTTTTTGATTTGTAGGATGTGGACATTGCTGGCTGGCCAGCATTTATTGAACTACTTGAACTACTGCAGTCCTCCAGCTGTGGGTTGATCTACAATGCTATGAGAGGGAATTTCAGGATTTTGACCCAGTGACAGTGAAGGAACGGCGATATATTTCCAAATCAGAATGGTGAGTGGCTTGGAGGGGAAATTGAAGGTGGTGGTGTTCTCATGTTTCTGCTGCCCTTGTCCTTCTAGATGGAAGTAGTCTTGGGTTTGGAAGGTGCTGTCTGGGGATGACTGGTGAATTTCTGCAGCGCATCATGTAGATAGTACTCACTAGTGCCACTGAGCATCGTTGGTGGAGGGAATGGATGCTTGTGGATGTAGTGCCAATCAAGTGGGCTGCTTTGTCCTGGATGGTGTCAAGCTTCTTGAGTGTTGTCAGGGTTGCACCCATCTAGGAAAGTGGGGACTATTCCATCACACTCCTGACTTGTGCCTTGTAGATGGTGGACAGACTTTGAGGAGTCAGGAGGTGAGTTACTCGCTGCAGTGGTGGCACAGTGGCTCAGTGGTTAGCTGCTGCCTCACACTGCCAGAGACCCAGCTTCGATTCCAGCCTTGGATGACTGACTGTGTGGAGTTTGCATATTCTCCCTGTGTCTGTGTGGGTTTGCTCCAGGTGCTCCGGTTTCCTCCCACAGCCCAAAGATGTGCAAGTTAGGTGGATTAACCATGTTAAATTGACTGTAGCATCTAGAGTGGGAATGCAGAGATAAGGCAAGTGGTGGGTCTGTGTGGGATATTCTCTGGAGGGTTGGTGAGGACTCAATGAGACGAATGGCCTGTAGGGATTCTATGTCAGTATTCCTATTGTCTGACCTGTTCTTGCAGCCACTGTGTTTATATGGTGAGTCCAGTTGAGTTTCTGTTAAATGATAACTCCCAGGATGTTGATAGTGGGGGATTCAGTGATGGTAACACTTTTGAATGTCAAGGGGCAGTGGTTACATTGCCTCTTATTCATGATGGACATAGCCTAGCATTTGTCAGCCAAAGCCTGGATATTGTCCAGATCTTGTTGCATTTGAAAATGGACTGCTTCAGTACCTGGGGAGTCACAAATGGTGCTGAACATTGTGCAATCATCGGTGATCATCCCTACTTCTGGTCTTATGATGGAGGGAAAATCATTGTTGAAGCAGCTGAAGATGGTTGGGCCAAGGACACTACCCTATAGAATTCCTGTAGAGATGTCCTGGAGCTGAGATGATTGACGTCCAATAACCACGACCATCTTCCTATGTGTAATGTATGACTCCAAACACTGGAGAATTTGCTCCCTGATACCCATTGATCCCAGTTTTGATAGGGCTCCTTGATGCCACATTTGGTCGAATGCAGCCTTGATGTCAAGGGCTTTCACTCTCACCTCACCTCTGGAATTCAGCTCTTTTGTCCATGTTTGAACCAAGGCTGTAATGAAGTAAGGAGCTGAGTGGCCCTGGCAGAATCCGAACTGGGTGTCACCAAGCAGGTTATTCCCATATATGTCTATGTTTGGCTTGGGCTACTATGGTTACATTGTCCCAGTTATGAAGGCCATTAAGCAGCCCAAGCCAAACATAGACACGCATGGGAATTCCTACAGGCATGGTTCTCAACCCATAATGCAAAAAAAAAACACAGAGTTGGACCCCATATACAAACCCATACAGAACAGAACCGGAAATGACACTCCTCACCATAACGGACCAACAGTATAAATTCCAAGCTGAGTAGAACAACATTGCTTCATTGGAGACTCCACTGATGATGTTACCGAGCATGGTGACGAAACATCTGAATGAAAACAATCCAGCTCAGCGAGCAAGTCAACAACCTCAATTGACAATATTTTGTGGTCATCAGTAGATTCTTAATTCCAGATTTTTAAGAGAAAAATTAAATTCAAATTCCACCATCTGTTGTGATGGGATTTGAGCCCACCTCCCCGGAGCATTAGCTGCATTTCTTGATTAATAATAATATTAATTAATATTAATAAACATTAATAATATCACTAAGCCATCACCTTCCCTTTCTATTGGTGTTAATGGCCCAGGTGAACTTGTTGCCAGCTTGCTTCATTTAATTTTGTCAATATGTTCTTCTAATCCTTTCTCCCTCCGTGTTTACCCAACTTCTCACAAAATACATTTATGCTAGTCACCTCAACTACTCCTTGTGGTAATGAGTTCCACAAGCTAACGACTCCCTGGGTAAATAACTTTCTCCATCATTCCCATTGAATTGATTTTTATTCTCTTATCTTTTGTTGTGCTGGATTAATTTGGGTTGTTTCTTTCTTTGTCCCTTCATGCTGTGTTCATTCTTTTGAATGTAATAATCCATGCCTTATTTGGAAGCAACCTTTGTTTTTTCACTACCTCCCAATACCCCCGCCCAGTTGAAAGTAAACTGGGGCTTTGCAACAATCAAAAGATGCTGATATTATTTAATTAACTTGATTTAAAATGCTCTGTCTAGTACACTAATGAATACACATTGGACCCGAAACATTAACTCTGATTTTTTTCTTCACAGATGCTGCGAGACCTGCTGAGCTTTTCCAACAACTTCTGTTTTTGTTCCCAATATTAATGACAATATTTAATATCATGTGTTTTAAAGAGAAATAAATTGAATTGTTTTAGGCCTCCCATTGCATAATGAGGAACAACAACAGATGACAGGTAGTGAATGGAATTGTTTGCAGGCCTTGGGTACGTTTTGCACACACAGGTAATATCAACTCCACAGGAGAGTCATGTGCTGATAAAAACGTTTGCGGCATCAAGGAGCCAAAGCAAAGCCAGAGTCAATGGGAATTAGGTGGAAACTGTCCACTGTTTAGAGTCATACCTCCCACAAAGCAAGATGGTTGTTGTTGAAGGTCAAACATCTCAGTTCCAGGATATCTCCGCAAAAGTTTTTCAGGCATGTCCTAAGTCAACTATCTTCAATTGCCTCATCAATGATCTTCCCTCCATTATGGAGTAGTGGGACTGTGGCTGGGTGAATAATTTAGAGATCCAAGTAATGTTCTGGAAGCCTATGTTTGTATTGCACGATGGTATATCTTGGAGTTTGAATTGAGTACAATCTGCAATTGAAAATCTAATGATGACCATAGAACATGTTACTTATCATAAAAGCCCATCTAGTTCTCTAATGTCCTTTAGAATCACAGAATTCATACAGTGTGTAAAGAGGCCATTTGGCCCAACAAGTCCACATTTACCCTCCAGAAAGCATCCCACTCAGAACCTATTCTAATCCACCTAGTCTATGAGCAATTTAGCAATGGTCAATCCACCTAATCAGCACATCTTTGCAACAAGGGGAGGAAACCAGAGCACCTGATAGAATCCCACAGATACAAGGAGAACATGCAAACTCCACACAGTCACCTGAGGTTAGAATTGAACCCAGGTTCCTGGTGCTGTGGGACAGCGGTGCTAGCTACTGAGGCACCATGTCACCCGCAGGAAGGAAAACCTACCATCCTTCCATGCTTGGAGAAAGTAGAAACTGCCAATGCCGGAGTCTGAGATAACAAGGTGTGGAGCTGGATGAACACAGCAGGCCAGACAGCATCAGAGGAGCGGGAAAGCTGATGTTTCGGGTCTGAACCCTACTTCAGAAAACGCTGCAAGAGTGTAGCACATATTCTGAGTGTGAGACTTCAAAATCAAATGTCCTGAGATGCAGCCTGATCCAATCCACAAGCTGGGTGCCTGGCCTGTGTGCAGTGTCCTGGTAGCAGCCTTTTAATGTGAGTTGTTGGTTCACCCTGTAATACAGATTTGCACTGTCAAAGTGACCAGCAAGTGGGTCAGAGAGGTACCATGAAAGGTTGACAATTATTGGATGCCAATGTCTATAATGACAGACACATGTAGCTGGTGCCCATGGATGTGCCCTGAGGTGCTATCTTGTGCAGAGCAATATGGAGGCTCCTCGCAGCCAGCTGTGAGCTGAATTCATCAGGTACTTCCATACTGAGCTTTTGCAACATCTAATTTGTTTGGCATGTTTGGCAAGATCAAAATCAGCATATTAATAAGCGAAGAAGTCCAGTATATTAGGTCATTAACAAGCAATAATAGGCAAATCACTGCTGCTTGGTGACAATCTTGCCTCGACACCCAGAACTTAGTTAAAAGATGCAATGAATTGCTCCTGGAGTTAAGGTAAGCCTTGCTAGATTTCTTGTGGGTTCTGGCATATTTCTCACTACATTCCATGTCCTTCAGGTCCCAGTAACATTGTAACCATAGTTTTACTGGATAGTGACTTCTCTTTCTGTGTTTAATCCTTTTAATCTAAATTTTGTTGATTTTTTCAGTTCTTTGTCTGCTGAGAAGGCAACAAGACATTGTCTCAATATTGACCCATACAATTCCTTATTTTTAAAGTGCATTGAGTGTCATGCAGCTAAGCAAAGCAGGCAAGAGACAACAGCAACACTCAGAAACAGGCGTGAGAGGGACCAGCCAACGTATTTTTTTGTGATACTGACTGAGGGACATTTGTTAGTCAGGACATTGGAAGAATGTTCATGGTATAAAATTTAACAGACCTTGTGATTCTTACAAAATGCAATATAACTCCAAGCCAGTTCAAACCCACTATTGTAAAATTCCCAAGTAGTCCATTGATCCCTTGGAGACTTTATGGAATTACTTCTCTAATCTTTTTAAGTTTAAGAGCAAAGCTAGGCTCCTGCCTGCTTTTATACCGTTAAATATTAACCATCTGGATAACAAAGTTCCATATAATCCTCCAAACAAACCAACACAGGGCTCCTGTGTCTTTTGTTTTATTTACTCAGGGGATTTAGTGGAGTTTATTTCTCATTGCTAATTGCCCTTGAGAAGGTGGGAGTGAATCACTTTCTTAAAGTGTTGCAAATGCATCTGGTGTAGGAACACCCGTGTGCTGTTAAGCAGGGAATAACCAGGAATGTGACCCAGTAACAATGAAGGAATAGTGATTTATTTTGAAGTCAGGATAGTGTGTGACTTGAAAAGAACCTGTCGGTGTTATTCTTCCCATGCGCCTGTTAGTTTTTCTCTTTGAGGTGATAGAGGTCACAATTTTGGAACGTGTTGTTGAATGATGCTCAGTGAGTTAATGCACTGTATCTTGTAGATAGTACACACTGCTGGCAGATGAAGTGAATATTTAAGTTGGTGGTGGTGGGACAGTTGGGGCTGAGGTGGGGGTACAGGGTGGGTGATGTTAAACAAGCAGGTATTATCCTAGTGTCAATGTCATAAGAGCTGCACCCTCATTCAAGCAGTTAGACATTGTTCCAATATACTCCTGACTTGTGCCTTATAGCTGGATAGATATTGGGGATTAAGGAGGTGAGTTATGCTTAAATTTCTCTGCCTCTGACCTGACCTTGTAGTCACAGTACTTATATGGCTAGTCCAGTTTCATTTCAGGTCAATGGTACTCTCCATGAATTTGATAGTGCGGCATTCAGTGATGGTAATACCATTGAACATTAAAGGGAAATTGTTGGATATTTTCTTGTTGGAACTGTTCATTAGACAATGCAAATGTCACTTGCCATTTATCAGCCCACACCTAAATATTGTTCAGGTGTTGCTGCAGATAGACATGGATAACGTCAGTATTTAATGAGTTGCCAATGGTACTGAGTATGGTGCAGTCATCAGTGAACATTCCCACTTCTGACTTTATAGAACATAGAACATAGAACAGTACAGCACAGTACAGGCCCTTCGGCCCACGGTGTCGTGCCGAACTTTTACCCTAATCCTAAGGTCTATCTAACCTCCATCCCTACCTTATACTATCATCCATATTGATGTTGGTGAGAAGGTTGTTGTTGAAATAGCTGAAGATGTTTGGGCCTATGGCATTCCCCTGATGAACTCCTGCAGCCACGTTCTGGGATTGAGGTAATTGGCCTTCAAAAATCACAACCATCTTCCCTGGTGCTTGATCTAACTCCAACCAGTGGAAAGCATTTCTCCAATTCCCAATTAGTTTAAATTTGCCCTCAACGCCAAACTTAATCAATGCTTCCTTCTGTTAGGGGCAGTCAGTCTCTCTCTACCCAGGAGGTCATTGGCATAGTGGCCCCGCAAAATCCAAATTAAGAATCAGTGAAAAAGTTATTGCTTTTTAAATCTCACTTGATAGCATTGTTGATGGCCCCTTCCATCACTTTGCAGATGATGGACAGTTGACTGATAAGGTGATATTTTTAGGCAGATTGGATTTGACTTGGATTTGTGAACACAAAATGCATGGACAACTTTCTACATTGTCATGTAGAGGCTCATATTGTAGCAGTACTGGAATGACTTACCTATGGACTTGGCTAGTTCTGGAGCATAAGTCTTCAGGACTATCGCCAGAATGCTGCGTCTTTGCATGTCCAGCGCTGTTAGCCATTTCTTAATATGATGTAGAGTAAACCAAATTGGCTGAGGAACTATGAGACTGAGGATGTTAGCAAGAGGCTGAGATGGACTAACCACATGGAAAAGCCGAAGGATAACTGCAAATGCTTCAATTATGTCTGGAGTCAGAGATATGTCTATTGTACTGAAAACACTGGGCTCCCTCTCACTGAGGTTTTGGACTTTGTTTAATTGTGCACTACCATTTACAACTGGATGTGATGGGACAACAACAGCACTAGGTTCAACCTCCATTCTAGGCGGAATTGGGACAGGCCTCCTTGTTTGAGTTGCGGTGGGTGGACTGAGCTGGGCAAGTCCTGAGGACATCACTGCCATACCCGGTGTGATGCATTAATGAAGGAACCAAAAAAAGGGAGAAACATCATGTTTTCACCCATCTATAGTCATCTATAGTCCTCACACTCCATCTTCCCGATGAGGATATCGTCTATTGTTTCAGAGATAGTAGGAACTGCAGATGCTGGAGAATCTGAGGTAACAAGGTGTAGAGCTGGATGAACACAGCAGGCCAAGCAGCATCAGAGGAGCAGGAAAGCAGACGTTTCGGGCCTAGAAGGGCCCTTCTGAAGAAGGGTCTAGGCCCGAAACGCCAGCCTTCCTGCTCCTCTGATGCTACTTGGCCTGCTGTGTTCATCCAGCTCTACACCTTGTTATATCGTCTATTGTGTTGTATTCCACTTCTTCAGTTCTTGGCCTGACGGTATGGCTGACATATTCTTCCAGAACCTAGCTATCAATCCTAGATTTTCTGTGAACCGGTTGACTTTATTAAATTCAAATTCTACCATTTGTATTTGAACCTGTTTCCCCATAGTATTAGCATCACCCCCTGAGTGACTAGTCCACTGACATTACCATGATGCCAAGTTGTCAAGATGTTGCTGCATGCTGGCACAGGCAGCTTCAATAATGATGAGCCTCATTTGGAAGGACCAGCTAGATCTGCTGACTAAGTTGATGCTATACATTATCAAAACGTAGAATTACACAAGGAGTTCTTTCTGTTAATTGAGACAGCAGTGATATTGTGATAGTCATAATCAATTAATATAGCTCACTCACCTTTTCCTGAAAGCCCTGAAAATGCGTCCTTACATTCAATTCCTCTCGAAAGGCATTAGTATCTGTTTTTTAGGAATGTATTCCAGGTCATAACAAAATGCAGTAGAAAGGTAATTTTGCTAATCTCTCATGTTTTTTCTTATTTTCAATATAGCAGTACTTTCCTATTCAAATCTATTTAACACACACAAACCCTATTTACTTCATTGAAAATGAAATGGCTGTTATTGCCATGGGAATTTGGTTTGAAAGACAGCACTAAGCAACAACAGCAAGGAAAAAGATTAACAAATGTCATGGTGTGAGAAAAACTCTGCTGTAAAATATTCAAAATGATGAATTCAACAACAGAAATTATACTGTCAATTCACCAGGATATGAATAAATGTGATGCAAAATTAAGTGGTGGGGAAGAATATGAACAAAGATATTTCTTGAACAAGAGAAGACTGCAAATAGACAGATTTCTTAGGTCTGTGCGAGGGTGGAACTGCAGCAACTTGCTCTTTATGAAGTGCGTTGTGCACTAAAATGTTAAGAAGTAAGGGAATGCAAAAGGGAATCAAGTCTCCAGAAATAGCTGCGAGCTAGGGGTTATCCAAAGGTCAGCTCATTGATTGAGGTAGTTTTGTGTAGGTGCAGAAAACATAAATGTAACCAGCTGTTTCAAAATTAACGTACTGTTTGAATAATATACTTAAGAGTGGGGAAGTTTGCTTAAAGTAAGCTTTGTTTTATGAAACAAATCTTGGACATCACTTTTAATTCATGACGCTGTGCTGCTGTCTTTTTTCTTGGTCAGCAGAAAATCTAATTTATTAATATGGCTGTAGAGCATACATAGCTTATAGCTTGCATTGAACAAAAGTGTGGCTGTAAGTTCTCACAGTTATAATACAATAAATGCGATTGAAATGTTTAGAGTCAACACATGCAGTTAAATACAGAAATGCTGAGGTTGCTGGAAGACTGCACTGTAACAGTCCCTCATTGATAGACTCAGCACTGAAGTCCATGTAAGAGCATGAAAATTGCACACTAATCCTGTAATTTCCCACTAATCACACTAAAAAAATAACATTGGAGCATTCATATGTACAATGATTTTTAACAGTATGATGGATCATAATTATTGCCAAGCAACCTCTCTGGCAGTGAAAATACAATTTTACAAAAGTAGAGTTTATTCCTTCATAATTTAGTTACTCTTGAAGGTTTGAAATTATGTAAATTTTTTTTTCTCTCATATCCCCCTTAATCCTAACTCATTTTCCTCTCTTTATTTCACTATAACTACAAGATTTTTAAAATTGATTAAATCTAATTTGTACTTTCTGGCTTAGGTTCTGTAGGCGTGCAATTCATTTGCCCTTTTTTTGTGCATGGGAGCTGCAACTCACAGCATGCCCACATTTGCACAAATAACTGCCTAAACTGGTTTTCTTTTCAAGACAGGTTGGTCTTTAAAGGAGAACTGCACAAAAAGATTGTTGGAATGAAAATCCTTATGCCCAGGGCAGACAGAGGGATCAGACTAATAGATGCAGTGCTGGTGACATGAATGGTGCAGGCAGGCAGGCAAAAGGACAGAGGCTATGGACCTACTGTGGGGCTGAGGGAGTGGGGTGTAGGGCAGGGGACCCTCATGGACTGCCCTCAGAAATGAGTTGGAGCAGGCGACCAGAGAGATCAACTCTCAAATACTGGATCTGGTAGCAGTGCCACAAGGGGATCTCAGATGGTGGTCAATACAACTGAATGTATCTTCACATGATATCTCTTTAAAAGCATTCACACTCTTCAAGGTTCCACAAACTCATCAGTCACCCAGCAGCACTCCTTGGTACTCAGAATTTACCTCTACCATCTTTAATATTACACTTTGCCCTTACATTACTAACAATACTGGCAGCATCATATCTATCTCAATCTGTTTTCACGTACCTGCAGCTTTCAACTGTGGCAGATACCTCATCTACCTGCTCTGCTGCACAACCACTCAAAATCTGCCTTCCCTCTTTCAGAATAAAATGGCAGGTACAGGGGGCAGAGCAAATATTAGTGCGGATGGCTACATTTCCTGAGCCCTAGCCAGGAGTTGGTTTTCAGTAACATGGGAGCAGCTGCAATGGGGCTCACTACCCCTAATACTGCTGAGAACATTGAGGATGATGTTATCTTCCTGACCTACTCCCTTGTCAACTCCAACCATGGAAACCTAGGAGGAAGAAAGAGAACAACAGTATTGCCAGGAACTGCCTTGTCAAATGTAACTTTCTAGCATCGTGTCAGTAGTGTAGGCTGTGTCTTATCAGGATAGTGCTCAGTTGAAATCTTCAGATACTTGCAGAGGACGTAGTTGCATGGATCTGTTTCTCTGGAGAAAGCAGCAAGATGCAGATAGGAATCAGTGACCAGTGTAGTTATGCTTTGGGAAGGTAGGTAGCCTCTGGAGTGCTTACAATACAAATTATAATAAAGTGCTGGAGTTGAACATGTCAAGGAGTTAAGTGATGAAAGGAGACAATTATTTGGCTGCCTTTGCCTAAACAATTTGTGAGTGCTTCTAGTCTTCCAAGTATGAGCATGGCCTTCAGTTTGTGTCTAAGCCTTTAATCTTTTTTCTTCTCTCTTATTTAAAAGTAGCTTGTTAGAAATAAGAATAATGCAGGTACAAAAGAAAAAAAAAAGTTAGCAAAAAAAAATTTAAAAGGTAATGAGCATAGATACTAGAATAATTAGTTAATTAATTACACAAAATATGATAGGGATGGCCAATCAAAGGATGTGGTGGTGCTGTTGCAGTATGTGAGGGCATAATGCAAAGTTAACACATTTGTAGCAAGTTTTTGCAACTCAAGCAACTTTGGATCATAGTTGAGGAGCTGAAGTTCAACCTGCAGATACTGTGTCACATCTGCGAAGAGAAAGTTGCCTGGCCACTTCGCTCAGGAGGTAGCCACTTCCTTCAGATCAGATCATTCAAACTTGATCTGTGATCAAAGACAAGAACATGTGACTACAGGTGAGGCAGGTATGGGGACACATGGGGTAGCTTTCGAGGAGCCTCGGCCAATGTATATTTCCAACAGTTATAAGGATTTTGTAATCTGTGTGGACAAGATAAGGGATTACAAACTGTATGAGCAAACTGACCACAGAACTATGTAGAAGAAACCATGGAAGTGGGGAAGACAATAAAATTATTTAGTAGTAGGGTACAATCTAATTAGGTAGATAGATACAGTTCTCTGCAGCTACGTGAACCATGCTAGGACCAGTGTCCCAGTGAACCAAATCACTAAGGCTTTACAGTGAGTTTTAAACTAATTTGGGGAGTTCTTGAGAGGGGATACAGGGAATTACAAAGTAATAGAGCATGGCAGCATTGTAGGGCAGCTAGCTAGGCAACGGTACCTCAGAGTTGCACAGGAAGAGAGAGCGTGCACAAATGAAAAAAACAAATTGGGGGCTGTGCAGATGTGGGGGAGACATGTAAAATTAATGGCTTTCTACTTAAATGCATGTAATATTCATATAAAAGAACACAAATCGTTGGCACAAATGACAGTCAATAAGTGTGATCTTACGGTTGTACAGCAAGGGGATTAAAGGTGGGACCTAAATATTTTGGAATTTCAAAAGGACAGGCAGGAAGTTGAGGGCAATGGGGGTGGTTTGCTAGTATGGATGTACTAAGTGCGATAGTAAGAAATAATCTTGAATTGGAAGATATAGAATCCAAATGACTCCGTAGACATTGGAGTTTAGAAGAATGAGAGGCAACATTAATTCTGAGGTGACTTGACAGGGTAGAGGAGAAGAGCTTGCTTTCCCCATGTGGGAAAGTCTAGGACCAAAGGGCATAATCTCAGAATATGGGGTTATACATTTAAGACAGAAATGAGGATGAATTTTATCTCTCAAAGGGTAATGAATCTGTGGAATTCTTTACAGAAGCTGGGTCATTAAGTATATTCAAGGCTGAGATTGATAGATTTTTAATTGGCAAGGGAATCAAGAGTTATGAAGAAAAGTCAGGTTATTGGAGTTGAGCACTGAATGATGGAGTAAATTTGATGAGCCAAATAGCTTACTTCTCCTACTCTTACTGTCTTATGCGGTCAGAAACAATTGAATTTCATACATTGTATGTTTCAGGAAAGATTTTTCTGTTTGAATGTTTAAAGAGCTTGGTTATTTCTTATCCTGCTCACAGATACATCAGATCCAACTCAGAGGTGTTGTGATGGAACTGAGTTCTGTGTTCTGTAACTTGTTACCCAAAAGCTGCAGATTGTCTGTGAGAAGGTATTAGCACGATTTTCAATTAGTGTACTTTCGCCACTGGCTACAATGACTGCTTCATTAAAATTAGCACTGTTAAAACCTAACCCACCTGGAAAACATTCATCGCCATGCCAATGTTGAAACAATAAATGTAAAATGCTGCAGGCGCTGTAAATCTGAAACAAACACAGAAAATATTGGAGAAACTCAGCAGTCTAGCAGCATCTGTGGACAGAGAAACAGTTAAGAATTTGAGTCCACTGATTCTGAGGATGTAATATTGGACGCAAAATGTTAACACTATTTCTTTATTCATGGGATGTAGGTGACTAATGCTTATTGCCTATCCATAACTGCCCAGAGGAGAGATAAGAGTCAATAACATTCCTATGAGTCTGGTGACAGATTTTACTCCTTTAACATCATGAGTGAACAAATGGGTTTTCGCGATAATCAGAGATAACAAGGTGTAGAGCTGGATGAACACATCAGGCCAAGCAGCATCAGAGGAGCAGGAAGGCTGACGTTTCGGGCCTAGACCCTCCTTCACAAATGGGGGAGGGGAAGGGGGTTCTGAAATAAATTTATTTCAGAATTTATTTATTTCAGAACTCCCTTCCCCTCCCCTATTTCTGAAGGAGGGTCTAGGCCTGAAACGTCAGCCTTCCTGCTCCTCTGATGCTGCTTGGCCTGCTGTGTTCATCCAGCTCTGCACCTTATTATCTCAGATTCTCCAGCATCTGCAGTTCCTGCTATCTTTCGCGATAATCAGTAATGGTTTCATGGTCATAATTAGGCTCGTTTAAAGTTTTTGAGAAGATTTGTAGCTTGGGTTGTGGATGAGCTTGTAGACATGCTCGCTGAGCTGGTGGGTTTGGTTGCAAATGTTTCATCATGAACACCAACTAGCCACAAGAGACACGACCAATTCTCACTTGTCTCACTACATATGGCCAACGAGGGACACAAATTCGACTGGGACAACACATCCATAATCGCAGAAGGCAAACAGAGACACGCCAGGGAATTCCTGTAGGCCTGGTATTCTAACCGGAACTCCACCAACAAACATATTGAATTAGATCCTGTGTACAAACCACTGAGAAACAAAACCAGAAGTGGTACCAAAATCCACAACAAATTGAGACATATAAATAACAAGTGGGACAGAACACCAACGCTTCACCAGAAGCGCACTGACGATGTTACCTAGCAGGGTGACAAAATGTTTGCAACCCAACACACAAGCATGTCTACAATCTTATTATGCTCTTTTTTTAAAGCCATATTTTTATTAAATTAAAATTTCACCATCTGCCATGGTTGGATTTGAATCCCTGTCCTCAGAACATTAACTTGGGATTCTGGACTATGAGTCCACAGAAATGACATTGACCTTCCTGAGTGTTGTTGGAGCTACATTCATCCAGGCAAGTGGAGAATATTCAATCTCAGTCCTGAGATGTGCCTTGTGGACAAGAACTGGTAAGTCAGGATTTGAGCTACTCACCACAAAATTCCTTGTCTTTGATCTGAACTTGTAGTACAATATCGGGACTAATTCAATTTCTAATCAACAGTAAGCCTCAGGATATTGATATTGGAGGATTCAGGGATGGTATTGTGATTGAATATGAGGGGTAGATAGTTAGGTTTTCTCTTGTTTGGGATATTCATTGCCTGGTCCATGTGTAACATAAATGTTACTTTCTACTTCTCGGTCCATACCCAGGTCTTGCTGCAAATGGACATGAACTACTTCAGAATTTGAAGAATCACAAATTGTGCTCAGAATTATGCAATTGGCAGCAAACATCCCACTTCTGACCTTATGATGGAAGGAAAGTCATTGAAGTTGCTGAAGATGATCCAAACTATGGCATTATCCTGAGGAATTCCAGCAGTGAGGTCCTGGAGCTGAGATATTTGACCTTGAACAACCACAACCATTGTCCTTTTGTACCAGAAGGACTTCAAATAGCAAAAAAATTTCCCCGCTTCCTGTTGATTCCAGTTTTGCTAAAGCTCCTTGATGCTACAGTTGGTCATGTGATCGTGATGTCAAGGATAGTCACACTGGCTGGCACAGTGGATCAGTGGGTAGCACTGCTGCCTCACAGCTCCAGGGAACCCGGGTCTGATTCCACTGTTGGGTGACTGTGTGGAGTTTGCATGTTCTCCTCGTGTCTGTGGGGGTTTCCTCCAGGTGCTCCGATTTCCTCCCAGTCCAAAGATGTGCAGGTTAGGTGGTTTGGCCATGCTAAATTGCCCATAGTGTCCAGGGATGTGCAAGCTAGGTGGATTTGCCATGGGAAATGCAGTGTTAGAAAGATGGGGTGGGTCAGGGTGGGATGAACTTCGGACGGGTCAGTGTGGACCCAATGGGTCGAATGGCCTGCTTTCACACTGTACAGATTCTATAACAGTCACACTTACCTACATAGAACACTACAACACAGGAACAGGTCCTTTGGCCCACCCTGTCTATGTCAACCAAGCTGCCTGTTTAAAATAATCACACCCGCCTGCACAAGGTCCATATCTCTCTATTCCCTGTCTGTTCACTTGGCTGTCTAAATGCCACATTACTATCATATCTGCTCTACCAACTCATCTGACAGCATGTTCCAGGCACCTAACACTTTCCGTGTAAAAAAAAACTTCCCTCACATATCTCCCTTAAACTTTCTCTCTCTCACCATAAACCTATGCTCCTAGTATTTGATATTTTCACTGTAGGAAAAAGACACTGACTATCCACCTTGTCTCTGCCTCTCACAATTTTAGATACTTCCATCAGGTCACGCCTCAGTCCTCACAATCCAAGTTTGTTCAACCTCTCCTTATAGCTAATACGCTCCATCCTGGTAAACCTCTTTTGCATACTCTTTAAAGCTACTACATCCTTCCGATAGTGTAGTGACCAGAACAACACACTACTCCAAATGAAGCTTAACTAAAGTTGTGTAGAGCTGCAGTATGACTTGTTAATTTTTGTACTTCCTGCTCTGACTGAAGAAGCAAGTATGTTGTATGCCTTCTCCGCCACCTTGTGTTGCCACTTTCAGGGAGCTTTCTTGGACTCCAAGATCCCTCTGTAAATCAATGCTTTCAAAGGTCCTGCCATTTACTGTATACCTTCCTCTTGCATTTGACCTCCCAAAATGCAACACTTCACCCTTGTCTGGCTTAAACTCCATCTGCCACTTTTCTGCCCAACTTTCAACTGATCTACATCTTTCCTCACTATCCACAACTCCACCAACTTTCATGATCGGAAACAACAAATGCTGGAGGTCACAGTGGATCAGACAGCATCCATGGACAGAGAGCAAGCTAACATTTCAAGACTAGATGATCTTGCATTAAAGGTGAAATGAAGTGTGAAGGAGGCAGCATTTATGATATAGTTGGGGGGGTGGGGGCAGTGTGGTGTCGAGTGCTGGTAGAGAAAAGATGTTGACAGTTCAGATCAAGTAATTGGAATGTGAGAATGGCAGTACAATGGTGTGTCTAACTGCCAGTCTTGAAAGGACAGACAGTCCCACTGGGGTAAAGGGAGGGGAGAGAGGACAGGGTGACAGAGAATGTAACAAGTAAAGTTAAAAGGGAAGAAATGGGAGCTGATTCACAATTTGAAGGTGTTGAATTCAATATTAAGTCCAAGAAGGCTATAAGGTGCCTAGTCTGAAGATGAGATATTGTTCCTCTAGTTTGCGCTGTGATTCACTGGAACACTGCAGCATGCAGAGGACAGACAGTGGGCATGCGAGCAGGACACTGTGTTAAAATGAACGGCTATGGGAAGGTTGGGGTCATGCTTGTGCACAGCCCAGATTGTTCTGCAAAGCAGTCACCCAGTCTGTGTTTGGTTTCTCCAATGTAGAGTAGGCCACATTGGTTGCAGTGAATATAATACACAGATTGGAGGAGGTACAGGTGAAATGCTGCTTCCCCTGGAAAGACTGTTGAGGCCCTTGGATGGTGAGCAGGGAGGAGGAGAGGGGGCAGGTATTGAACCTTCTGCGGTTACATGGGAAGGTGCTGTGGGAAGGCGGGGCGGTGTTGGTGGTCATGGAATGGACTAGGGTGTTCCGAAGGCAATGATCCCTGCAAAATGCAGAGAGGTGGAGTGAGGGGAAGATGTGTTTGGTGGTGGCGTTCTGCTGGAGTTGTCTGAAATGGCAGAGAATGATCTTTTGAATGAGAAGGCTGTTGGGATGAAAACAAGCACTCTGTTGTGAGTGATGGGGAGGGGCAACCAGAAGCACAGGTGATAGGTCGGATGCGATTGAGGGCCCTGTCAATCACAGTGAGTGGGAAACCACGGTTGTGGAAGAAGGAACCCATGTCAGCAGCGCTGTTTTGGAAGGTGGCAGCATCCAAACAGATGCAGCATAGACGAAGGATCTAGGAGAATGGGATGGAGTCCTTGCATGATGTGGACTGTGAAGAGCTGTAGTGAAGGTAACTATGGGAGTCAGTCGCTTTGTAGTGGACGGCAGTGGACAGTTTATTTCTCGAGTTGGAGACAGAAAGATCAAGGAAAGGAAGGGAAGTGTCAGAAAGGATAATGTGAAAGTTATAGAGGGGTGGAAATTTGAAGCAAAATGAACAGATTCTTTGTGTCAGGCCCATGTGAGTATGACATCAACATTAGATCACTTCTAACTATTTATTTAGCATCGAACAAAGTATCCCAATAGATATTATAATACATCTTATGTTTGAACAGAAAACTAATAGCGGTAACTGTAAGTTAATAACTTTAGATCAATGTCCATACTCCAATTTCCTTACTTAATAAAGAAATAGAAGTATGCAAAATGTGCAATTTTACCAACTGAAAACTCCATAAACAAAAAGCATTTGCTATTTTTATTGTTGAAACTAGTTACACAAAATTCATATATGGTTTTATTTGTACTTGAAGCAGTTCACATTCAAATTTAACTATTAGAAAACTGAAATGGAACCATATGTAAAATGACATTAGCAATGTACCTCACTTCAAATATTAAAATTTTAATTAAAGAGATGAAGATGCATGTTTCTTTTAAACGTACTCAATAGCTTGGAAAATTTTAAGTTATTTTAAAGGTAGAAGAAGATAAAGTTTAGCCACTAACATCATAGAAAAGAGCAGCAATCTTGCCTGTAGTTTACACAGCATGAATCAGCTTTTATCCTGCCAGAAAACCATTTGTGGAGACGATAAAATAATGAGGATAAAATATCAAACTTCTCAATCTGACATTTAATACAGAGGCTAAGTGCCTATAGAGTTTCTATTGCTATAACATACATAATTCATGGCAGCTATCTGCTGGTGTCAAGCTAAGTTATTCAATGATGCAACAATAAGCAAATCCAACCAAAGCACAAATATTTAACAAGCATATTTATGGTAACTTCGAGCCAGCAAGTTCTGCATTGTGAGGCTATCTGGTCTCCTCAGCATGTCCTATTTGGATAAAGTACCTCCCTTTTTCTCCAGAAATAACAAGGTGTAGAGCTGGATGAACACAACTGAACACAGCAGGCCAAGCAGCATCAGAGGAGCAGGAAGGCTGACATTTCGGGCCTTTGGAATACAACACAATGGACGATATAACAAGGTTTAGAGCTGGATGAACACAGCAGGCCAAGCAGCATCAGAGGAGCAGGAAGGCTGATGTTTCGGGCCTAGACCCTTCTTTAGAAGGGACCTTCAAGTTCAGCTTCGTCTGCCGATGCCTGGCAAACAAACAACACCAAGAAGACACTGTATGCCCCAACACACTGGCCAGTCTACCCTAAGTTAGAAACACATCAGAACTGCCTACAAGATTCCTACGAGCTCTTGGAATAAGGATAGCACACAAACCAACAGCCACATTTCGCCAGTTACTCTTAAAGATGAAAGACTGCATACCCACAATGAGCAGGACAAACATGGTTATAAAATACCATGCAGCAACTGTGAGAAACACTACATAGGACAGGCGGGCAGGAAACTCATCACCAGGATACATGAACACCAACTCACAACAAAACAGCATGACTAATTCTCCCTCGTTTCAATGCACTCTGACATAGAAGGACATCAATTTGACTGGGACAAAGTTACAGTACTAGGACAAGTGAGACAAAGACAAGCATGAGATTTCCTGGAGGCCTAGTTTTCAAACACCATTGCAATTTACAAGCATGTTGAAATATGACACTGGGGCTATACTCATTGGACCTTAGAAGCATGAGGGGGGATCTAATTGAAACTTAGAGAATAATGGCCTGGACAGAGTGGATGTTGGGAAGATGCTTCCATTGGTTGGAGAGACTAGGACCCAAGGGCACAGCCTTAGAGTAAAGGGAAGACCTTTTAGAACGGAGATAAGGAGAAACTACTTCAGCCAGAGAGTGGTGAAACTATGGAATTCACTGCCACAGAAGGCTGTGGAGGCCAGGAAATTGAGTACATTTAAGACTGAGATAGATAGGTTCTTGATTATCAAAGGGATAATCAAGGGTTATGGGGAGAAAGTGGGAAAATGGAGTTGAGGAACTTATCATCCATTATTGAATGATGGAGCAGACTCGATGGGCCGAATGGCCTAATTTCTGCTCCTATGTCTTATGGTCTTATGAAATAGACACCATCTACATACCACTATGGTACAAAACCGGAAACAAGACTGCCCACCATGACAGACCGGACCATATAAATTCAGAATGGAACAGAACAACAGCGCTTCAATGGAGGCTACACAGCAATGACGATGTCATCTAGAAGGGAGATGAAACATTTGCATGTAAACCAGTCAGCTCGGCGAACCAACTAATAACTCCAAATGCAACCCGAGCTACAGATCTTCATTAAAACATTAGCTGCATTAGCTCCAGTGAAACTTTTATTGGAAGTAATTTAGACATTAACCAAAAACAGTATCAAATTGGAACAATATATATCAACATTTAAAGCCCTGAAGAGTAAAAGGCACAGTAACATTATGGTAATGGCAGTGACTAATATCCCAGATGCCAGGAGTTCAAATGATTGCAGGCTGAGCAACTAAATTTGTTAAGTCCCTTAATTTGTCAACTGACACCAGGGAGTAAGCGACTACGAATGCTACTTGATTGTTGGAAGAAAACCAACTAGCTGAATGTTTTTACATACCTGAAAGTGCTTAATAGAGTAGTTGTACTGAAAATGGTTCAACTTGTGGAGGAGTCTGAAGATAGAAGCCACAAATATAAGTTAGCTATCAATAAATCCAACATGGTATTAAATAGGAGTTTAATTAATCAGAGTGGTGATGATGTAGAACTCAATGCCACAAGTATCCAAGGCATCTAATATAAGATGTATTTGATAGGAAGCTAGAAAAACTTGTGGAAGAAAGGAATAGAGGATTATGCTAAAAGATGATATGTGGTGGGTGAAAGTTTAAGTGCAGCATGGGCCAGTTGAAGAAAATGGCCTATTTCTGTTCAATGTTAGCCAGGAAAGTTAACCTGGCACATTTACAAAGTCAGAACTGCATATAACTTCAGTCCCGTTTTGATGCATTCAGGTGAACAAAGGATAGACAACAAAATGTCATTTTGCCAGTCTCACCTAGTAGAAAATTAGAAGAGTGAAAACTCACTGTCTCCTACTGAATATGTAGTAAGAAACAGTCCTACTGTGTAAATTTGTAATATCATTAAAATGGAAAAAAATGGATTCTTCTATCACTTCAATGGATGACAACTCAAGAAAACAGGAAGATTGGTTTATGGTCCAGTTTGATATCATCTCATGAGATATTAGTTCAAGCATAATCAACTGTAAATAGCTGCATTTGAAGTCAGTATTAGAATTGGAATTAGCTTTATGGTCACGTACTCACATGAATACAGTGAAAAGATACATAATGCAGAATTTTAAGTACAAATTCTTAGGGAAAAATATTAGAAAAGTAAAGAATTAAAAAGTCTAGCAATAAATTAGAAAAATAGAGAAAAAAGAGTTCAGAACAACAATCCTTCCAACCCAGACTGTGTCAGCCTGCACCCCAAGGCTGGGAGTGGCAAGAGTTGAGTTCACGCTGAGGTCAGCAGCTCGAGTCCACGCTGAGGCTGTGAGTTCGGGTTCACAATGAGCCCAGATTTCAGGAGTTTAAGTCCATGCTGAGGCCGGGAGTCCACACCGGCTTTCACCCTGGACATCGCCAATGCTACCTGAGGATACAAAAGGATACAAAAATACAAAGAGACATAAAAGGAAAAGAAACACGTGGAGTGGATAAGCTCCTGCTCAGGAATCCTACTCTGCCACCATCTTGGAGACAAATATTAGAAGGTTGGATGGAGGCATTGCCGTTTGCACCATGCTTGTTGGTGCTGAAGTCACACTATTTCGCTCTCCTCAAATGTTGAAGTCACTTGATGACAGGAACTTTCCCATTTGGGTCTATCCAAAATCTTTTTTCCCTACATATTGAGAACCAGCTTGCACGCTCCGAAGTTGACTTTCAGATTGTCTATATATTGAAGTTTGGAATGTCTTGCGTGGTTTTCATGCATAACTGACTGTAGAATACTGCCATTTTTACCCATAAATCCTGCATGCAAACTACATGACGAACCCTGTGAAGCTGAGCTCTGATGATCTTACTCTCGATGGCAGGTAGGAAGCACTCTGCAAGAAGCCTGAAATGTTCCAGCTGTTAAGGAACTCTTGTGACTCTATAGGTTACGTACTGCCTCTGAGCCATATGTTCCAGATCCAAGTCACACTCCAGAACTTGTTGGCCACGGAACAAGTGTTTACAGAGATCAAACAGATACAAACAACAGGTAAATCAGCCTGCTATAACCTTCCAACATTTCACCACCATTACCCAAAAGAGGAGGAATGTATGTGTGAGAACATATTACAGAGTCATAGAATCGTACAACAGTGTATATTATTTAAAATCAATGGCTAGTTGTGCAGGATCATAATATAATGGTCATTAGCTTTGCCAGAGAATTACAAACTAGCAATAGACAATTTTGCAACTCAGACCACTAAAGTTCAGCAGGGGTAGTGGAACCTCACTCTGTAATGCCTTCTTTCTAATCAGGTGAGATTCAGTTCTGGTACATGCTGCTTTTTTCATTGGCATTACCACGAGACACTTTGAAAAATAAAGTTTCTAATCTTTTGGCACATTTTTATTTATTTCAGAATTGATGTTAAATGAATGATCCGGATTCTGTATAGAAGCAGTAAAAAGAGAATAAGCAGCAACAGGTATAATACATATTATCTAATTTCCGTGAACGTTAATTTCTGTGAATGGGAACAATGCAATTTCAAACTATAAGTTGTCAGCTATCCAATGTTTCTGCTATTGTTTTGGTAAATGATGTATTTTTCCGAAATGGAGCATGAGCGTTCTTTATTGGAGTGACACCCTGTTGTGAAAGACAGAGAGAGAAAACAATTAATCTTGCTTCATGTTGGAATGAATATTTTCAATAATAAAGTTCATATTAGGATTTGGTGCCAAAAGAAACGAGCTGTGGATACCATCATTAGCACAGGCTGATTGATCATCAATATTTAACAAGGTTTTAAGGATCTGAAATTGTCAAGACACAAGTCATTACCCCAGATCATCCATGGAAATATAAAACATTTAATTGGAATGTGTTTTTGTTTTTAAAAAGGATTCAGTCGAAAAATGACTGCAGATGTAAATTCACTGCCTGTCTGGAGACGAATTCTGAAATGTCATCTGTGTACAGCATTAGGGAAACTACAAATGGAATGACTAAAAAGGAACAGATAATGAGAATCTGACTATCCAACCTCTCAGCAGGAAGCCATTTTCTATGGAATACAAAATAAGGAGTAAAAATTGAGCTTCAATGTGTTAGTGGTCTGGTGTCATAATGTGTGGACTAGTGTGGTGTGAAGGCCATAGCATTGAGAACAGCCATTAAACAGTCCTGCAGTGTCAGTAAAAAAAATAGGGGCCAAAACATCTATCACTTCGAGTGCTGCTAGGCAGCCAGTATCATAAAGAACCTGGACAGAAGAATTGCAACCAAGGTACAAAGCTAAAAATTTCTAAATTGAATGTTTATTTACCACATCAAAGCTGTTGGTAAAATCCACTGTAATGACTACAATGTTCTACTATCTACTCTTCACAAATCCACAGACTAATCGTATTTCTTTGTTCCGATTATTAAATTTTCTGGGCTCACTTCTTATTCCTGATCGAGGAATTATTTCTTCTTGCAGCTAGTAACAAATAAACTCACTCTTTTGTTAACTCATAAGTTTAAGATCACAAATGACTTAAAAGTGGCACCTGGCCACAATTCATAAAGTCAGTCTGTGTTCTCAAAGCTGTACCAGGGCATGGAGATGATTTCCTCTTAACTTGAACTGTAAGTATTCTCCAAAAAGCTCTTACATGCAATGTTGCCTTTCGAGACCAGTATAGGTGATGGTAGGAAAATATTTCAGCAATTTCACTGCACTTCGAATCTCCAACTGTATGTGCATATCAGGCTTGTGCTGATAGGACCTTGGGAATAAGGTCCTAATCAAAGATTAGGGCCATGGCCCTCTTGGTTGGAGTCCTCCATGTCCCACTCCACTCACACATGTATCAAGGCTGTTACTGTTGCAAGTTGTGCCCAATCACAAGGCTTTATCTCACTTCCCTGTGGTGAGTTTAGTAATGCAGCTTGGGCAGTAGGCTTTGCCAACATAGCTGACTTTCCCAGGTGTAGGGCACTATAAACTGTACACATGTTGCATAGAGAGTGCCAAATCTAAATGGGGCATAATTTATCAACAGCAAAAGCTTCCATTCCATCAATGTTCAAAATATCTGTGATCATTAGTCCCACATCTTAGGAATCTGCACTAGGTACTCTGGGAGCTGCCATGCTGCCTATAGCCTTGAGAAATCTGATGTTCCTGCTCCATTGCAAGGGCTGGATGCCTTACAAGAATGCTTACTGGGAGACAAGGGCTACAGTCTGTTCCTAGCTCTTGACTCTCTTATGTAACACCTGATTAAGGCTGTGCGTTGATACAACATAATCCATTTTCCATCAAGGCCATCGTGGAGCAGATGACAGAACTTTTGAAGATCAGCTTCTGATACTTGGATCAATCTGGGCTGGCCTTTTAGTATTAACCAGTCAGAGTGTGTTGTAGAATGGTTTGCTCTGCACAACTAGAGCAAGCAGATAAGATGTGATGGGAGCTGAAGAACTGGAACAGTGGCAGCAAGGAAAGAAGGAAGATGAGGACATTGAGCAGAAGGAACATCACCTTAAGACTGATAAACTCATGCAGTGTCAGATGCAACAAGGCAGACAGGACTTCATTGACACCCATTTCCAAGAGATAGGAGTTAGGTGAATTGATCATTCATTGACTGTAAATTTGTTGCTGTTCTACAGTCAAGTGGCTCGTGCCTGTTTGCTAAAGCAAATGCAGTTTTGTTTTCTATTTTCTCCACTTTTGTTGTTTTTTCAATAAAAGTTAATGTTTTTAACTGTTTGAAGGTATTCCAGCATGGGATGTTCACACGCTGAACAATAAGAAGATGTTACAATATGGTAGAGTAGCACTCTCTTACATAGGGTTCTAAAGTGGTATGATGCTAAGAATAGGGAGTCTGTACAGTATGGTTCTTGTAGCTGTGTTTACAATGACTGATAATTAGAAAGGTGATAATGTTAAATAGCACGTCATTTATGAATGTAAGCTTCCATTTGCAATGAAGTGTCAGCCATGTCCCCTGTGCGCACTCAGAAGCTGTACTTTTTCAATCCCCTTGCACTACATGCACTTGGAAGACAGCTCCTGAGGCACATAGCCTGGTGCACAGCTGAGCCTTAAAAATGATCCTGGTGCTAGGAATCCCCACGCGATCACAGTGACTAGTACTTTTGCCATTGGTGAACACATAATAGTGTACTTTGAGCAATATGGAGGTATGCTGCTTACATATTAAAGTGGGTAGCAGAGGATTGCGTGAGATAGCTCACTAGAGCTCACAGAGAGCAACATTCGTGAAATTATGTAAAACTGATACTCAGCTAATTTTTGATACAATTCAGCCAAAAGTTCCAAAGCACAGAGGTGGGCCTGTTACACAGAGGAACAGCATCTTCCACTCCAGTGCTTCCTACATGTCAGTACTTTATCTTAATTAAGGCTTCTCATCCTGCATGCTGCATGGCCATCCCATTCATTCCCTGTTGAGGACCTCTGCTCTTACTCCTTCCCCTCCCTCCTAAAACTGATAGGTTTCCCCATGACCTCACCTTTCACCCACTGGCCTGCACATTAAATTCTTTATACACTCCAATTTCTGCTAGTTACAGTAAAACCTCCCCTTTCAACATTCTGAAGAGACCATTCCCTCTGTGACACTCTATTGCACTGCTCATTCTGATCTAACACACTTTCCATCTCCATCGCACCTTTCCTTTAGATCACAACCTCTGCCTTCATCTTGTTCTCTGTCTATTTTGTAAATCTTTTACTTGGTTCGCTCTTATCTACTTTCTTCCTTCAACTCTTCATGTTACATTCATCTGGCTTTATGTAACAATCCATTCCTCGTTTGGACACAACCTTTGTTTCTTTATAACTCTCTCTGGCTTTTGCATCAAGAAACCTTTTGTCCCTTCATCTCCCTTGGGCATCCCTGAAGGCAGATTTTCTCCTTTGTTCTTCCTGCCAATCCACCAGCCCATCTCCACCTACTGGCTTGAAACTCTTACATTTCTACCTCTCTTCAGTTCTGAGTAAAGGTCACCCACCTGAAGCATTGAACTGAATTTTACCAAAACCTGGCTCAGTATCAGTCTTGGTAAGTTTCAAGTATTACTCTCCATTTGCCCCAGTGAGTTTTCAAGTGCAATTCCCCATAACTCACCTTATGACATATGGACAGGTCCTCTATGGCAACTTGGTCGTGCAATCTTCGCTCAACAATGGCTGAAGAACTTGTCACTGCTTAGATTTCCTGGGATTCCTGGTGCCAGTGCCACGTTATAAATGCCAAACTGTGCATCCAGCCAAGTACTGCCAGTCAAGAGCTGATGCTTCACTGTGTGTGTAGCAGGAGGGGAATGAAAAAGAACAGCATCCTCGAGCACAGAGATAACACAGTTCACAGTACCTTGCAAACACCACTGCACTTTCATAAATGTATTGCTATTTCACATCATCACCTGTCATTGCGAATGCAGCTATTAGAACAGGTTACCCATCCTCAACACTATCCCATCTTAGAACCCTGTCCAAGGGACTACTACACTTTTTCCAATGCCCAGCGTAACCCATCTTCTTTTCGTCATTCAACATGGGGGCATCACGCACTGGAAAACCTTCAAAAAGTTGACATTTACCTATATTGAGTAACAACAAAAATGAAGATAAACAAAGAGGCACTCCCATTGGGAGCATATAGGGACTACTTGTTTTCAACCAAAAACAACTTTACCATTACTGCACCCAGCTCACATCAATTGGATTAGAGTGCCAATTAAGTCCTGGCTGGCTTGTTGTTCTAGATGCTGCAATGACCAATCATGCTGACGGTGATGTTCCTTTTCCTTGTTGTCCTCACCTTCCTCTTCAATGATGCTTTGCTCTCCCAGTTCCTCAGCCTCTATCACATCCCCTCTTTGCCTGCTCCAGCTGTACAGGGCACAGAATGCTATGATTACACAGCGCACTATTGCTGGTGATGGAAGAGAAGCTGTTTCTGTTGATAAGGCCAGCTGTGGTATGATAGGGTACTCTCAACAAGACATGTGTACAATCTATAGTGTCCTGCACCCAAGGGAAGCCAGCTGTGTTGGCAAAACCTACCCTGTCCAGGCTGTGGACCTGACTTCAATACAGGGGCATGAGACAAAGTGTACAAATTACATCAGTAATAGCCTTGATGCATTTGTAGGTTGAGAATTGTAAGATCCCACATAGGTCCCTAGTGGATCCTCAGAATCAGCTGGTTGCTGATTTAGTGATGCCCACCAGAATAAGATCACCACCACTTCTGCAGATCCTGCTCTACGAGGTGGTATAGTCTTCTGATGATGTTCTGGGCTATCCTCAGTCTGTGATGACACTGTGCCTCGTTGATCTGCAGGAAATGGTATCATAGCTGACAGATTTCTCCTCTGTATCCGGAGGGGATGTCAGCTGTGACTTCTTCATGCGGAGACTGCTCAGCAGGCACTGAATGTTGCTGGTCCTGGTCTTGTTTGCGCATCCATTCATCTTCAACCTCTCTGTGTTGTCACAGCATCATGGCCACAGCGATAACAGCCCCTGCTGTGGCTGGATCTATCGTTCATGGTTACCACGACCTCATGTGGGAACATTAACACAGAAAAGGTCCTTAGTAATGTGAGAAGTCAGCATTCACATCAGTCACAAATGATGGCTTAGCACAGTCTCCTTTATACAGAGGGGCCTGCAGGACTAGAGGCCTATGACCAGCAGTGTTCCACAAGGATCAGCACTGGGTCCACTTTTGTTTGTCATTAATATAAACAATTTGGATGAGAATATAGGAGGCACAGCTAGTACATCTGCAGATGGCAGCCATATTGATGGTATAGTGAACAGTGAAAAAGATATCTAAGATTACAAAGTGATCTTGATCAATTGGGTCAATGGGCTGGGGAGTGGCAGGTGGTAAATGTGGGGTTACGGGGATAGGATGGGATGTTTCAGATCCTTCCAAACCCATATACAACATGGATGTTAGAAAAGTCTTCCCAGTATTGTGTACAATACAGCTATGTTTATAGTTCTTTAATATGCACAAAGCAGTTAGGCAACTAGTCCTAGGAACGAGTACTGTTGTGTGGCGAATCAGCCATAGTGAACAGATAAATACTAAAGGAGCAACATATCCATTCACTGTTTTGAATTTTCAGAATGGAATTACTTGAACTAATGCCTCATAAGTTATTTGCTACAGATTCTTCAACTTTACTTTTGAGATTTAGAAATATACCATGATTATCGTCTTACTGCAGCCTTGTTATTGTCTAAAGTGTTTTTATTTGAGTTGTTAATCCACTGCATTCAACAAATGCAATGTTATTGGTTTTAATATTACTCTTACTGCTTCTGATTTCTCCCTCCCTTAAATTATAAACTTGCAATCTTTGTCATATCTTGTCTTAGGAATGACATTACGCCTCTGCCTAGCTTAATATCTGTAAATTATTCTATATTCGCTTAGCTCTATCATAGGTCTCACAGCCACCTTTTCATGATTCAAACTGACAAATTTGCACAATCTTGCTTGTGATGTGCAATCTCTAAATATAATGGCATGTTCTCATGCTTCGTGCAAAGTTATAAAGCATGTCAATTAGTTTTCAATGCAGGTGTATCAAAATTTAAAACCTATTGTTTATGTTTCTTTCTTTAGTTATGCGAAGTTGCTTCTTAGTTCTCATTCTCGATAGTCACATGCTTTTGGTATTTGGTCCAAAAACAACAGAAGAACTGTAGTATTGCAATATGTCACTCATCCATAAATCTTCAATATAGATGGACTGAACCAGTTAAACCCAAGATATGATTGTTGAAATAACCTTCTGAGCGCAATCATTTTTTTCCATTACTGTTCTAACAAGCATCAAGCAGCTGTCAGTATTGGCCTCCTCCTCCATACCCCCTGCCTCGTAAATCTACAGCTGTCAGTGAGGTTTCTAATTATACACAGCTCCTTTTCAGATGGAACACATATATTCAACCACACAGGGATTCAGGTGAAAACAGAGAGCCCAGTGTGAGCAAAAATTCTGAATTAACTAGTCTTGATAACGTTAGGCTTTCAATCTGGTTTTGCATAATCAAATTAAAAAGGCTAGTTTTCTGAAGATTGTTTATGGATGGAATTTAATTTTTAAGCTGACATGAAAATGTCTGTAAATGTATTCATGGATGATAAAATGCTCGTTACTATCAAGGATCTGATTCCAGTTGGTTTTTTGTTTTAGTTTATTAGATCATATGAGAGAGAATTTGATCACTAAATCTCAGAATTCTGAACAACTGAAAAATGTACATTTTCAGTTAAACATGACTAGATGTTACATTTCTAGTAACATTTACATTTACATTTAAAACATTTCTTTCTTGAATATGTAGTAAATTTTGGTGTTTAATTTCCTCTTGTGCAATTTTGCATGCAGCTCTAAATGCAATTGTATAGATTCTTTCAGTATTATGATAACATAGTTATTAACATATTATTATCCTTCAACAAAGAATGGACTTACATGTATTTGCATGGCATGGTCAGTCCAGATCGTAATAGGCTGTTCTGTTTTGTAGTTATGCATCTGTAAGGAGCAGTTCATACACTGAATCACAAAACAAGGTTTGACAATACATGGCAACATTAATTGAAAATTAAAGTCTCTTTTATGTGTTTGGTATAGAATAACGAAAAACATTGAATAAACATTTATTCATTAGCTTTTAAGTGATTTATACATTATTTTAAGAGACATGGATGAATATTAAACCACAAACACTCAAGGTGAAAAGATCAGAAAATATTAAGAACTGCAACACTGCCCAAAATAATCAAGAGTTGGGCCAAAATTGATAACTTATTTTTCTCTTTCAGAAACTGAACAAAAATGTTGCTATCATCATTATTTTATGATCAAATTTCCAAAATTTGTCAATACATTTTGCTTTTTCTTCACATAGCGAGTGGCTGAATAGACTGGAGCTTAGTTATCCCTGGAGGGTCGGAGGCTGAGGGGTGACATTACGGAGGTTTATAAAATCATAAGGGGCATGGATAGGGTGAATAGCCATGGTAATTTTCCTAGGGGTGGGGGAGTCCAAAACTATAGGGTATAGGTTTAAGTTGAGAGGGGAAAGATTTAAAAAGGAACATGAGGAGCAACCTTTTCATGCAGAGGGTGCTACGTGTATGGAACAAGCTACCAGAGGAAGTGGTGGAGACTGGTACAATTTCAACATTTATAAGGCATCTGAATGGGCACATGAATAGGAAGGATTGAGTGGGATATGGGCCAAATGTTGGCAAATGAGACTAGATCAGTTTAGGACATCTGGTTGGCATGGACGTGTTGGATTGAGTGGTCTGTTTCCTTGCTATGTGACTCTATGACAATTAACTTATTTATAAGAGAAATTGAACACATCAGTGTTCGCATGCCCCAAAGAGTACCTGAGATACTAACCTGCAGTTTTCTGTATTTTGTCCATATATTACTTTGCAAACATTCTTGTGTATTTTGCCTTCCAGCTGTTTACAGGCAACGACATATTAGCAGAACAGCAAAAGCTTTGTTAAAAGGGACTGGACTGAAAGAATATTGGGAACTCAATTACCATTTGTTTCTCTGCATTTTTAACCTTAATTCTGCGGTATTTTACACAAAGGCTAAATCTGCTTCAGCAAAGAAGAACATGGTAATGTTTAACTGCAGTTATATAAAATAGGTAAAAAAACAATACTACATATTAATCAATAACTAGTTTTCCAGCTTCATGCAAAATATTACAACTTATTTTATAATAAATGCCATTTTGATAAATGCCTTGCATGGTCAGGAAATGTTATTTAGACGATACCCTGTTCAACCAGGGGATTGAAGTATGATACAAATAAACAATTGTTCATGTCGGAATCATGAAGTGTAAACTGCCTTCAAAAAGTGAAGTCAAACTCCTATAAATATTTTGTCCCATATATTTTTCATTTTAAATGAGTCATGCAGCATTTGCTGCAGGATATTTTTATTGTTTATAATCTGTTAAAGTTTTATTTAATTTTTTTCCTCCAGACTACTCCCTGAGAAATGTTATTTGACAACTGCATTTAATAACTCTCACACTACATTACAAATATGTATGTTAAAAGGTATTGTGCCAAATGGCTAGACAATTCTGTCTTTTCCATATTTGGATAACTGGACTTTATTCAGTTTATTTGTACTAGGTACTGAGGCACGAGGCTAAATATTCAGTGTTGTATAGTTAAATGCTTACCATAGTAGGAGGACGTGGAACAGATTTAAAACCTTCCACCTTGAAGTCATGTCCTGTTACGGTCAGCGATTCCATTGGTTGTAAAGTTGAGGCAGCTTCCTGTGCATCAAATATATCTTTGCTGAAACATGAAGAAAAAAGGTACATGAAAATGGTGACTAAATGTTCATTCAGCATTGTATCAACAAGCATTAAGTTTGCTGCGTGCCTACCACTACCATTAGATGTAAACACATAAAGAATTGAAGGAAGGCAGCAAGACGCCTCTAAAATTATCACATGCCACATATGGCTTACATATGGTGACATAAGCCAGATGAAACAAATCAGCTGGATTGAGGTCTTTCTTTAAAAGTCGAGATCCATAATAAGCTGAGGAAATGTCATTCAATTAAGCCATCTAGAGTGTGGCACACCAGGTATTTGTGTCAGAGGAAGTAATACATCAAAGAGAATTTTAAAAAAGCAGATGTGCATTATGGCCAATGGTTCCAAGTGAGCTTTTTGAAAACATTTGACTCACCAAAGAATATGGTATGAAAATAATAAAAGAAACAAACTAAACTTTTCCAGTTATCTCAATTAAAACATAGAGGTTTTACAAGTTTCAATCTTTTGGCTAATTTCAGAAATTTCACCTAAATATCTAATTAGATGTTGAGTGCTCGGTTTGACTTAGATACGAAGCCCAATAGTGAATAAGCAACTACAATAAAATGTAAATAAAATTTTGAAAGGAGCCCAATCAGGATAAAACAAGTTGTTGGAATTCAAAAGGAGGATATAGTTTTCCATTTAAATAATTTTCAATAATGACCGAAGAAATTATTTCCAGAAATAGAAAATAAAATGGAACGCTTGTGTTTTCACACAAAAATGGAAGCAAGCTCAAACCAGATTTCATACTTCATATATGAAAGCAGAGTATGCCAGTCAACCAGTTCACTTGACCTGCACTTTGTTTCATTTACCTGTAATCTGGTAAATTCCTATTTGCCCAAATGTTCCAACTGCCATGTTAAAGAGTCAACAGCGGCAACTTTTCTTTTAATTCATTCATGCAATGTGGTCACTGCTAGTTAATAAAAAGTATTGTGATCGATTTTCACTGCTTTGATTTCAGTGTCAATACGAAAGTATTAAAAGAAGTCAGTGAGGTTTTAGTTGATTTAAAAATGTATTTGAAGGTCATTTAGTGCAAAATGGGTTAGGAAGTGGAGGTGGAGTGCTAATGTAAATGGACTAGCAATCCAGAACCCCAGATCAATATTCAAGTGACATAAGTTTTAATCCCACCATAGCAGATGGTAAAATTTGTATTCAATAAAAATCTGGAATAAAGAGCTGGCCTAATGGCAATAATGTAGCTACCGTTGATTGTCTTAAGAAAACCCATCTGGTTCACTAAGGTACTGTAGGGAAGGAAATGTGCTGTCCTTACACTGTCTGGCCTACATGTGATTGCAGACCCACAACATATGGTTGACATTAGGGATGGACAATCATTGTGACACCCATATCCCATTAAGAAATTTTAAAAAAGAACTCTTCAAAAGGTGAAAAAACAAGAAGTTTAGCAAATTAATAATTGGCAAAACAACATAGTAGTGTGAGTTCGTCTGTATGGTGTTTGTGTTACGGACTGAAGTGATAAAATTGCCTTCTACCCTTTTCAGGATTGGATAGATCAATACCATTGGGGAAAACAGGCTGATGCTTTTCGTTGCCCAGGGAAACCTCAAATAACATTTTGTCAGACCAAATAATTTGGAAACTTTGCTCAAATGTTTAGTATTTGTGTATGTTGTCCTGCAATACCAGAATTAATTTCTTGTTGTAAGTACTGGGAACCTTCTTAGTCTTTAAGATCCTTGGATCTGAAATTGACCCTGCCAAGAATACATAAATGAGTCCGGGAAAGGGAGGTCCTCAGAGGGCAGTTTTGGACGCACGAAGCTCATTTCTGCATGGTAACAATCCCACAAACAGACACTAATTGAAAAGTCTCAAAATTATATTTGTAATTATATGTTTATTAATTCACTTTTTTGGAATTAGTGCAGCAGAAGCGTAAAGTCTAAAACTGGTCATTTAAAAACCTAGTAGTCCTGTCAATTTTTTCAGCTTGTATGTGCAATGATAAAATGTGTGACTAATTGCTTTGTACACAAAGAGGGGGCAATGAAGCCCCTTCGAAGAAATGTTGAAAATGTCAAAAATATTATCAATTCAGGACTGAAAATATGAAAAAAAGTACACAGATTTTGTGATCCAATGTGCATAGAAGTAGAAGCTATAATTGTTTAGTATTAGGACAAAACAAATTTTATCAATGGCTATTTGATGGTATAGCAATTGAGAACTGCTGAAAACAGACAGTTTTCAAAGCTTTTCATCTTGCACTCATCAAGACAATTTGTAAGAATACCAATGTCAAGAAATTATAATATTTTTATATTGCATGAGAAGAATGTGCTGACTGGTTATCAAAAGGACTGATTGGTGGAGGCATTGCCATGGAGTATGTAGTTATGTTTTAAAATGTCAGATAAATCAAAATCCTTCCACTTCCTCAGTCAGTTATTACCTTATTTTGTGATACATATACTTTTCAATCAGTTGCTTCCTTATTCCTATTAAAAAAGAACACTGGAATATTACATGTCCAACATGACCGTATATAATTGACAAGTTCATTTTAGGATTGTTTATACAATAAATAATGCAACTAACTATGTATACTGGAATATAAATTGCAGTCTGAAATATTTCTTAAGAATATAAACAAGATTGACAAAATTGCGTAAAGTAAATTATTCACTGTATTCAAGAATTTAAATCTGAAGATCACAAATCATGAAAGTTAAAAGCAAGGAAATCGTGAATAATAAACAAATTTAGTTAGAACTTTTTTCATACTTAAGTTTTGGAAATAAGTTATTTCAGAGATAGTAGGAACTGCAGATGCTGGAGAATCTGAGATAACAAGGTGTAGAGCTGGATGAACACAGCAGGACAAGCAGCATCAGAGGAGCAGGAAGGCTGACGTTTCGGGCCTAGACCAAAA
>NC_063332.1:49195577-49210124 GCF_021869965.1 Rhincodon typus | reverse complement strand
AAAAGACCCTTCTGAAGAAGGGTCTAGGCCCGAAACGTCAGCCTTCCTGCTCCTCTGATGCTGCTTGGCCTGCTGTGTTCATCCAGCTCCACACCTTGTTATCTCTACCTTCTTTTCTTTCTACTTTTGAATTCACATTCCAAACTAAGAATATTATAAATTTCCATCAAACCACTTAGATCAAGCTAAATTTGAAATAACAAAAACCTACAATGCAAAGCACTGACACTTATACTTCCTGTGGTGAAATAAAGTGATAAAGTCAGAGAAATATAGAACAGACCTTTCAGTCCAAATCGTCCATGACGACCAGATATTCTTTATAAGTCTAGTCCCATTTGCCAGCATTTGGCCCATATCCCTCTGAACCCTTCCTATTCATATACCCATCCAGATGTCTTTTAAATGTTGCAATCGTACTAGCCTCCACCACTTCCCCTGGCAGCTCATTCAATATACTCACTACTCTCTGCGTGAAAATGTTGTCCCTTAGGTTCCTAGAAATGAGGATTGAAAAAAATTCCCTCTTCATCTCAAATATCAAAAGAATATTTCTCATAATCACACACAGTAAGTGTTATTAGGCTGACTGAATGCATGGATGTTCTCACCCGCAATCCATATATATACACACTTTTTCCAGCAAGGGTCCCTAGATCAGGGTGTAGATGCCTAACTGACAATTTTTATTCCTTTGCTAGCATAATGGACAATTTCAGTATTCTAAATGATGTGTCAATGTGAAGCCAGCTCAGCACAGACTGTACTCAGTAACTCATCACAGATCCCTTCCTTTGCTATTTGAGTAGTTCTGAATATATCAGTAAAAAAGACAGTTGTTAGAAGCGTGGCAATTCCTGAGAGGAGACTGTCAATTTGTAGATGATTAATAATAAATTGTCAAAAGCTTCAATAAATGCTTCACATCAAAGTACTTTGATGGAGTTTCAAACTGATGAGCTTCAGTTGGTCTGGGTGTGCTGACAGAAGGACTGAATTATCATTCTATACTTATCGCTGCACAATATTGTAATGAAAGCCAAAGGAACAGTCAGACATATTACAGTGCATGACATGTACTGAGCAGCCAGACCTCTCAAACTCACAGCCTCAAACTCATCCAATCTGGCGTAGCAGACTTTTTTTTAAAATTCATTTGTGGGATGTGAGCATCACTGGCTGGCCAGCATTTATTGCCCATCCCTAGTTGCCCTTGAGAAGGTGGTAGTGAGCTGCCTTCTTGAACTACTGCAGTCTACCTGCTGTAGGTTGATCCACAATGCCCTTTGGGAAGGATTTCCAGAATTTTGACCCAGAGACAGTGAAGGAACGCCGATATATTTCCAACAGTGAGTGGCTTGGAGGGGAACTTGAAGGTGGTGGCGTTCCCATATATCTATAAGGGCCATAAGGCCCTTGTCCTTCTAGATGGAAATGGTCATGGGTTTGGAAGGCGCTGTCTATGGATCTTTGGTGAATTTCTGCAGTGCATCTTGTAGATAGTACACACTACATGATAACTAATTTGTTGATCAGTTGTTTTCCTTAGATCAGATCCAACTAGTAGGGTTCGGAGCCAGAAAGTAAAGATCAGTGATAAGGGCTGATGGATTAGATTGTGGTTGCAATGGGCTGATAGCAGAAATTTGGGATGGTTGATAGGGTCCCCCAATGCAGAACTGGGATTAGTTTCTCAGACTTCCTTGGTTCCCTCATCATGTAAATGATTTGTCTTCTTTTTGGTTAATCAGTACGGCTGGTCTCCCTAAGTATATCTCACAATGATGCAACTGTTCAGGGTAAGCCTATGTTGCAGTAGAGACCACAAATATTTGTTAAGTTGTTAATTTATAAAATCAAATACACTTGCTACAGGTATGTGGTAAGGACAATTTAGCAATTGGCATATTTCCAGTTCTGAGTTTGTGCACACATGGTGGGGTCTCAGCAAATGTGGTTTCATTTATAGGCCATTGTGTTTAACTTTAAATCACTACCATGCACAGATATTTTTAATAATTGGAAGTAAATGTCTTCTCTTGGTTTCATATGATATAAATCAGGCAGCTGAAGTGTAAAGGATGCAGCATGGACATCTGTGCTTTAAGATAACATAAAAATGCTAATTGCTTGGACCCTGTTGAATTATGTTTATAGTATTGGGATAAATTATACATAATTCCACAACACAACAATCATAATGTCCAAAATTTCTCAACATGTCAAAATCAATGCTCCTTATTCATTCAGTATTGGGTAAAACATTTGCACAGTTCCAAGAAAGTAAAATTATGTCATCTACCAATGAGATTAAGTGAATGAAGCTATAAATGATGATAATTATCACAAATTATGTTAAATTTGAGGTTGTTATAATCATTATTGAAAGACTACTATCCTTTTTTGCAATTTCACTTAATTGCTACAAACTCTCTTCTGATGATTCACATTGCCAATAAAATAACAGGTGTTGATTCAAGGATGCTTAATCCTGATCCAGATTATATCTAAAAATGACATTACAACTGTGTATAATTGTAATTATCTGAACTACTAAGACATTTTTGGCACAAAAGGACATGTTTCTTCACAGTAACCTGCAATTAAATGCTCACTAAAAGTCACAGATGAGCTCTGAGGTGCAGGATCATGTGCTGTGTGTCAGAATGTTCAAACAGGAATAAACCCTCTTGGAAAATGTGAAGTTGATTGATGACAATTTATTGTTCAGACAGTGCCATTGCCTCATGATTAACAGTTAACCTTTTTTCTACAAAATTAAAATATTGTGGATGTCAGAAATCTGAAATAAAAGCAGAAGATGTTGGAAATAGAATAATCATGAGGTCTGGTAGCATGTATCCTGACGAAAAATCATCATTTTGAAAGATTAACTCTATCTCTCTTCACAGCTGCTGAGTATTTCCTGTATTTTTGTTTTAATTTCTGGTATCTTTTTTCCAATTATAGACTTCCCACTTTAGCTTATAAGAACAGAACATATTCCTACTTCAAGCACCAAAGAAATATTGATGAGCTCTGTTATTCAGGGGCCTTCTGCATACACATTGGAAATTACTGAACATAGGATTAAGTAACACAATCAACTGAATGATCAGCAATTACAAGGCTCCCCGACAGTGGCACAACGCGGTAAAATGTGGCATCAGGCAAACCCAGACGAGATACAGCATAGGCAAACAGCAAAGTGATGTTGCTGCTTTTTTGTTAGGTTGATAAAACATAACTCCAACTCTTGAAAATCCCTTCTCTTGCCATCATGAACAGGATCCAGTGATGGACTGGTGCAATATGTGCTTTGTTTTTTAACAGGCCGTGGGCATCATTAGCAGGGCCAAAGTTTGTTCACTATCCCTCATGCCCTCAAACTGAGTGGCTTGCTTGGCCATTTGTGTCTTGTTGTGTGTTTAGGGTCTAACTCTGTTTACTCTCTCAAAGTAATGCTGCTGGAGTCCATGGAACATTTGAAGGAACTCTTTATTTGTTGACCGGCACACACATTTTCTCAACACTAGATTAGGGCTCCCGCTCCTTTCCGGTTCTCACTACATGACTCTAACAGTTAGTACATCAGCATCATGCATGATTTTGATGTTAATCCCATTACTCTACTATTTCAATTAGCAGCTAAGTGGGAGACAGAGGGTGGTAGTATAGTCATGTTGTTCAGACTAAAGGCCTGAGACTAGTGGTGTGCCACAAGTGCTGGGTCCATTGTTGATCATCATTTATATAAACAATTTGGATGATAATATACGAGGAATGGTTAGTAAGTTTGTGGATGACACCAAAATAGATGGCATCGTGGACTGTCAAGAGGCTGTCTAAGAGTACAATGGCATCATGATCAACCGGGCCAGTGGGAAAGGAATGGAAGATGGAGCTTCATGCTGATAAATACAAGTGTTGCATTTTGGTAAGACAAACCAGGGCAGGTCTTAAACAGTTAATGGTAGGGCCCTGAGAGTGTTGTTGAATAGAGAGACCTAAGGGTGCGGGTATATAATTCCTTGAAAGTGGTGTCACAGTGGTGAAGAATTCATTTCGCATGCTTGTCTTCATTGGTCAAAGCATTGAGTACAGTTGGGACATCATGTTACACCTGGACAAGACATCAGTAAGGCCACATTTGGAATACTGCATACAGTTCTGTCACCCTGACATCAGAAGGATGTTATTAAACTGGAAAGGGTGAAAAGAAGATTTACAAGGATGTAATTGAGACTTGAAGGTTTGAGTTATAAGGAGAGGCTGGATAGGCTGGGACCTTTTCTTCCCTGGAATGTAGGAGGCTAAGGGGTGACCTGATAGATAAAGATTTATAAAATCATGAGGGGCATAGAAAAGGTGAATAGACAAGGTCTTTTCTCCAGAGTATGGGAGTCCAAAACTAGAGGGCATAGATTTAAGTTGAGAGGGAAAACATTTAAAAGGGATCTGAGGAGCATTTTTTTCACACAGAGGGTGGTGCATATATGGAAAGAGCTGCCAGCGGAAGTGTTATAGGTGGGTACGATTACAGCATTTAGAAGAAATTTGGCCAGGGACATGGACAGGAAAGGTTTAAAGGGATATGGGCCAAATGCAGGCAGGTGGGACTAGTTCAGTTTAGACATGGACAAAGGCCTGTTCCCATGCTGAATGACTCTATGACACTGTGACTAAGTATCACGCACACTGTGAGGGGTTAGGGGTCACATGATGAGCTGACCACAGGTAAAGACTACAGATTTCCTTCCCTAAAAGGACGCATCATTGAAAATGATGAATCTTTTTTGTAACCGTCAATGGTAGTTTCATGGTTACCATTACTGACACTAGAGACATCAATTCTCAATTAAAAATATTTATTAATTAATTGAATTTAAATCCCACCAACTGCCATAGAAGGATCTGAATCAACATCTCCAGAGTATTAGCCTGGTTTACTGACATTGCCACTATGCTACATCTATCCTAATGTACTAAATGGTTGTGCTTCACTGTTGACTGTTTGTTATTTGTAATAGAAACTATGCCTGATTCTTGTTAATGTGCAGAAATGAAGGTTACTTAAATCATTCGGTATTACTCAAACAACTTCGTATCATTTCAAGAGACAAATATGCTGCCAATTACCTGGTAAGCAAATAAAGGATTAATTGAAAATAATAATTCTATATTGAGAATTTCCCAATTCTGGTTTTAAATTTCCCATGCTAGAGGGCCTCCTGGAGGCAGAGGGTGAACAGCCAGAGGTTGTGGTACACATTGGTACCATTGGCAATACATTCAGGAGGTCCATTTTAGATTAGGTACTATGCAATGTGAGAGGAATAATTGGTAATGTAGTTGTGAGAGACCCCTTAGGGATGAATGATCATAAAATGATACAATTCTCCGTCAAGATGGAGAATGAGATCATTGATTCTGAGAGTGTGGGTCCTATTCTCCTTCACTTATGGAAACTGCAATGGTATGAAGCATGAAGTGGCGATGGCAGATTGGCAAATGACAGGAATGACAGCAGACAGGTAGTGACAAACATTCAAACTTTCTGGCCCAAGAGTGCAAAGAGAACAATGGCCAAACCAGTTGGCAAGAAAAAACAACAGACCTCGAGAATTAGAAACGGTATAGAAATCCACAAAGAGGGACCAAGGGATTGATTTAGAAGGGGGAAATAGAGTAGGAGAGTAAGCTTGCGGGGAATACAAAAATTGACTGTAAAAGTTTCCACAGGATTGGAAAGAAAGAAGATTGGTGAAAACTAATGTAGGTCCCTTACAGTCAGAAATGGGAATATTTATAATGGGGAACAAAGTAATGGGGCTAATGAACTAAATTTATATTTCGCTTCTGTCTTCCTAAAGGAGTACATGAATAACGTATCCGAAACGATGGGGAACACATGGTCTAGTGAGAGGGAGGAACTGAATCAAATCTACATTAATAGAGAAATGGTATTGAGAAATTGATGGGATTGAAGGCCGACAAATCCCTGATAATTTACATTTCAGAGTACTGAGGAGGCCATAGACATAGTGAATGTATTGGTGGTCATCTTTGAAGTTCCTTTAAACTTTAGAGTATTCCTACAGATTACTTCTCTCTCTCCACAGAGCAGCTGCGACACCTGCCGAGGTTCTTTTTTCATTTCTGTTTTTCTTATTTTGGATACACCTCATCTGGGCCTGGGGGTTTGTCCACTTTCAAGCCTGTTACAACTTTTAATACCTCCTCCCTCCCAATGCTAATTTGTTTAAATCTATCACAGCTTCCCTGGTTTCTAGAGCTGCCCAAATTAACCAAAAAATCCAACGGTGAGGTTGGTTGAGTGATTAACTCTGAAATGACAGGGAGATGATAACATTTTAAGAGAGGGCATGCACTGGATGTGCAGGTCCAAACGCGTGACAATCAAGGTCTGCATTCTGTTCCCCCTTCCCTTCAATGCTGGCACTTTTGCGGGGCTGAATTTCTTGTAGTTACAGTAGTTTGTTTGTGGTCATCTTGGTGGAGGGGTTGCATCTGAATTATTTTGCTTTCAGGCTCAGTACCTGTTCCAGCCAGTTCCCGATCAGACACTTGTTTTTCGTGCGGTCCTCACTGAGGTCGAGTTCCGCCGCATGATGGTCCTGTACCTCCGCCGCAGGCTGCGCCTCGCCTTCCGGCTGACATTCGGGGCGGGGGCTCTGTGCTGAGACCGGCGCTGCACTGAGGCCCGGACATCCATCTCCGTCCCTGTCCGCTGGCCTGGCTGGGTATCCGGGCCCTCCCCGTGCCTCTCCTCCACCGTGTACAGGCGCTAAACTGGCCGCTGCAGACTCGTCGCACACCACCTGCTCCATGGGCAGAGAGAGACTCGCCCTGCCGCCGCGAGCCCTTCTCCAAAATGTAACAACTCAACCCGTTGCCTGGAAACCGGTGCGATGGGGCCGCGTTCGCCATAGCAACTGTAAACAAACTGGGGACCCGGATTCCCGCGGAGCACCAGCTCACTGCAGCTCCAACTCAACTCGCACTTTCTCACCGGAACAGGGTTACAGTGAGTGTACCTGAATAAATTAGCTTTTAGATTACATCCACAGCACAGAAACAGACCCTTCAGTTCAACCAGTCCATGCCGACGATAATCCCAAACTAAACTATTCCCACCTGCCTGCTCCTGACCTATATCGCTCCCCCCACCCCCAAATCTTTCCTATACATGTATCTATCCAAATGTCTTTTAAACTTTGTAATTGTGCCCGCATCCACCACTTCTTCAGGAAGTTCATTCCACATGCGAACCGCCCTCTGTGTAAAAAAATTGCCCGTGGTGTTCTTTTTAAAATCTCTCTCCTCTCACCTTAAAAATGTGCCCCCTCATCTTGAAAACCCCCATCCTAGGGAAAAGACAACTGCCACTAACTACTTCTATACCTCTCATTATTTTATAAACTTGTATAAGGTCACCTCTCAACTTCCGACACTCCAGTGAAAAAAGTCCTAGTCTATCCAGCCTTTCTTTACAATTCAAATCTTCCAAACCTGGCAACATCCTGATAAACCTCTTCTGAACCCTCTTCAGCTTAATAATATTCTTCCTATAACTGGGCGACCAGAACTGGACACAGTGTTCCAGAAAAGGTCTTACCAATGCCCTGTACAATCTCAACGTGACTTCCTGAGTCTATATATATTCTGAGGTTAGCTTCTATATCAAATTTACACAATCATTCCTTTTGACCCAATATATTCATATCTTTGAATTAAAGCAAAATACAGCAAATGGTGGAAATCTGAAACAAACATAGAGAATGCTGGAGAAACTGAGCAGGTCTGGCAGCATGTGTGAAAACAGAAACAGAGTCAATGTTTCACGGCCTGAATGACTGTTCTCAGAACTATCCATTCCATACTGTTTCTGTACTCCATACCAGTTTCCTCCTCACTTATAGTACTCCTACTTATCACAGAACCATAGAATTGTTATCATGCAGAAAGGTCATTCTCTCATTGCATCTGTCTTGGCTCTTGGAGCATCCTAACTTAGTGCTAATCTCCTGCCTTTTCCCTGTAACATGTGAACTGTCTTATTTGAGGAGGGACATAGTTTCATTGGAGGCATTTCAGAGGAGGTTGCCAATTGATTCCAGAGATGAGGGACTTGTCTTATGAAAAGACATTGAGCAGTTTAGGCTGTACTCTCTGGAGTTTAGAAGAATGAGAGGAGATCTAATTGAGACACATAAAATGCAGGCAAGATTTTCCTGATGATAGGAGAGTCCAAAAGCAGGAGTTGTAGCTTAAGGATACAGATAAACCTTTTAGGACTGAGGTGAGAAGAAATGTTTTCATCCAGACAGTGATGAGCCTGTGGAATTCACTACCACAGAAAGTGGTTGAGGCCAAAACATGTGTTTTCAAAAAGGAAATAGATGTAGCTCCTGGAGCTAAAGGGATCAATATATATGAGAGCAAGATTGGGTTTAGGGTTTTAGAGCTTGATGATCAGCCATGATCATAGTGGATGGCAGAACAGGCTTGAGGGTCGAATGGCCTGCTCCCGCTCCTATCTTCTATGTTTCTATGCTAAAGTAGATATAGAGAGGAAGTTCCCTCATTGGGACAATCTAGAACAAAAAGTTACAGTCTTAGGACAAAGGGTAGCAGATTCAAAATGGAGATGAGGAGAAAAGGGTCATGAATCTGTATCTGAAAATTCAGTATCTGTGGAGTTGCAAATTGTACTGAACATTGTGCAGTCACCGTGAACATCCCCAATTCTCACTTAAGGATGGAGGGAAGGTCGTTGATGAAGATGGTTGGGCCTAGGACACTGCCCTGAGGAACTCCTGCAGAGATGTTCTGGAGCTGAGATCACTGACTTGCAACAACCACAACCACCTTCCTTTGTGCCAGGTATGATCCCAACCAGCGGAGAGTTTGCTCCCAATTCTCATTGATACCAATATTGTTAGGACTCCTTGATACCACACTCGATCAAAAGGGCAGTCACTGTCACCTCACCTATGGATTCTACTGTTTTGTCATGTTTGAACTAAGGCTGTATGAAGTCAGGAGCTGAGTGGCCCTCCAGAACCTAATGAAAACCGAAAGAACTAAAAATGCTGCAAATCAGACCCTTCAGAGGAAGGGTCATAACGGTCATCAGACCCAAAATGTTAGCCCTGATTTCTCTTTACAGATGCTGCCAGTACCGTTGAGCTTTTCCAGCAATTTCTATTTTTGTTTCTGGCGGAACCTAAACCGAGCATCTGTGAGCAGGTTAACCTTCGATCTCTCAACCTTCTTTTCTATTTTGTTTCCACAGTTTCACTGCTTTCTTGGTGAAGATACTTCCCCTAAATTCTCAAACAGATGACTATGACATTTTTATGAACTTAGCTGAATGAAAATGCCCTTGATGTTGTTTGTCTAATAGGTTGATGTGATGTAATTGACATCTGGGTGAAGAAGGTTAGCAAGCTTTCTGTTTTGTGCCGCATTTGTTTCTTATTTTAAGACCACACATTGCTAGCAGCAATGCAAAGGAAAGAGCCACATGTGTAAGTGTCTCCTGGTCTTTGCGCAGCCTCCCCATTGGGAAGTCTTTAGCTATGTCTTCATGTTACAGCACCCAGAAACTTTGCCCCTTGCAGCCTCACAACTTAAGAGGTTTGATCCCCAGGCATGGAGTGTTCAGGAGGACTGGCATGTGAACATGCCTGGCAGTCATGAACCGAAACCTCCAGTGCTGAGGAAACAGCTCCATTACCTTGGGATATTTTCAAGCGAGTAACCCTGACAAAAATTCCGGAGCACGGCACAGGGACCGACTGACATCTAATACATCATATTTCTGGCAACTACTGCAAACAAGTTGGTGCCAAACCTAGAGCTTTGCTTTTCTCTGGATACTACTGGGAAATCAGGACAAATTAAGCTGTTCGAGCAGCCCAGCATTTCTATAAATTTTGCCCAGACTTGTGGTCTTAGAGAGGATATTTCAGTTTTGCTGCAGAGCATTAGCACAACACAGGAGACAGCAGTTATAAGCGATAAGCCCAACTCGAATGCTGTTGGGGATGAATGCTACCAGCAGTCTCTTACAGTAGAAGGCCCCATTAGGTCCCACCAATCAGCTATTGACTAACTCAAGTAAGGCTGCCCTTGATACAGTCCATTGATTTCAATGGGGGCTTGAAGCTTAGGATGTCAGTTGAAACAGTGGACAGAAACCCTTGCACAAGGCATAAAGAAAACAAAGATGCCAGCTTTTTGATTAGTATGCTGGATCATCAGGATCATTGCATGGGTTGACAGATGACTTGTTGATAATGTGAACCAGTGATTAGCACGGAACTGGGTAAACTGAACGTCGACATGGATAAGAGACCAGGCTTACAAAAGTGGACCATCAAAACAAAAACTGGCAGGGAAAGAGGTCAGAAGGAATGTGTAAGCAGAGTATATGCTTTGCAGTAAGGAATCCACTATGCTCATCCCTCACAAATTGTTTAGAAAATGTTCTCTTCATCCGCCTCTCAATTCAGTAGGGCTAATTAACTGCTCTAACAATATGCTCCCAGACTGAGGGGGAAGACCAGTTCAATGAGGAATTTGGCTGTGCTATTAGCAATATCCCAAATCAGAACATCTTTATCTACTAGAAAATTTCAGTGTAAAAGTGGATACAAATCAAATGGCTTGACCCCTGCTGTCTCACACATCATGGCCTGAGAAAGATAAATGAGAAAGGACAAACACTACTTGAGGTTTGTTGTCACCACAAACTTTGTGTAACCAACACCTTCTTTAAAAACAGACTGTGGCACAAAGTGTCCTGGAGGCATGATCAGGGCATTAGGACCAGCGAAATCTGATGATCACCTGGTATGTCTTTCTGAACTGCATTCTTAATATGTGCAGTCACCGCAAATGTTGGCTGTAATATAGATCAGGACTAAAATGTTTGAATTTTTTTCATTCAAAGGAAAAATGTTGTCCTTTTACACAGTACGCTGTCAGTAATATTCCCTCTCCAGATGCAATTTATGATTAAAAAACAGTTCCTCAACTCAATTGACCAGGCTGTCTCCGGCATTCTCACACAGAGTGTGGAAACAAAACCAAACATACTTTGAGACACTTTCTAAGATCACTGTAATGGAACATGTGATTGAAGCCAGACCGCTTTCTTTAATTCCAAAAGAGCTCCAAATGAGAAAATTCTGAAAGCGCTGGAGCTGCTCAAATTAAAGTCCAGCCAAACCAGTGGTGTGCTAAAGGTTATTTATTACAACTTTGTTAGAAATATCCATTTATCTCTTGACACAGGGAATGTTATGCGCATATGTGAAGGGATCAAAAAGGCCGTCAGGAAAGAAAAGAGCTCTACTGGAAACCTAGGCAGTGCAGGGTATCATTGCCTGCAAGTAGAGAGCTACAGCTGGAGAGACAGTGAAACACTTGTCAGTAAAGAAGTTCCAGAAACCTGACTGTCATGGAATGGCTGAATATTAAATCCACTGTCAAGAAGGTGAGCAAAGTTATAGACTCATTTGTTAAAGGTGTTGATGCTATATTCCCTGAACTCATCAAGCATGGGAAACAAGCACTTCTGCAGCATCAACACAAATTTACCTGTCTCTGTGAAAGGAGGTGGCAGTGTTCCAGGTTATACAGATGCAAAGATTCTGAGCCTGTACAAGTGCAAATATGACATCAACAATTGCAATAATTTCAAGACATCTGCCTGCTGATTATCTTGGAGAAGTAATTTCCTGTGTTGCCTTTATCAGACTTCAGGTCCTGGCTGAATGTAACTATACTGAACTGCACATATTAAAGCTCCACAATAAGCAGCAATCGGTCACTTCACTGTAAAATCAATGCACACATTCCGAAAGCTGCAACTGTTATGGACAGGTTACATAAGATGATGTGTGATAACATACCCTAAGCAAAAGGAAAGACTGATTATGTCTACCGTCTCAGATGTATCCTCAGCATTTCTTGCCAAGAGAAGGTCTCAATTCAGGGGTCCTGGAATGTGCTAATTTCATCAGCATACACACGCAGCTAAGCCAGCAATGGTTCAGTTCCTCAGCCATATTCATTGGATAAATGATGGCTATCTGCAGACCTGGCCTTTTGGCGGTGACCTCTTGAGCATCCACACCTCAATGAGAATGTCACCAGCAAGTGAGATATGAAGCTGGTGGACAGTGTCACTAACTGTGTCAACACTGTTTCCCATTGTGGGAGAGACTACAACGAGGGAACACAGTATAAAAAGAAGTGATTTCCCATTAAGACAAGAGTAAGAAGTTTTTTTTCTGTCGGGAGTTGTGAGTTTTTATAACCCCCCTCACAAGAGTTTGGTGGAGACAAAGTCTTTGAATATTTTTAAGGCAGAGGTAAGTAGATTATTGAAAGCTCTGAGCAGAAATGAGAACCTCCACCAGCTGAGAAGAGAGCCCAGAGAAAACAGAGGCCCATGAATTTTATACCTTCTCGGCCCTGTGTTCCACTTCAGCAAGCCCAGCAGAGACTACCATGCATGTATGAGGCAAACCAGAAAATGCTAACACAGTTTTTGCTATGAACTAGAATATTAGAATATCTGGACAATAAAGGATATTCTAATATGTTAATTCATAGTAAAAACTATCATCTTATGAGAGGTAGGGCTAGTATTGCGAGCCCTTTGTTTTAAAAAGCACCACAAATATAATGAGGACAAGAAATCATGTCTTGTTAATAAAATGGGAATGAAGCTACTTGTGTTAGGTTCCCTCAGTGAAATTATTTCCCTGAGTTTCCTCATGTTTTTGACCTTTCTTGCAAATGCCTGCTGAATCCCAAGTGTCCCATTTTAAGCTATATTGGGCTGGAAATTGTGGGGGTGTGGAGGAATAGGAGATTGATGATGAGTTCACAGCATTTGCTATCATTGCGCCTCTGAAAGTAACTGCAACTTGAGGATATCAGGCACATACTGTTTAGTGATTTTGACTCTCACTCAGAGTTCTGGATGTTGGCAGAGTTCTGTTGTTAAATTATTGATTAAATGGGAGATTTTCTAAGCAAATTTCTTTTGGAGTAATCTATATTGTGAGAAAAAAATTCAAAACATTTGAACTTCTGTTTTCACCTCATGTGAATGAACCAATCTTTATCATGTTCCATGTAAAAAAAAACATGAAAAGTGATTTTTAGTTCAATACTTTTGAGTATCTGTTTGCCTGGGCGTGGAGTGGGCATGGATTGAGGTCAGTGAAAATCCTTCCATATGATAGGCTGTTTGGACAGTCTGATGACATCCCTTTAGATCTATAATGTGAATAGCTAGTACTACTGCATGGGGGAGGGGCAAGATTACATAGTGATCAGCAGTGAGTGATTGAGATTCAGTGCCAACTGAAAACCTCAATCCGTGATGATGAAGATCAGTGTTCTTGCAGATTTCCGCTATTTAAACTCACAAAGTATTGGGATAACTTGAACCAGGGCAAGATATTTCATCTGAGGTCATGAACCCAACACTCAGATTATTTTGGGGTCCAAACAAAAAAAGGATAAAGAACGAAAGAACTCAGGACGAGGCCCTTCTGCCCTCCAAGCCAACGCTGACACATTTTGCCTTTCCTTACTAAAACTGTCTTCACTTACAGGATCCGTATCCCTCTATTCCCTTCCTATTCGTGTTTTCATCCAGGTGCTTCTTGAATGCTGCAGTTGTGTCTGCTTCCACCACCTCCTCTGGCAGTGCATTCCAGGCACTCACCACCCTTTTTATGAAAATCTTGCCTCACACATCTCTTTTGAGTTTTCTCCCTTGCACCTTGAACTTGTGTCCCTGAGTAATTGACCCCTCCACCCGAAGAAAAGTGTCATACTCTCTGCTCTAGCCATGCCATTCACAATCTTGTAATCGTATATCAGTTTTCCCCTCAAACCCTTGTGTTCCAGTCAAAAGAAACCCAGTCTATCCAACCTTTCTTCATAGCTAAAATGCCTGATACCAGGCAACATCCTGGTAAACCTTTTCTGTACCTTATCCAAAGCACCTACATCCTTCTGGTAGTATGGTGACCAGAACTGCATGCAATATTCCAAGTGTGGCTTAACTAAAGTTCTGTAAAGCTGCAGCATAACTTGCCTATCCTTATACTCAGTGCCCCTTCCAATGAAGGTAAGCATGCCATAGGCCTTTTTTACTACCCTATCTACCTGCACTGCCACTTTCAGTGATCTATGGACCTGAACCCACAGATCCCTCTGCATATCAATACTCCTAATGGCTCTGGCATTCACTAAATAATTTCCACCTGTACTTGGCCTTGCAAAATGCATCACCTCACATTTTTCCGGATTAAACTCCATCTACCATTTTTTTGCCTATGACTCCAACTGATCTGTATCCTGCTGTATCCTCTTACAATCCTCCAAGGCTGAGGGTTTTGAGGCTGTTTTCGTTAGAGAGAAGAAGGTTAAGAGGTGACTTGATAGAGACATACAAGATGATCAGAGGATTAGATAGGGTGGACAGTGGGA
>NC_063332.1:49194602-49195177 GCF_021869965.1 Rhincodon typus | reverse complement strand
GCGAACCATTTCAACTCCCCCTCCCATTCCTCAGACGACATGTCCATCCTGGGCCTCCTGCAGTGCCACAACGATGCCACCCGAAGGTTGCAGGAACAGCAACTCATATTCCGCTTGGGAACCCTGCAGCCCAATGGTATCAATGTGGATTTCACAAGTTTCAAAATCTCCCCTCCCCCCACCGCATCCCAAAACCAGTCCAACTCGTCCCTGCCTCCCTAACCTGTTCTTCCTCCCACCTATCCCCTCCTCCCACCTCAAGCCGCACCTCCATCTCCTACCGACCAACCTCATCCCGCCCCCTTGACCTGTCCGTCCTCCCTGGACTGACCTATCCCCTTCCTAACTCCCTACCTACACTCACCTTTCCTGGCTCCATCCCCGCCTCTTCGACCTGTTTGTTTCCTCTCCACCTATCCTCTCCTCTATCCCTCTTCTATCCGCCTCCCACTCTCTCCCTATTTATTTCAAAACCCCCTTCCCCTCCCCCTTTTCTGATGAAGGGTCTAGGCCCGAAACGTCAGCCTCTCTGCTCCTATGATGCTGCTTGGCCTGCTGTGTTCATCCAGCCCTGC
>NC_063332.1:49120961-49194502 GCF_021869965.1 Rhincodon typus | reverse complement strand
CATCAACTGCTTTTCCCTCATCAATCATCTTCGTCACCTCCTCAAAAAACCCAATCAAGTTAGTGAGGCACAGCCTCCCCTGCACAAAACCATGCTGTCTATCACTAATAATTCCATTTGCTTCTAAATGCATATATATAATGCTCACAGGCCTGTTATTTCTTGGATTATCCCTGCTACACTTCTTAAGCATCTACATTGGCTATTCTCCAGTCCTCTGGGACCTCACATGTGGCTAAAATGGATACAAAAACATTTGTCAAAACTCCAGCAATTTGTTCTCTTGCCTCCCTCAACATTCTGGGATAGATCCGATCAGGACCTGGGGACTTATTTACCTTAATACTTTTTAAGACGTTCAATACCTCTTCTGTTTAAATAGCAACATAGTTTAAAAATTCAGTACTACCTTCCCTGAGATCATCCTCCACCAATTCCTTCTCTTTGGTGAATACCAACACAAAGTATTTGTTTAGGACCTCACCTACCTCTTCTGGCTCTGCACATAGATTCCCTCCTTTGTTCTTGAGTAGGCCAACCCTTTCCCTGGCTACCCTCTTGCTTTCAACATATGTATAGGAAGCCTTGGGATTCTCCTTAATTCTGTTTGCTAATAATTTTTCATGACCCCTTTTAGCCCTTCTAATTCCTTGTTTAAGTTCTTTCCTACTTGCTTTAAATACTTCAAGGGTTTTGTCAGTTCCCATCCTCCCAGACCTTATGTATGCTTCCTTTTTCTTTTTAGCCAAGGCCATAACATCCCTGGTCATCCAAGGTTCACCTAACTTGCCACACCTATCCTTCATTCTCGTAGGAACGTGTCATTCGTGAACTCTTACCAACTTCTGTTTGAAATACTCACACATGTCCAATGTGGATTTCCCCTCAAACAGTTGCCTCCAATCAAAATTCCCCAGTTCCTACCTAATATTGTTGTAGTTCACCTTCCCCCATTTTAACACCTTCACCTGAGAACTATCCATGAGTATCTTAAAAATCACAGTATTATGGTCACTACTGCCAAAATGGTCCCCCACTGAAATTTCAATCACCTGGCCAGGCTCATTTCCCAAAACCAGGTCCAGTATAACCACTTCCCTGGTTGGACTGTTTACATATTGTGTCAAGCAATCCTCCTGAATGGTCCTTACAAAATTTGCCCTATCCAAGCCCCTAGCATGAAGTGAGTCCCAGTCAATGTAGGGGAAATTAAAATCACCCACCATAACAACACTGCTGTTTTTACCTCTTTCCAAAATCTGTCTACTTATTCTCTCCTCTATCTCCTGCTGGCTGTTGGGAAGCCTGTAGTATACCCCCAGCATTGTGCTTTCACCTTTCCTATTCCTGAGTTACAATCATATTGCCTTGCTGCACAAGTTCTCTGATGTATCTTCCCTTAGTACAGCTGTGAGATACTCCTTTACCAGTAATGCAACAACCCCACCCCTTTTAAATCCCTTTCTATCACACCTGAAACATCTAAATCCTGGGACATTCAGCTGCCAGCCCTGTCCCTCTTTCAGCCAAGTCTCTATAATTGCAATAATGTCATATCTCCAAGTATTAACCAAAGCTCTTAAGTTCATTCACCCTGCCTATTATACTTCTCGCATTGAAACACATGCATTTCAGACCACCTCCCCTGCTCTTTTCAGCAACGTTTCCCTGCCTGTTCTTGTTCTTAGTGATGTTTGTCTTGGTTTCTACCTCTCACTCAATTTCTGCATCTACTGCACTACTCCTCTGGTTCCCATCCCCCTGCCACACTTCTCTGTACCTGCACTGTTCATGCAATTCAGTCTTCATGTGTGGATGACCTAGCTGAGCTGGCCATGAGCTTGGTAACCAGTTGCTGTCAGCTCACTCTGCCAGAATGGAAACACTGTGAACAATATTTAAGTCAAATACCAGCCATGATTTTGTTTGCAATGGAGGGTGTTTTGAAATATGGCCTAAACTCAGCAGGTCTGACAGCATCTGTGGAGAGAAAGCAAAGTTAATGTTTTGGGTCCAGTAACCCTTTGTCAAAAAGGTCTGAACAGTTCTAAAAAAAGGTGTTTTGAAATATGGCCTAAATGTAGGAAAATCTTTCAGTGAGCCAGAAATCAATCTTGCTATGGACCTTCAAGCATGTTCCAGTTCTATACTTGGCCAATAAGATCATAAAGCTCTTGTCGAAGGAACATGAGACTTTGGAGCTTTGGAGCTTTGGTCCTTCAAGCCTGTTCTGCCATTCAACATGGTTGATGTTTTCTTTGTTTAGTCTTTCATGGGATTGGGAGTCACAGGAAAAGTTAGCATTTGTTGCTCATCCCTAATTGCCCTTGAACTAAAACAAAAACAGAAATTGTGGAAAAAGCTCAACAGGTCTGATGGAAAGGAGAGTTAATGTTCTGGGTCCAGCAGCCCTTTGTCAGAAAGGTCTGAGCAGTTCTAAAGAAGGGTCACCGGACCCAAAACGTTAACTCTGCTTTCTCTCCACAGCTGCTGCCAGACCTGCTGAGATTTTCCAGCAATTTCTCATTTTGTTTCTGATTTCCATCACCTGCAGTTTTTTTTTTGATTTCTTTTGTCCTTGAATTGAATAATTTACTACACCAATTCAGAGGGCAGTTTAAGAGCCAACCACAATGCTGTAGGCCTGGAGTCACATGTAGACCCAAGCAGGTAAGGATGGCAAAATTCTTTCAACAGTTTAAAAACCTCTCAATCGGTTTTTACAAGAATCAATGATAGTCATTCTCATCATGTTACTGAGACTAGCTTTTATTCCAGATTTATTAACTCAAATAAAATTCCATTAGCTGCTATCATTGATTTAAGCTCACGTCGCCAGCGGTATAACCTGTGTCTCAAGGTGACTGGCCCAGTGACATTATCACTATCCACCATTTCCATACAGCTGTGGCCTCAACTCCATTAAACTGTCTGTCACCCATGACCTCTGACTCTCTTGTTTATTAAAAGTCTATTTAACTCAAATTTGAATACACTCAATGACCCAGTCTCCACTGCTTTCTCAGAAAGAGAATCCCATTTACTAATGAACCTTTAAGAGAAAATAATTCTCCTCACCTCCATCTTAACAATAAGATCTCCTATTCTTGAACAGTATCTCCCTTTTCCAGTATCCACAAGAGGAAACAGCCTCCTGGTATCCATTCTATCAAGTTCATTCAGGATTTATGTGTATTATGATCTTAGCTGATGTTATTACTAGACGAGTCAGATCCCAGAATGAAATCTCTTTCAACAGGTTGTATTTTATTTTTCACTTTAATGTGGTGCTGTTTCACTGCAACAGATGTACAAGGCAGCAAGTATGGTTTTTAACAGTAAAACAGAAATTTATCACACAGAAAAGAAAAACAAACCAAGCTACCTGAACTCAACACAGTTTGAAAAATTTAAGAAGACAAGGTAAAGCAAACTCCTAACTATTCCCTAGCACCATCACTTTACAGTTAATCAAAATCCAGACAAATTTCCCTACTCTGTCCAGTCTGTAGGTTTGACTGTACTGCCTATTCTCAGTTCCTGTCCTGTGAGCAGTGAAGTCTTTTTTCCTGGAGTTTTCACGCAACTGGTACCTTAGACTTTTTAATAAGTGCAGAGTTCTAACCAAAGACTACTTGTCCAAAGGTTTCAAAAACTACACTCGTTTGCTGGGGCAACTTATTTTCTTAACTACTCAGAGTAATCATCTTTTTTAGGAGGGACTATACTTGCTTCTGTCTTTGAACTAAAACCAAAAGCTTTTGAACTAATTTTTAAAAAATGCTCATCCTTGACTATGTTACAACTACTGGCTTAATATTTTTTCTTTTCTTCTTTAACCCCACTGCATTATAAATGAACTTCCATTGACACTGCAAGGGTCCTTGCAGTGACCTGTTCTCTGACATATAAAATTAGTTCTGGAAAGACTGACCTAGTTAATTTTCAAACTCCTTGACAAAAATAAACTAACTCCCATTGTTTCAAAATCAGACGCAAAAAACAATGTTATTTATAGAACTGTAAATCACCATTCATCACAAATGTTTTGATAAAATCATCTAAACTGTGATAGAGTTTACCTGTGTTTGATGGGCTGTTGCCATCTATCCTCCTTTCTAGGCTGAATATCCAGACCTGTTCACAGTTAACAGTCACACAGGATGAGCCACTCATGAAACAAAAAAAAGCCATATTGGACTTAAAACGTTAACTTAGTTTCTGCATTGCTTTCTGTTTTTATTTATAATAGGGCAGTCCAATTTCATCCATAGTAAGGAGGGTGTGACCACAAGTGAGGCAGGAAAGATGCCAGAAACAACTGCAGTGCAGGAGTCTCAGCCTTTTCAATTATCTAACAAGTTCAAGGTGCTCGCCTATGTGGATGAAAGCAAGGTCTGTAAGGAGATGGAAAGGAATGACCAAAACACTTTTGCTCAGACTCCTTTCAAGCACAGGAGTAAAAAAAGGAATGTAGAGGCTGTTTTTGGGATAGTATAGCGTGTGGAAAGATATTGCTTTGTGCAGTGAAGAATGTGTATCCAGAGGACTATGTTGCCTACCGAGCATCTCCTCAGATCTTGGCAGGAATTAGATATTGGAGGAAATGGATATAATTGTCGTGGTCAGGTAGGACTAGTAAAAAGACATTATGACACTATGCTTAGACACAATGAGGAGACAGGCACCAAATTGAAGAGCAGAACCTCAAAGATAAAAATCTAATTTAGAAATCTCAGGTTTCTAACCTGAGCCACATGCTAGTTTGGAATTGAGGAACAGTTCAAAGACAAATATTTTAAAAGCAAATAAGGGCAACCACATGTGAATGAAATCTGAGCTAGTTAGAATGAACAGGGACACTGGTTAGACAGAAGCAGCAACCGATATTTAAAGATATGTTTCAGAATTTGCAGAATAAGTATATTCCTACTACAAAGTAAACTCATACAGGAGAACCCATGATGCATAGTTCACTAAAGAACTTAGGGGAAAAGCACATAATTTTGCAAAATGAGTGGCAGGTAATTCAACAGAATATAAAGACTGGCAGAGCATACCTAAAAGATGAATCACTATAGAAAAAAATAGATTATAAGAGGAAGCAAGCTAAAGCCAGGGGAAAAAAAGCAAGGATTTGTACAGATATGACAAGAATAAAGTCCTCTAAAGAGTGAGAATTGGGAGTTAATTGCAAATAATAAGGAAATAAACAAAAATTGGCTTCTGGCTTCACTAAGACTAAAACATTCCTGTTATAGCTGAAGCTCAGGAGATGAAAGTGAGAAAAAAAACTCATTAAAAATACAATACTTAGGGAAATGATACTAAGCAAACTGCTGGAACGGTGGTCGGTCAAGTCAGTTGGTCCTAATGGACTTCATTCCTATGGCCTTTAAACAAGTGGCTAATGAGGTTGTAGCTTCATTGGTGCTAATTTTCCAAAATCTGCTAAATTCTGGAAAAGCCCATTAGATTGGAAGGTAGCAAATACAAGTTCATTATTCAAGAAGGGATGGAGGCAGAAAGGAGGAATCTATAGGCCAATCAACTTGACATTTATCACGAGGAAGGTTTTTCAGTCAATCATTAAGGAAATCCAAATGGGCACTTAGAAAAATTCACGTTAATCCCAAAGAGTTAGCATGATTTCACTAGAGCGAAATTATGTTTAACCAATTTGTTTGAGTTTTTTGAAAGAGCAAAATGCATTGTGAACAAAGTGGAGGCTGTAGGTACACTGCACCTGGATTTCCAGAAGGCATTTGATAAAGTGTCACACAAAAATTTATTGTGCAAACTTGGAGCCATTGTGTGGAGGGTAAAATATTTACACGAATAGGCTGGCTGGCAGATAAAAAAGGAGTCTGCTTAAATGGTAACCAATCTCCCTCAGCTCAATTGGCTGAATGACTGGTTTGTGATGCAGAGTAATGCCAACACCTTGGATTCAATTCCTGCATCCAAGAGGTTACCATGAAGGTGGCATGAATGTTACTGTGAAGATCCCTAGCATGACGTGTGGTGGCCCTTGGAGAAAAACTCACCACAGTCATCTCTTTCTCATTTTTTCTCTCTCTCTATTGAGAGAGCATCCTTATTGTCCTATGTGAGTTTACTTAGTTCTGTATTCACTTGTAAGTGGCACTGGAGTTAATCCAGAGATTAGTACATTTGAGGTCTTGAGGTAATTTTCTACCTAGCTCCCTAAATTCTGGCTACAGAATCACATCCACCATCCAACCTATTTGTTGGCTCCAATGTGAACCATGATTACCAACAGTTCACCCTCTCCCACAAGAATGCCCTGCAGACCATAGCACCAGGAGAACAGCAACCCATCCTGAGAAATGCCTATGTGCTCTCCTAACTGAACAATCAGCCATCATTACTGCTCTCCCAGTCATATTTCTTCCCTCCTATACAGTTGGGAAACTTGTGGTGTCATAGAATTGGTACCTGATATTCTCCTTTTAGGAACCGTCACTGTTGTCAGCATCTAGAATGGAAAACCAGTCAGTGAACAGGACCACTAAGGAGTCTGTACTAACTGTCTGTTTATTTTGGACTGCCTGGCAGTTGCCCATTCCCATTCCACTTGATTGCCTCTAATTTGTGGGTGGCCATCTCACTGAACTGCTTTGTGAATGGAACCTCCAGCTGCCACTCAAGCTTTGAAACCATATCCCAAGTTTGTGCAGCCAATGATAGATCCTACACAAGGATGTGTCTAGGTCATGCAAAGGGTCTACAACTCCCCACTTGTCACAAGTGGGACATTCTGCTTGGCTGAGCTGCCCTGTTATACCTCAAGTTTACTTTTAACTTTCCTAAACTTTATTTACATTAAAATTACTTCTGTACTGTTTACTATAAACTGAGACTGGTAGTAAGTAGAGATTCCTGAACCTTACAACAAATCAGTTCCCATTCCTGTATCTATAAATTTGTGCTTTTGCTGTTTCACTGTTTCAAAATTGTTGGCACTGAAATACACTCCCTAGCAGTAGCTGTACATCAAATAATCAATTCACGACATTACTGGGATGTCACTGTTGATATGTTTCGATGAAACTGTATCAGGTTGTGGAGGCTGTACCTTGTTGTGCCTCTCTTTCTGAAGGTAAGCATACTCTCCCTGCTGTTTTTAAACTTGTTGCTCCTCCTCTCTCAGGGTTGTCTTTTAGAGATCTAGGTGTTCTAGTTCATGAGTCACATAACGTTAGTGTGCAGGAACAACAAGTAATTAAGAAGGTTAATAAGAAGTTGATTGCCATTCTTAATTACACGAGGAATTCAACAGAAAAACTAAGGATGTTATGCTTCAGTTACACAGGACATTGGTGAGATCACATCTGGTGTACTGTGTTTTGTTTTAGTCTCCTTGTTTAAGGAAGGACATAAATGAATTAGTCGTGTTTCAGAGAGCATTTACTAGACAGATGTTTGAAATGAGTGGGTTATATTATGAGGTAAGGTTGGACAGACTGGGCCTATCTTACAAAGTGAGGTATGACTGGATTGAAATATATAAGGTCCCAAACAGTCTTGAAAAAGTAGACATAGAAATTGCGGTGTTCTTTTTATACCAGCAAACTTCTTTTGAGTGTGCAATGCTGGTATACGTGAGGGGAATTAGCCAAACTATTTTTGGGATTCTGTAATCACAAACAGATGGGTTAATAAAATATTAACAGAATCTTGGAAATAGGCTGTGGTTAAATTGAAAAAATGGATGTCAGCCACAGTAAAACATTTGAGTTAGCACAGAGCTAAGTCTGGGAACTTGGACGGTGTGGATGAAGAAGTATGTCAAGCAACATGGGAGTGAAAGAAGTTTCAAGGAGGAGAGAATAAATGAATCCTGTGGGGAGACCTAACTGAAATACGATAAAAAGCACTTAAAAGAAAATAACATGGAAGCCAGGCATTGAGTCATGGCTCTAACCCAGTTGATGACTAGTTTTAACAAGAGGTATTTTCAATGCAGGCAGTTGTTGCAAGTTAGTGTACAACATGGTGATATAAAGGAAAACTGCGATGAGAGATGAAACGGCAAAGGGAAACAGTACCAGAAGCAAAACACCAAGAATGGTGAACTTAGTTCTGGACTAACTGAAATCCCGGTCGGGACTGCCGCAGCATCAGTACAAGCTGTGGGAATTCAGAAAATAAAGGGAAAGAACATGGAGTTAGAGACCAAAATGTGACAATAGTTCCAGCAGCAAAAGAAATTAAACTTAGAGGTGTAGATGACACAGGAAGTGAGTTGTATGGATATACTGTCTACTTAAAATAGTCAAGAGAAATGTTACAGAAAAATTACTGATTGAAAGGAAACTTAAATGTTCCTGAAATAAAAGTATGTGTGTAAGTGGGTGTGAATTGATGAGTAAATTTTTAAGGAGTTATGACATTTCTTTTGCTTGCAAGTCTGTTTTATAAATTGTCTGCAGTTTGTTATAATTGTCACTGCCACCCTCTGATCTATGAAAAGAGCTCAAAGTTACTGAAGTCTCTGACTTTATCTTTAATATCTGAAGTATTTTAACCATTTAAATCATTTTACTTTTCAAATTCTTTGCTGCTGGAGCATGTTAATTCTTATTTTGTACATATACATGTACTATTTGTCATTTACTTTATTATTTGGTTTTTTTGAATTAATACAAATTGTATGAACATTCATGGGTCTTGCATTATAGGAATATCATAAAGACATTTTGCACTTTTGCAACTGTTGCCATTACCAGAATTAAAAAAAAATGAATTAGTGGGAATTATGAATGTGGTTCAACAAATATGTTTATTTCAACATAAGACTACACACCCAAAATTGGGAAAAAAAACTTTGAATTTTATTTTAAGTTAAAGATGCTGTGTAGAATTGTTTTGAGTTGGCCTTATGTGCAACTCTGAACAGCAATGTTTTTGATCAATCTAAACTGTTTGAAGCTGCTGTTTTTAGTTGGTTTGTGGCTTCAGAAATATTGCTGCTTTGTCCAGTTCAAATTCCCCCAAGACCAATGAGAATGGGAAGACAGATTGGTTAACCAGGAAGTTCAGGCTTACTCTGTAAGTTTGAGAACCACCATCCTGACGGCTGGATAAAATAAAATTAAATGTGACATCCAAGTTTTAGATTTTTCCAGGATAACATTATTTTATCAAGGTAATTTGTGATTTTAATATTAACCTCTTGTGCTGTTAAGCTGAGTTGCTTCATCTTGTGCTTTAAATCTATACCGTGATCTGCATATTGAAATTTTAGTCTGCAGTGTCTCTGAGTTATGTCCATTTGCACAAACACAGGCATTGGAACTGCTTGCTCCCTATCAATAAGTAAGGTTCTTTGACTCCTTATGGACTGACATATGTACAGTGTAATGGTTCTGAAAGAGTTAATATTGGAGACACATTTGAACTCCACACAATCTGATGATATCATAAAATCTTAGAGAGGGAGAAGAGAAGCCTAGTTGATGAAGACAGATGCATCATCATTTCCGACTGATCATCTTCAGCGTTAAGTCTATCTACCCATTGTAACTTGTTCCTATTGCTACTTATTCCAATTGCTATTATGCAATAAACTACATGTCACTAAGACAAGCGTCATTTCTTGTGAAGACATAGGAATGGTTCAGCCTCTACCACTGTTGATCAAATATTCCTTAGACCCAGTAAAGACAGGAGGAAGAGCTGTTGTAGTGCTGTCATAGCATTACTGTCTTTGAGCCAAGAAAGCCTAGGTTCAAATCCCACCTGCTCCAAATGTGTCTCATATCATGTCTCAACTGGCTGATTAAAATATCCAGAAGGAAAGAAGGCTGGATGGTAACATTCTATCCCAATCATTAGCTGGTAGAAGTTATTTTCATAGAACATGGTGATCAGCAGTGGATTTAATTGTTTTATTACTGCAATATGCAGTCAGCAGAGCTAAAGAAACAGAAGTTACAACCACAGAGATGAAAGAATGGTCTAGACAGCAGAACTTACAAGATATGTTACAAGTAGGACTGTAACACAAAGGCTGTAAGAGAGTTGAAGATCTGTGCCATATTAAAACATCTCACTTTTGAGCCTGCGTCCATGTTTTAACCTCAGTATTCTTGATCCCGCCAAGTAATTAAACTAATTCCAATGGAACATTGGTTCAGGCACAACCATTGCTGACCAACCAGTCAAGTTACTACTGGTAGAAGGTTTCATTGGGCTTCCTGTATTCATGGTGGATCCGTAAAAGAACAAGGAATCCATTGAGATAAAGTATAAAGTAATTAAAGAATTGTTTCATATGGTCAAGAAAAGCCAGTGGCCTGAAAACCAACAGTCTCAGGCAAATTTTACAAGAATGATAGAGAGACCAAAATGTGCTACCATTTGCTGCTATTGCGTTGAAAGATGGCCAGCAAGCCAAATGTCTACTGTGTTGGGCGAGAACATAGATTTTGAGCACAGATAGAATTTCACAATTATTGGTGACTTACTAATTTATGATAGAAGACTAGTTATTCTAGCTTTCTTTTGGAAAAGATTATCTGGTTTAGGATACAATGGGGATATTTTGGCATCAACAGGAGTGCAGCCAGGGCTTAGTCAGTGAGGTATTGGCCAGAGATCTAAAAGAGATTTAAGATCTCATAACGTATAGAGAAATCTGTAATTGTTTGGGATTGTCAGAATGCAAAACAGTTCTATCAGGATAGAAAATAAACAGCAAACCTTGACAGAAGAGGCAAGTACTACAAACAAGTACGAATGGTGCAATTCACTTGGACTCATTGACGAATCTTAAACTGAAGTCATTCAGACAGTGAAACACAATGATAAACAAATTGATACAGAAAATTTGAGTTTGATTTCAGATGATAAGATGACACAAGTGAAAGACAATGCTTCAACCCTTACCATCTGGAATGTGAAAATGTCTAGTTCACCAGAAACCCAAATGTCCAACCTGCTCAAACTGGTGATGTAATACCTCAATATAGATATATTAGGAAATTGAGAGTGTATACTTGTCTGCACAAAGTGAAGATGAACTGCTTCAAACTCCATGGAAGTCAAACTTGTGGCCACCCAAACAGAAGAAATTACCTGGATCATAAATTCCGGATACTGAAAGAAAGAAATATTTGTTTCCATGGAGCTGCTATTTTCTATGGAGAAGATTCATGAGATCAAAGACCTCCCGGATTATGTTATGGAGCAATTACCTATGTTATCAGGGAACAATTCACCTGTGCAACAAATTCAGGAGATGAAATGTCCTCCATATAAAGTAATGAACCAACTGTTGTGTTTAGAAGAAATAACATCCTCCTCTTATCAAAAGGACAAAGATCTTATTGCAGAGAAAAGTTTCATAATCAAGATCAAAATTAAGATCAAGTTAATAATCCTCAGGAAAAGCAACTATCAATTTTTCAAGTCCAAAGAAAATGTGTCTGGAAAACTTGGGAAACCATCAGACTGCCTGATTTTGTGAATTCAGAGAACAGTAAATGTAAATTTAGTTTCATATCTGAATGTTTATAAATATTGATGAGGGAAAGCTGAAGACGTGGCCATCGAATTGCACCATCCTTCTAAACAGCATCCCATCCAGACCAATCCCCTACCCTCTCTCTATAACCTCACATTTACCATGGCTAATCACCTGGCCTGCACATCCCTAGGCACTACATGCAATTCAGCATGATCAGTCCACCTAACCTGCACGTCTTTGGATTTTTTAACTTGTGCCTATCACTGTTACTTAGTAAACTACATATTGTTAAGACAAGTGCTTCTTCTCATTATGACTCATGTTTTGGTTCACTCCCTACTACTGTTAACCCTTAGACCCAGTATAGAAAGGTTCTGAAGAATGGTCACTAGGCTCAAAATATTAACTTTGCTATCTTCCACATATGCTCAAAACATTAGCTTTATTTTCTCTCTACAGATGCTGCCAGAACAGCCCTCTCTGTTTTTGTATCACAACTTCCTTGACAATACCTCTCAAACCTATGACTTCTACCACCTAAGACAATGATAACTGTTGCTGGGGAGCACTAGTACCTCCAGCCTCCCCATCATGTGACACACCATCCTGACTTCAATGTATATTGCTGTTCTTTCATCATTACTGGAACAGAATCTTAGAACTCTTTATCAAACAGCTTTGTGGGAGTGCCTTCATCATGGTATTACTTCAAGTATAATGACTACCATATCTGTATCAACAATAACTAAAGATGGAGAGTAAATGTTCACATCTTACAATGAAAATAAAATATGCCAGAAAGCAAGTGGGACTATTCAGCTGTAGCAATTAAAGGCGCAGTTGACTTAAGAGGTCAGAGGTTACCTCATAAAACAGTCTAAGGAGGGATAGAGCTAATTGAAGTCTAACTATTTTCCCAAATGAATTCGGCAGCAAGCTAGATCTTTCCACATTGGGATCACTTAGAGAAGAAATTACAGCAGCATTAAACTAAGGCATATTGGCCAAAGATCGCTGTTGGCATCCATCTCCCAGGACACAATGAGGCGAATAAACTGATTTTACCACACTGGAAATTTGTTCAAAGAGTTTGTTTTTGCTTGTATGTTACACCACACTGTAAGTGCTGACCACTGGCAGTTAAAGAAAGAGAAAAATCATTTGAAGTACTTTTCCTGACTTCAGGAACTTCCAATGTACCTTATGTGTACTCTGATGGGATGTAAGCATCACTGGCAAGGCTACCATTTGTTGCCCATCTCTAATTGAGGGACAGTAGTTTTGAGGAGATGGAGGGGCTGCAAAAGGACTTTGATAGGCTAGGAGAATGGGCAAAGAAGTTGCAAATGGAATACAATGTGGGAAAGTATGAGGTTATGCACTTTGGTAGGAAGAATAGTCTATTTTCTAAATGAGGAAATACTTTTGAAATCTGAAGCACAAAGGGACTTAGGAGTCTTAGTTCAGGATTCTCTTAAAGTTAAGGTTCAGTTGATAGTTAGGAAGGAAAATGCAACGTTAACATTCATTTCAAGAGGGCTAGAGTGCAAGAGTGGGATGTCCTGCTGAAGCTGTATAAGGCTCTTGTCAGACCGCATTTGGAATGTTGTGAGCAGTTTTGAGCCCGGTGTCTAGGGAAGGATATGCTGGTCTTGGAAGAGGTAAAGAGTATGTTCACAAGAGTGATCTCAGGAATAAAGGGCTTGTCTTATTAGAAACAATTGAGGACTCTGGGTCTGTACTCAATGGAGTTTAGAGGGATGAGGGGGAATCTGATTGAAACATATAGAATACTGACAGGCCTGGATAGAGTGGAAATGGTGAAGATGTTTCAATTAGTAGGAGAGACTAGGACCCAAGAGCCTCAAAGTGAAGAGATGACCCTTTAGGACTGAAATGAGGAAGAATTTCTTCACCAGAGGGTGGTGAATCTGTGGAACTCATTGTAGAGGCCAAGTCACTGAGTGTATTTAAGGGAGAAATAGATAGGTTCTTGATTAGTAAGGGGATCAAATGTAACAGGGAGAAGGCAACAGAATGAGGTTGAGAAACATATCAGCCATGATTGAATGGCAGAGCAGACTTGATGGGCTGAATGGCCTAATTCTGCTCCCACATCTTATGGTCTTATGGTGCTACAGCGTGATCCAGTAGGAAACAACAAAATTAATTCCCTGATAATTATTGAGAATATTGTTTTGTTCTATACTACCAGTGTGAACAAGATGCAGATCAATTCTTGGAGAAGAACAGTGAGTTACCCATTATTTAAATGAGAGTTCTAAGCTGCAAGTACATGCTTGGCATCCCAAACAATTTACATTCATGTCAGCATTGGATTTCACTCACTGTATCACTGCCAGAAACCATTAGAAGGATGATTGAGTGGGACGCTTGGAAATCATTAGCAAGATCCAAATGGATAGCTATGATCTAGGAGGGGGGAACTAATTGTTAAGAAGAGCCTTAGTCAAAAGAGAAAATGAAGTCATTGGGAGAGAGGAACAATCTGGAAGGGAACCAATGAGCTGATACATAGGTGGCAACTGGGAATTGACTGTTCACAAGTAAGATCTTTGGCACTTCAGCATACATATGCCTCCAAGTTCATGCTAGTACTTTCGTTAAATAAAACTACCTATTGTTAAGTTAGCCTCATGTACTGTTGGTTTTACTATGTGCACATTATAGTTTCCTAAAACAAAATCTGTTCAATGCCAACTGTATGCAGAACTGATCAATTTTCAGCAATGGGTCTCAAACAAAAGTTGCAGCATATCTCAGTTGTGAATTCTGAAGCCTTCTTACCTATTTTTATTCATGTCAGCAATGCATTTCGAACATGATTACTCTCCAACTCATTAAATGCTTGCTAAATGCATGTAAGACAGGTAAGGCATCAATCAATTTCTGGGACAATACGTTTCCATTATATTTAAGTGATAAGTGTTGGACAAGGCAACCCCATGTCTAGTTTTCCTGAAATTCTCTTACACTCATTTGCAAAGACAGAATGGACTTTGATTTAAAGTTCAAGAGGGCATCTCAAATCTACTGTTGTGGAAATAAAGAAGACAGTATTATGAAATTTGCTTCTAACTGCTTTCTTGGTACAAATTGGACAGCAGGGTCTCAGAAAAAAAAACAGTTCAAACAATTAGCTGAACATCTTGTGGATGAGCTCCCTAGCTCACCAGCTTTTGTGGTTGCACTGGTGTCTGTGCAGCAACATCCTCTCAACCATTATCAGTGCACCTGGATTTGGGGCTAGTCCCACATTCTCTTAATGGTTAGCCTTTTTTTCGATAGTAAAACTCTGGAGACTCCAACTGACATTGATGACTTTAGAAAATTAACTGTCTGTTCTAAAAGGTCCTCAGTCAAAATGTCATGTGAGTCTGATTTTCAGGTCTCTGGTACTTAGCTTTAAACAAGTCAAAGCTAGGGTTTTGGCCTTTGTATAATTGATTCCCCTTAATTGCAATTGCACCTCAGATCAGTTTTGGTATCTGTGCAAAACCTACTTGTGGCTTTATAATTTGGTAAATCACTGACAGAGAGGAGTATAGTGCATTCCACTCTTCAACACGATGTTAAGTTACTGCATGTGTCAACCAGCTGAGAAAGAAAAATATTTACATTTATAGGTGATGATGTATATTAAACTAAATTGTTGATTGAAATACAGGCACTGACATCAGCCTGTTACGTTTTTCAAAGCACTGTGATTCTTTGTGTTCCATGCATACTCAGCATGATGTGTATAAGAAGAGAATTTTAAGAGGAAAAGTCTCCAATTATCTACTGATGCCCATTTGAGACTATCTATAGTTTGGATTCAGCAATGTTATTACAATGTTTCTGATTATCTCAGGTTTGCAGTCGTCAAGCAGTGAGTCAGGAAAGTCATGGATCATCAACCATACTTATTTACTGAAGTCACACACATTATTCTAAATCTAGTATTATTGAATTTCTCCTTTTACAACCACTTGCTAAATTTCTTTCCTTGTTGCAAATAAGATTTTCATACTATCGGCAGAGGACCGTAACCTTAAACTAATTTTCCAATCACCAAAGTATATAGATTTTGACTTAATTAATTTTGGATATGGAGAAAATTACTGCCGCAGTTTCAGAGACTATTTCTGCTATAATATATCAATCAAGGGCCAGCTGTGGCTCAGCTGTAGCTTTTGCATCTGAGTCAGACACTTTTGGCTTCAAGTCTGAATCCAAAGACTGAAGAAAAACAAAAGTTTCTGAATTGTTGGAAATGCCATCATTTAATACAATATAAATCAATGTAGGTAGTGGATGAACCTCAATGTGGAGAAGTGCGAGGTGATAGTAAAGTAAAAGTAAAGTCGTCATATTTTTACCAGAGCATTGGACTTCTCTACCATCAGAGAGAGACAACTGCTGGTGGTATAGTCTGACAGTCACCACGACTCAGGTGAGGGGAAGAGGCTGAAATAGACAGTCCTTCCTGGTAAGCTCAGCTGGTGCGGAAATTGAACCCACACTGTTGGCATCATTCCGTATTACAAACCAGCTGCCCAGTCAACTGAACTAACCAATGTCCATGTGAAATGATAGACATTGGTACAAAGAACTATTGTGAGGCAGTATACAATAAAGGGTGCTATTATAACGTTGATGTGGAAACAGAGAGACCTGGGTATATATGTACATAAGTTATTAAAGGTGAGAGGACAGATGGAGAGAGCAGTTAATAAAGCATGCAGTGTTCTAGGCTTCGTTAATAGAGGAGTGGGGTAAAACAGCAGGGAGGTTATGCTTAACTTTAATACACATTGTGTATAGTTCTCGATGCTACAAAAAAGATAGAAATATATTTTGGAGAGTGCAAAACAGAGATTTTCCAGAGACGAGAAATGAGTATTTTGAGACAATTTGGAGGTTGGGGCTCTGATCCTTGAAGAGGAGAAGCTGAAGAGCAGGTCTAAAAGAAGTTTTCAGAATCATGAGGATCTAGATAGAGTAAATGGGGAAAAACAACTGTTGCTGCTTATAACAGGATCAAGCACAGATTTAAAGTGTTTTGCCAGTGAAACTAAAGTGAAGTGAGAAAAAAATTGCTCACCCAGTGACCAGTTAGGGTCTTAATGCACTGCCTGGTAATATGTGGAGGCAGATACAATTGAAGCATTCATTACATGAATATTTAAATAAAAACAATGTGCAGAGCTGTGGGGAAAAAGCGGGAGATAGGAATTAAATCATAATGATTTTTCAGAGTGCCACTGGGCCAAGTTAGCATGGTTATTTGAAGGGAAAATTATGTCTCGCCAATTAATTAGACTTCTTTGAAGGAGTAACACATAGCCAGTCATCCTGCAGGGGTCTGTGCAGGGGCTTTAACTTTCTATAATTCACATCAATGACTTAGTTGAATGGGGGCAAATGCATGGTAGCAAAATTCAAAGACAACAAAAAATAATTAGGACAGTATGTTGTGCCACGGACAACTAGAGAGATAAGGGACAGCATCAAACTGAAAGAAAGGGCTTGAAAAATGCAAAATACACCACAGATGTTGCTGAATGGAAAAGATACAAAGACCAGCAAAGGACAACAAAGCAGGTTATAAGAGTTACAAAAAGGGATTGTGAAAGAAAACTTACCATGAACACCAAAATCAATAAGAATAAATTTTATCGTTGCATAAAGGGAAAACAGGTCGTCAGGACTAATGTTGGCCCACTAAAGACTGAAAGAGAGGATATTGTCAATGTTTATGGGGAAATAGCAGACATGTTGAGTAATTACTTTTCCCTTGTATATTTACAGTAGATGAGGAAGATAGCTTGCTGGAGGTCCTGAGGAAATTAACAGTTGATGAGGATCTGGGACTTGTAATAACACAGGAAGCCCAAGTGGAAAGGAACATCATTTATTGTTGAACACCAAAATAGACCCACTTCTTGTGGTGCACATAGGTTAGTCCCAGTCTGGGACAGACAGTTCTGTAAACCCATCCCTGGTTCTACGTTTTTTTCTTACCTATTTTAATCAACTGTTTCAGGCGTGCTATGACACACCTCCAAGGGAACCTAGACCTTCTAGCCAAGAGGGAGGGATACTGCCACTGCACCACAAGAACCCTCATTTGACTTCTTCATATTTTAAATTAACTTGTTTGGATATGTAATGACAAACTTTTGGAGCAAGTGGGACTTGAACCACACCTTCTGGTCCAGAGGCAATGCAACGCAAGACCCCTTTTCTCCTCTATATGAAAAAAATGACTTTTAAATCAGCCTTTTCAGACATGCTATGGCACACCCAAGGGATAGGTGGAATTTGCACAGGTAGGGATACTACCACTGCATCACAAGAGTCCTTCCTTTTTTGTTACAGTGATACAGTAAAAAGACATCTGGGTTTACTTTATAAAGGGCTCAGGTTTTGAATTCCAGGTGGCCAGGCCATTGCCTATTACCAGGGAAATTCTTACTCGATAAGTTCCACAGGGAAATTAACTAATGATTCTCCATGAACATTGTAGGGTTTATCTCTGGACTGAATACTTTTCCAATAGAGGAAATGAATGGAGTGACAAATCCCTGTGAAGTAGTAGTGCTAACCACTGAACCACCGCACCACTCTAGGGGACACTGTTTCAAAATCATGGGCCCCTTTTCAGGACAGAGATAAGGAGAATTCTTTTTCTCCCAGAGGATTATACAACTTTGGAACTCTCTGTCTCACAAAGTGGTGGAAGTGGGGTCATTGAATATTTTTAAGACAGAGGTGTATAAATTCTTATTAGCCAAGGGAAGTCTTGGATATTGGGGTGGGGCGGAGGGGTGCATTGTGCAATTTGAAGCAGAAACAGATCAGACATGTGCTTATTGAATGACAGCACAGGGGTCAAATTGTATACTCCGCCTATTTCCCATGTTTTGAGTGTTTCACATTTAAGCTTTTCTTATCATTACTCACCATTTCTTTGGAAGGAGTTGAGTTTTAATGAGTTAACTTTTACAACTCTCTGTTCATTCTTTGAAAATGTACTTGTACTATTCTTTTAACACGGATTTTTACCAATCAAATAACAGCTCGTTCATCAATCAACACATGTGAAATTACTGTTTATTTTCCTGGCCAGCATAATCCCCACTGTGCTTGTCAGTGCTTAAAAAAACTTATTATGTTTTCCAAAACTTCATTGCAATGAAATAAAAAAGGTTTATTTTATGTCTGTAAAATATTTCAAAATTACATATTTGTCAAACCAGAACAATTATGCAGAGTTACAAATATGTATTAAATACAAATATTGAGTACTTTTTTATTATTTTTTCATGGGCTTCATGTGTCTCTGGCCAGCATTTATTGCCCATCTCTAATTACCCTAGAGATACTGTGGTCCGGGAACACCCATGGTGTGGCTAGGAAGAGAGCTCCAGAATTTTATCCCAGCGAAAATGAAGGAACGGCAATGCTATTCCATAAGACCATAAGACATAGGAGCAGGAATTAGGCCATTCAGCCCATAGAGTCTGCTCCACCATTCAATCATGGCTGATAAGTTTCTCAATCCCATTCTCCCGCATTGTCCCTTTAATCCCCTTGACAATCAGGAACCTTACTATTCCTATCTTAAATATACTCAATGACCTGGACTCCACAGCCTTCTGTGGCAATAAATTCCATAGATTCACCACTCTCTGGCTGAAGAAGCTTTTCCTTATCTCAGTTTTAAAGGGTCTTCCCTTTACTCTAAGGCTGTGCCCTCGAGTCCTCGTCTCTCCTGCCAATGGAAATGTCTTCCCAATGTCCACTCTGTCCAGGTCGTTGGGTATGCTGTAAATTTCAATTAGATTCCCCCTCATCCTTCTAAACACCATCAAGTATAGACACAGCATCCTCAAACATTGCTCATATGTTAAGCCTTTCATTCCTGAGATCATTCTCGTGAACCTCCTCTGGACCTGGTCCAGAGGTATGAGGCTCAAAGTTGCTCACAATACTCTACATGTGGTCTGACCAGAGCTTTATAAAGCTTCAGAAGTATGTTCCTACTTTTATATTTTTGTCCTCTTGAAATAAATGTAAACATTGCATTTGCCTTCCTAACTACTTCAAGTTTACCGTAAGAGAATCCTGGACTAGGACTCCCAAGTTCTTTGTACTTCAGAATTTTCTCCCAACTTAGAAAATAGTCTATGCCTCTGTTCTTCCGACCAAAGTGCATGACCTCACATTTTCCCATGTTGTATTCCACTCTCCTAATCTAAATCCTTCTGCAGCCTCCTGCCTTCTCAATATTACCTATACCTCCACCTAGCTTTGTATCATCTGTAAACTTAGTCAGATTGTCCTCAGTTCCTTCACCTAGGTCTTTAAAGTATAAAGTGAAAAGTTGTGGTCCCAACACTGACCCTTGCGGAACACCACTAGTCATCAGCTGCCATCCTGAGAAAGACACTTTTATCCCCACTCTCCACTTTCTGCCAGACAGCCAATCTTCTATCCATTCTAATATCTTGCCTCTAACACCATGGGCCCTTATCTTACTCAGCAGGCTCCTGTGCGGCACCTTGACAAAGGTTTCTGGAAGTCCAGGTAGATAACATCCATTGGCTCTACTTGGTCTAACCTGCTCGTTACTTCCTCAAAGAATTCTAACAGATTTGTCAGGCATGATCTTCCTTGATGAAACCATGCTGACTTTGCACAATTTTGCCATGCACTTCCAAGTATTCAGAAATCTCATCTTTCACAATATACTCTAAAATCTTACCCACAACTGAGGTCAGGCTAATCAGCCTGTAATTTCCCATCTTTTGCCTCACTCCCATCTTAAACTGGGGGTTACATTAGCAATTTTACAGTCCTCTAGGACCATCCCTGACTCTAGTGACTCCTGACAGATCACCACTGACACCTCCACTATCTCTTCAGCTATCTCCTTCAGAACTCTGGGGTGTAGTCTATCTGATCCACCTTCAGACCTTTCAGTTTTTCTCGCACCTTCTCCTTAGTGATGGCCACCATACTCACCTCTGACCCCCGACTCTCTTGAATTTCTGGGATATTATTTGTGTCTTGCACTGTGAAGACTGATGCAAAGTACTTATTCATTTCCTCAGCAGTTTCTTTGTTCCCCATCACAACTTCTCCAGTGTCATTTTCCAGTGGTCCAATGTCCACTTTTGCCTCTCCTTTTCCCTTTATAAAGCTAAAGAAACTCTTGCAATCTACTTTTATATTAGTCAATAGCTTAGACTCATAGTTAATCTTTTCCCTCCTTATTTCTTTTCTCATTGTCCTCTGTTGGCCTTTGTAGGCTTCCCAACCCCCTGGCTTCCCACTGCCCTTTGCCGCATCATATGCTTTCTGTTCTGCTTTTATGCTGTCCCTGATTTCCCTTGTCAGCCACGGTTGTCTCACCTTCCCTTTAGTATGCTTCTTTTTCCTCGGCGTGAATTTTTGCTGAGTTTCCTGAAATACTGCCAGAAACTCGTGTCATTATTGTTCCACTGTCTTTCCTGCTCAGCTCCTCTCCCAGTCAATTCTGGTCAGTTCCTTCCTCATGCCTCTGTAATTGCCTTTATTCAACTGAAAAACCGTTACATCTGATTCCACCTTCTCCCTCTCAAATTGCAGATCAATTCTATCATATTATAGTTACTGCCTCCTAAGGGTTCCTTCACCTTAAGCTCCCTTATCAAGTCTGCCTCATTGCACAACACTAAATCCAGAACTGCCTGTTCCCCAGTGGGCTCTACGACAAGCTGCTCCAAAAAGCCAGTAGACATTCCACAAATTCCTTTTTTGTGATCCAATACCAATCAGCATGGTGTGTATCTTGGAGGGGAGCTTGTAGCTGGTGGTATTCTTATGTCCTTATCTTTCTAAGTGGTAGAGATTGCATATTTAGGAAGTGCTGTCGGAGCAACCTTGATGAGTTACTGCTGTACATCTTGTAGATGTTACTTACTGCTACTACTTAGCAGTAGTGAAATTAATAAGCATTGAACATGGTGGATGGGGTACCTGTCAAATGGGCTGGTGTCAAGTTTCTTGAATATTGTTGGAGATGCCCTCATTCAGACAGGTGGGAAAGATTCCAGCATACACCTGATGTGTGCCTTGTAGATGGTGAAAAGGCATTGGAGAGACAGGTGTTGGCTGCAGAATACCTAACCTCTGATCTACTCTTGTAGCCACAGTATTCATATGGCTGGCCCAGGCCAGTTGCTGTTTCTCAGGATGTTGATAGTAAGGGAATTCAACTACGATAATGCAATTGAACATCAAACTTTGTCGATTATATTCTCTCTTGTTGGAGATGGTCGTCACCTGGCACTTTTGTGACACAAACTTTATTTGACACTTAACAATCCAAGAATGCATTGTCTCTGATTCTTGCTGTATATGGACACAAATTGCTTTGGTACCTGAGATGTCATGAATTATACAGAACATTGTTCAATCATTGGTGAACGTCCCTATTTCTGACCTTGTGATGGAGAGAAGGTCATTGATGAGCAGCTGAAGATGGCTGAGCCCAGGACTCTACCCTGAGGAACTCATAGGACTCTTGTGATTCTGTGGTAGTGTCCCTACCTCTGAATCAGAAAGCCTGGGTTCAAGTTCCACCTTGTCCAAAGGTGCGTTATAATATTTCTGCACAGGGTGATTGGAAAATATCTACGCTGAGGAACTCCTGCAGAGATGCTCTGAGACACTGACGATTGATGTCCAACAACTACAACCACCTTCCTTTTTGCCAGATATGACATCAACCAACAAAAAATTATCCCACAATTCACATTGACTCCGATTTTATTGGTGGATTTAATGCCATACTCAATTAAATGTGGCCTTGATGTTCAGGAGAGTCACTCTCACCTCCTGATTCGAAATTCAGCTCTTTTGTCTGTGTTTGAGTCAGAGCTGTAATGAGATCAGAAACTGATTGGGTCTGGCAGAACCCAAATTAAGTGTCAGTGAGCAGGTTATTCCTTTGCAAGCTCTGCTTGATAACACTTTTGCTGAAACCTTCCATCACAATTGCAAGCATATACATAAAATGTATAGCCAGCACATATCAAGATGTAACTTTGCTAAATATTTCACATGTATTCAATCACGGTTCATATCATCTGTCATAAGCCAAACCTTGTGAATACCAAAATCATTCCAACCGTTGGTTGACATTTTGCATGTGTGTTCAATTCAGTCAAACTGTAGATGAATTACAAGATCTAATTACAAAAAGTGATGTTATCTCCAACGTGTTCATTTCTCCCAGTATTTGAACAAGAAATTATTCTTTTGGACCACACTTTTTTATCTTCTAACTCTATATACTTTGGAATCCTGTTTAATACTCTATATTTAGAAGCAACTTCAATTGTAATATGCTTTTACAGTCAGACATGTCACAGGATAATTGTTGATTTTGAGCGCAAAAATCAACTAGACTTTTGATTGAGAAGTTAGCCGTACATTTCTGTGCAAAACTAAATACTGAAATTGTCTCTTTATCACTTCTAAGGAAAGTCTTTTTGAAGTAGCAGTAACAATAGCAAAGCAGACTGTACACTAACAAAAGCAGCAATAGCTAAAATTCGATGAAATGCAGAAATGACAGAAACCTGACCTGCCCTGAGAGGAAGTGACGCCTACTGACACACCCAGCAGCATACTTAGATTCCATCATGGAATATTCCATCAAATTGTTCAGATTGACATTCCTGCATAACGAAAATACTCCCTTCCTGGCAACATTCCCATTAATCCTGAATGCCTGCCCTGCTACTTTTAAGTATCTATAAAAATGCAATCCAAGGACCTTTTTCTCCTGCACACTTTTCAGAATTTTGCAATTTATTTTGTGTTCATTTTTCTTGCTTATGCTCCTAAATATATTGCCTCGTAATTATCTAGATTGAAGTCCGTTTGCCATTTTCTGGATCCCTGACCAATCAATTAATAAGTTCCTACAATCTACAACTTCCATCCTCACTTTCAGCCTCATGGCCAATTTCTTTATCATCGTAAATGTCTTAGGAATGCCCCTTTAATAATTGTTATATACCAAATAGAGCTAGGGAACCAATACTGAGCCCTACGGAACTCCACTCAAAATAGCTTCACAGTGTCACAATAACCTGATGATAATAACCCTAAGCTTCTTGCCATTGACCCAATCTTTGATCCATTTTGCCCATTTCCTTTGTATCTTGTGGACTTTCCATTTTTCCACTAGTTTACCATATTTGACCATGTCAAAAGCTTTGCTAAAATCCTTGCACAATATTGTGTATATTACACTGAGAAAGGATTAACCTGTGGACTCACAAAAACCAGCTACTTTTGCTTGATTGTGAACAGGAGTAGGCTGTTCGGCCTCTCAAGCCTGCTCCGTTATTCAATAGGATCGTGGCTGATCCAACACTCCTCACATCTACTTTTCTGCCTTTTCCCATTACCGTTAATTCCCCTGCTGATCCGGAATCTATCTACCTCAGCCTTAAATATATACAAGGACTCTGCCTCCATAGCTCTGTGTGGCAAGGAGTTCCAAATACTCACAATCAAGAGAAGAAAATCCTCTTTATCTCAGTCTTAAATTGGTGACCCTTTATTCTGAGATTATGCTTTCTGGTCCTAGACTCTCCTATGAGGGGAAACATCCTCTCAGCATTTACCCTGTCAAGCTCCTTAAGAACCCCATATATTTCAATGAGATCACCTCTCACTCTTCTAAACACCAATGAGTAGACTCCTAACCTGTTTAACCTTTGCTCATCCCTCCATACCATGGGTCATTGTAGTGAACCTCTGTGAACAGTCTCCACCTTTTCTTAAATAAGGGGAGCAAAACTGCTCACAGTGCTCCAGAAATGGCCTCACCACATCTTGTATGATTGCCTCCTTGTAGGCTTTTTCTTTCAACTTAATACTTTCCTTAACTTCTATGGTTAGTCAATGTTATTTTATACCTTTCTTATAATCTTTACTCCTTGTTGAAATATATTTTTGCTGAGAGTCATGAATTACCTCCTTAAATGTCTGCCACAGTTTGCTTACTGTCATTCCTGCTAATCTATCTGCCAGTTCACTTCAACTAACTCCAATCTCATTTCATTGTAATTCCCTTTACTTAATTTAATAATATCCACCTTCACTTTCTTACATCCAAGATCTCTAACTCAGACTTGAAGAGCATAGCATAACAACAAAAACACATTGTCAAGTTTTCAATACAATTCCTCTGCAATTTCACAAATTATTAAGGGCGTCAATTTATTAATTTGTGTGAAATCACAGACATATTTATCACCCTAAAGCTATGTTGTGAATACTGTAATTTTAACCTTTGCTGCAGTTGAAATGACAATATTATCATTATTTATTGTTGATTTATGTTCTTATAATGGAAAAGGGGGAGGCTGGCATAAGATCTTGTACCCTTACGATCAAAATATGACATTTGCTCTTTTGTACTAAGAGATTGGCACAAAAATGAAACAATGTGTCTTAGAATGTGGAAAAATCCGCACTGAAATTACTGGATCTCCTGTGACATTACTCATGGACAAAAATTTAAATAAACCATTTTTGGAACACTTTCCAGTACAGTATATTTTCTGTACGAGAAGACAGAAAGTTGTACCTAAGCCACAGTCTGCAAGCAAATAAGTTCCTACCCCATACACACTCCAGCAACTGCATAATTAAATCTGTTTATAGTAACGTTTCTTAAAATGTTATCTTATGCTTTACCCTCTGCTTATGCAGGCACTGAAAGCTTTAACTGATGTGACAAAGGCCTCACGGATATAGAGCAAAGATGGGTAAATGTTGATCAACACTGTTCTAATTGAAAGCTGGAACAATGTTGACAAGCAATATGGACTACACTTGATTCTATGTACTTTTTATGATTTTAACCTAATTTAGCCAGCGTGTATGAGGCAGGCTTGCAGTACAATTAATAGAGCATATAAATAAGTAGAAGAACCAAATGTACCAGACTCGTGCAGCATCAGTTACGTTAAACTTGAGCATTGTGCTTCTGTGTACTGCACTGTCTGTGAAGGGTAGTAATATTCATATTTTAATAAACAGGCCTCAGAGTTTGGGTTAGTACATTGTTCCAGTGCAATCTATTTGGCCTGGAAATCAAATCATTCGTCAACTATAAAACTGTTGCACTGTTATATTAGATCTCAGAAAATCATGAGATCTTTAAGGTAGCTAGATGACATTATGACAGGTGATGTTGTGGTATAAAAGGTTTCCATCTTAATTTAAAACGAGGCAGTCCATTTGCCAGTCAGTTGGGCAGACAGCCAGACGGTTAGTTAGCAGTCAACAGTGATGGGCTAAATGCTTATAACAGATCTGACATCCTATGCATTGACATTATCCATTTAAATATCAAAACGGCTCCTTGGAATGGACACCTGAAACCTTTTACGTCCTTTCAGACAGCAGGACCATCTATCATTGGTCTGCCAGCATGCACGAAACTTATCATGTATAAATGGAATCAAATTGGCTTTATGAGTGATTTTATTGTCACATGTATTCTACAGTGAAAAATACAATAAAGTACAGTGAAAAGCTTCCACTGTCACCATGATCCGGCGCCATTTTGAATAGTTTAAGAATAATAAAACAAGATATAGCTTAAAGAGAGTCAATAACCCTTGCACCACCACTTTGCTGCTGCCAGAGCCCCGTCCAACCAACGCTGAACTCGCTGTTCCTCAGGTGCCACCTCTCATAGCCGGGCTTACCCTCGCCAACGTTGCCTCAGGTGATGTAGCAGCCGATGCCGGGACCTGTGCTTGCCCCTCTGCCAGCTGTCTCTTCAATGTCGCCGCCACAGTCCCGCTCAAGGCTCACCAGTCACTGCCATGCTGTGGACCCTGACAGAGCCATTTTTCTACCGCCTTTTGCCTTCCTCATCGATGCCATTTTCGACAATGCCACCACAACCGTCCTCTCCCCAGAAGGTAAGGAGGAGCAAAAGCTAAAAGGACAAAAGGACGAGAAAAGAAGAAAACAAAAACATACATCCCATGCAAGATACATAAATGAATGATATTTGCAGTTGCACTATTAACATTCCTTTTGGGGTACATCATCTTCATGAAGGTAAAGCTTTTGACTTTCCTGACAGCTGGTAAGTTTTATTTAAGTAATAATGTAACTTTGCCTTAAATAAAACTTACCAGCAGAGAGCCTTCTACTCCTCAACTGGCTACACAAACATTGCAGTAGTTCGCGGTATTTGAGGAGAAATTGACTCAAAATTGAATCAACTGTTGATATTTCGTGTAGCCATTTGATTGAAAAACAAGTACATTTACGTTGACGTCAATTAGAAAAACTGTAATATTTGGACTGAATACTAGAGTAAACGTCACAGTATTTGAGGTATATAATTTTTGCCAGTTTATCAAGAGTGTTGGTTCATTAGGAAGCGCTCAAAACAAAGTTTGCTCTATACATGATTCCTAGGGGGCATGCTAGGGTAAATGTGGAGAGTTGTTTGTGGAGAGTTGTTTCCCCTGGCTATATTTACAGCTACCTAAATAAGCTTTTTGATGAGATGAATGGCACCAGAGGACATCTTATCAAAGTAAGGAGTCACCCATTTAAGTCAGAGATGAGAGATTTTGTTCTCTCAGAGGATAGTGGATCTGGAATTCTTTACCACAAAGGACCATTGAAACTGAGTCATTTAAGGAAGAGATAAACAGATTTTTAATCAGTAAAGGAATTTAGGGCAGGAGAGTGGGGATGAAGATTATCAGATCATCAATGATCTTATTATAATTCAATAAGACACATTCTGTTGATTGGCCCACTTCTGCACCTAAATCTTATGGTGAAAGTCAGTTTTCCTTAATTACTCATAAAAAATGAGTTCTTTGTGCATGTAGTTCTGCAGTGTGTAGTGTCAGAATATTCTATGCAGATCATTAAAGCCGAACTCTTTCTATACTCACTCAAGATAGTAGTTGTATGTGCATGTTTTCCAGTATCAGTTGCATTCAGAAGCAGAAACGGTGGCTAATTTTCTCTCCTAGCTTAGGACTACTCAGCTACTGCCTGGCTGAGATCAACCTTTGTGGCACACCAGATAGTGCTTTTACTCACTACACTATCAAGTGCACTAACCTAAGGCTTTTTAAAAGCCAGTTATGAAAACATTTTGCTTTTCCAAATTATTGCCATTAAAAAATGATGTGATCCAAAAATGTTTGTAGTTCTGGGAATTATTTGGAGTACTAAACAAAATATTTAATGTAATACAAATGTCATGTTGATTTATTAGCTAATTATAGAATTGTGGTTATGGTTTTCAAGGTATTCATTTTGAGTGAATTCAATGATAATTTTATTTTAAATTCCTAAGTTTTGGTTTTTAATGTGTGCCATTCATCTCGTCAAAAAGCTTATTTACGTAGCTGTAAAAACAGCAAATGTGCGAGTCTGGAGACTGACTGTTGTCTTTATTTGAAGAGGACTGCTGGTTTGTGTTTAAGGCCCAATTTTATGCGGTCAGAACTGTCTGAGGCTACAGTCCTCGGTGTCTCTTTCAGGCAAGAGGAAAGACTGGCATTTATGTTGGCATGGCTTGAGCTATCAGCTGGCTAGCACATTTGAAAGTGTTTTCTAGACAATGAAATTCTTTTCATCATTACCTATTAAAAACACTTGAAACTGATGTTTTCTCTGGCTTAGCCTTCATAGGTTGTACAAGAAAATAATTGCCTGTCCATTGTCACTACATTCTTTTCATAATAAGTTACCTAAATCTAATAACAGTGGAGAACAGAATCACTTTTGGTTTGAACATTATGAAAACAGACATGAAGATAAAAATGTCAAACGGAAAATTTGTTTTGAAACAAAATGAATAAAATTAAAATCATTTAATGTATTGCAGTTCACAATGTCTACGAAAAATCATATTTTCTTAAAATTATGTTACACAATTAATTTATCCAAATCAGCACTAATCATCATATGAGAGGAGTAATTTATTCTATTGTGGGTTATACATACTGCCTCATGAGCATGAGAAACAATATTGAGTAATTTTGTGGTCAGTAATCTGTTTAAAAATCATCAGCAGCGTAACAATAATATTTCTTAGCTGCAAAGAAGTGCTAATACAATAGTTTGATGTTGTTCTTGGAAATACCGAATTAAGGACTCCAGAAATGAGGTGTCCATGTCAGATCTGTGAGCAGATAATACGTAGACAACCTCATAAACAAAACATAATTTCATTAATTGTACTCCTGAGCCCTCAAATCAACAACAATGAAACATTTTGTAATGTCCTGTTGTAGTGTGGCATGGAGGCTTCACAAAGAAGTAATGTCATGCTAAGGAGAAGGAGATCTGAAAACTGTAACCTTATCCCCCACATGTGCATTGCACAATCAAAGTGTTCATACTGCTATAGGGAAGTAGTAGGCCACTTTGATTACCTTCCATCATCCCGTAACAAAGAACTCTTCCACATTACAGCTAATGTCCCCACACAGTTACAGTTTGGTATGTGAATGTAGCAGCTCCGCAGCGTTGCTTTAAGTTTGCTTGCTTATTACTTTTGCTTAGCTGACATGACAAGAATGGTCATGATTGCTTGAATCTATAAATTGGAAGATGCATTTTCGACAATGAATGAGCTATTGATTAAATGCAATTTGATGCTGGATGGATGGCATTGCTAAAGCAGTGGAAGCAAGGTTGATGCAATTGGACCTAACAGGATCTCTCGTTCAAACAATTTTACTCCACTCCTGAAGAGAGAAACATTTACTTGCTCTGTCTGTGCTGGTAGCCAGTTTGTTACCATATTATGCATTTGACATTGGATCAAAGAGGGGAAGGTTTCATCTTTGTGCCCCTATGAGTGACTAGCAAGTTCTAGCTATGACACATAATGATTGCCCAGCCTTCACGATCTCCTGTGGGGCGCTGTGACCCCTATGACATTTCAGTCTCTCTCCTTATTCCCATTCAGACTATATAACCATTAATGGCTCCAAAGTACCCCCAGAACCTTGGTTTTGTTAATTGCCATGCTATGTTGGCTATGCATTCTTCCGAGTAAAAATCAGAGTGATAGTGATCTGGGAACCACCGCACCATCGCTCACATCCTCCAACCCCACAGAGGTGTCCACACAATCAGATACTCCATGTGATTCCACCCTTCTTCCCTCACTTGTCCCTTTATAATCATTTCTGCAGTGACCACATCTAAGGAACCTATTCCCCAGATTTTAAGTGCCCACATTCTTCAGGGTGCTCTGACTGTGACCCTTGGAACCTTGGATGACAAGAGAAATTGTGAGCTTAGTCAGAAAGATGAAAGCGTATGTAAGGTTTAGGAAAATGAAAACAGTTCAATTAGGCCACTTTTGCAATATTGTGTTCAATTCTGGCCTCCCTGCTATAGGAAAGATGTTGTGAAACTTGAAGGTGTGCACAAAAGATTTGCAAGGATGTTGCTGGGATTGGAGGGTTTGAGCTATACGGAGAGGCTCAATAGGCTGGGCTATTTTCGCTGGAACATCGGAGGCTGAGGGGGGGACCTTATAGAGGTTTATAAAATCATGAAGGGCATGGATAGGATGAATAGACAAGGTTTTTTTCTCCATTGTAAGGGAGTCCAAAACCAGAGGCTGAACCTTTAAGGTGAGAGAGAAAAGATTTAAAAGGGACCTAAGGGGCAACATTTTCATGCAGAGGATAGTGCATGTATGGAATGAGTTGCTAGAGGAAGTGGGGTGGAGGCTGGTACAATTACAATATTTTAAAGGCATCTAGATGGGCATATGAATAGGAAGGGTTTAAAGGGATATGGGTCAAATTTTGGCAAATGGGACTAGATTAATGTAGAATATCTGGTCAGCATGGATGTGTTGGACTGAATGGTCTGTATCTGAACTGTACATCTCTATGACTCTATGACAGTCTGAGGAATATAAAGCAAACAGGAAAGAACTTAAGGAGTTAGGAGGATTTGAAGGTGCCACCAAGTATCCTTGGCTGACAGGATTTTCCTTAATCCCAAGGCTTTTCATTCATATATAAGGAGCAAGAGGGTAGCTGGGGAAAAGGTAGATCCACTCAAGGACAAAGGAGGGAGTTGATATGTGAAGCCAGAGGAAATGGGCAAAGTCCTTACAGATACATTGTATCTGTAGGATTGAGCAAAAATCCCCATATTCTGAGGAAGGGTCACTAGACTCAAAACGTTAACTCTGTTTTTTCCTTCACAGGTGATGCCAGACCTGCTGGGCTTTTGCAGCAACTGTGTTTTTGTTCCCATATTCTGCAATACTGGACAAAAAACCTGGGCTTTTCAAAAACTTTTAAAAGAAGGGGGGCAGCTGGGCTGAGCTCTGGGAAAATACACAAACTCACAGATAGCTGCCTGGAACCATTGTTCAACCCAAAAAGCCCAATTTACACCCCCACTCTAAGACAACAATCAACCAGACCTAACACTCTAGACTGAAACTAACTTTTACACCTCAGGCTACACAACACAGACATTATGGAATTTACACAGATACTAAACATTCAACTTGGCACGAAAGTAAGAGGCCCACAATCAGTTTAATTGCGGGCAGTTATCGCAAAAAGTTAGCTCCACGAGAGCGATCCACTGGCAGCTATTCCACAGGAGGTGTTCCAAACAGCGATCCCCAGAAGAAGAATTCCAACAGTTAATTCCAGCAGCGATTCAAGAACTATCTCCAAAAGAGGGATCCGACAGCAATTCCGAAACCTACCGACACAGGCCTGTTCCGCACCAGGGGAACCAACAATGACCGACAATGACCGGCGGTCCTAAGAACCGACAACTTCCGAAAATCACCGATCTGACCGACACCACAAGACCTCAGACAGATCCTGAGGTGAAAAGCAGCTGCAAAACTACCGCAAAATAAGGAAAACCAAGTACTCACCCGATAAAAGCAAAAACGCATCCTACCACATCAGAGGACTCAACCCAGACTGAAGGTCCACACCGTCCAAAATTTTCATTGAGGCACCAGGTACGGCAAGTGGGAATAGTCAGCCGTACTTCAAAATTGTGTTTTCCTCCAGTGGTGAGCTTAAACTCCCGAGACCCCAAAGTTTCCAACCAAGCGAGCAGGGATGGGAAGGTGGATGGTGACAATACAGGAACCCCAAGGGTAGGAAGTCTGATTGAAGATTTCTCTGATTAAAACTGCTGTTTGGATCTAATAGTGTTTAACCTGTATTTTATTTAATAGTGCATTTAATTACTGTTCTCTGTATCGCTGATTGTGCCTATTTCGCTGTTCAGTATATTTTCCTTTATTTCTTATGTTATATTTACCTTCTTGTATTTAATGAATGCAGAGATTCTTTTGCCCTGAAACACCTGTCTACTGCCTTCTTCATTTCTCATTCCTAAATAAGTCCAGTGTCAGAACCAGGGATCTGGAGGTGATTCGAACCACCCAAAAATCAGCACATGACTGTCCACAAACCAGAACCCTACATATCGGTATTCACAATGGAGAAGATCATGGTGGATGGTGTATCTAGAGAGGAGTTTGTTGATGTTCCAGGGAATGTCGGTATGAAAAATGTGGTGTTGGAAGTTTTGAAAAGCAATAAGGTAGACAAGTCCTCAGGACCTGATGGGATCGATCCCAGAATAATGAGGGAGGTGAGGGAGGAAATTGCCGGGCTTTGTTTGAAATCTTTTTGTCCTCTTTAGTTGCAGGCAAGATCCAGGAGGACTGGAGTATAGCCAATGTTGGTCTTTTGTTTAAGCAGGGCAACAGGCAATGATCGAGAAAAATTACGGGCTGGTGAGCCTTATGTCAAAGACTGGGAAATTGTTGGAGAAGATTCTTAGGGACAGGATTTACTCACATTTGGAAATGCATCGACTTATTAGCAACAGGCAGCATGGCTCTGCACATTGATTGAGTTTTTTTTGAAGAAGTGACAAAGATGATTAAGGCAGGCAGAGAGGTGGATGATGTCTACAAGGACTTTAGCAAGGCCTTTGACAAGATCCCTCATGGCAGGCTGATACAGATCTGCAGGGAGCTGGTAAGATGGATACAGAACTGGCTTAGTCATGGAAGACAAGAATAATGATGGAAGAAGTTTGTGGACGACACAAAGGTTGGAGTATCTTTGGAGAGTGAGGAGGATTGCTAGAGGAGACAACAGCATATTGATAGGCCGGAGACTTAGGTGCAGAAATGGCAGATGGAATTTAATCCAGACAAATGCGAGGTGATGTGGAAGGTCTAATGAAGGACAGAAGTATACAGTAAATGGCAGAACCCTTAGAAGCCTTAACATAAAGAGGGATCTTGGTGTACAGGTCCATAGTTCCTGAAAGTAGCAACACTAGTGGATAAGGGTGTCAAGAAGGAACATGGTATGCTTGCCTTCATTGGTCAGAGCATAGAATATTAAAATTGGTAACTCATGTTGCAGCTGTATGGAGCTTTAGTTCAGCCAAATCTAGAATATTATGTAAATTTCTGGTCACCACACGGCTAGATGGATGTGGAGGTTTTCAAGAGGGTACAGAAAAGGTTTACCAGGATGTTGCCTGGTTTGGAGGAAATTAGCTATGAGGAGAGATTGGAAAAATTCAGTTTGTTTCCAACTGAGCATCAAAGTCTGATGGCTATCTGATAGAACCTTATAAAATAATGAGAGGCATTTTTTTTTTCTTTGTCATTCACAGAATGAGGGTGTTGCTGGCTAGGCAGCATTTATTGCCCAGAGGGCAGTTCAGAGTCAACCACATTACTGTGGGTCTGGAGTCACATGTAGGCCAGACCAGGTAAGGATAGCAGTTTCCTTCCCTAAAGGGCATTAGTGAATCAGATGGGTTTTTCTGACAACTGACAATGGATTCACAGTCATCATTAGACTCTTAATTCCAGATATTTATTAAACTCAAATTCCACCATCTGCCGTGGCAGGATTCAAACCCAGGTCCCCAGAACATTATCTGGGTCTCTAGATTAACAGACCATCAATAATACCACTAGGGCATCACCTCCCCTGCAGGCATGGATATTCAGAGTCTTTTTCCCCAGAATAGAAATGTTAGTTACTATGGGACATAGGTTTAAGATGAAAGGGGGAGTGTTTAAAGGAAATGTGAGAGGCAGGTTGTTTTAAGTTGCTGGAATGTGCTACTGGAGGAGGTGACAGGTGCAGATACAATAGCAACATTTAAGACTCATCTTAAATAGATAATATGAACAGGCAGGGAATAGAGGGATACCGACCACATAAAGACAACAGAAAAGGCGTCATATGTCAGCGCAGGCTTGGTGGGCTGAAGGCCAGTTCCTATACAGTACTGTTCTTTATTCATTAACACCAGCCCCCAACCTCCTGATACATTCCTAACCATTGTTAACCTTCATCCCCAGGACTGACCGTGGCCCGTTCCCCAGACTGACCTGACAGTATGTGCCTGACTGAGCACAGCCCAGGGCCTAAGCTGACATATCCACAATATCCCAACTATCATACCAGTTATCTCCAGATTGGTTGCACTTGACATGCAAGATTGACCATGACCCAATCCTGGACTACAAAGACAAGGTTTACTCAGACTCTGGCAGGACCAAACACTTGATTGACCCTACACATCCACTGTGCAGTAATTGGACAAGGCCTTTGACTGACTGTTGATAAATATGCTTCCTGAAAAGACATCAAAAATACAACAGACATCATCCTTTTGCTAAAAAGCTACCATTAATTAAATATCTACAGAAATGCAGCACAATCACACAAACTCAACAAAATTAATGTGAAGAAAAACATTTATGTCACAAGAAGGTGCAATGGCCTGGATGCTGACCCCATTTTGTGTCAATGCTAATTTCATCAGGAATCTGTCTGAACGATGGGAACTCCGACACTATGGCCACTGGACAAAGACCCGCTTGTGCTGAGAAACCCATCTAGGGGTGAATCATTTTACAAGACAAGTAGCCTCAAAGGTATAAGATCTACTTAGCAAAGCTGGAACCTTCCCTAAACAGTTTTTTTAACAGGCAGCAAAGTGACACAATAGTTTTTACCTGCAGATTTGAGTAAACAATTGCTGCAAGGTTTCAGCTACAACATCAACTGAATCAAATCCAGAAGACTCCTGTTGTAAGGAGAGCCACTAACTGAGCTACAAATGAGAGCTGATAGTTGACACCTGATAAATGTATTAATTCCATTCAACTTATTGCAAGTATCATTTGTCATGAATGTGTAATACTTGTGTTCATTAGTGTTAAATTTGATTTGTCAAATAGCTATCCAACTTTATTGCCAATTTATATTCTGCAAATAATTTGCTGCATTTTCTGAATTACTGCTCTCCTTATTTCATTGTTGTTGTGAAATTTGGCCAGCTAATAGTCAGTTTTATGTCATTAATGTAGATCAGAAGATTGACCCTGACAAAACTTCTTTGAGCACTCATGTGCCTTTATTTCATTTTTTTAGAAATCAATTTCTGATATCCAGTCAAATAGCAAACCTTGCATTCATCCGATGATAAGTTTAGTTTGAAGTCTTCATTTGAAAATTTTTGAAAGCTTTCTAAATATCTAAGTTAATAAAATCAAAAAAATTCGGTAAACCACTTTAAGCAAAGTATCACCAATAAATCAGGTTTTTTTTCAGGTACAGGCTTGGCCTACTAATCCACACTGGCTGTTTCCTAATAGCTTCTTGCTGTAGAAATTCTGGGCTCCTTCACCAATATTGTAGATTCTTTCTTTTCTTAGATTAATAACATTTTTTTTCAAATTCTGAAGATGTCAGTGTGGTTGGCAAGGAATGAAAGTATTGTTCAACTCCTCATCGACGATCACTTTCTAAGGAATATGTTGCCCACCTAGGATTTTCCACGTCACTGGTCATGGTTTCCTTGCACAGCTGATGATTATAGAGCTGCATCTCCAACTATACACTTGGCAGGTGTTTCCAGGAGGTGGAATTTGTCCTTGGCCTTGAGACCATTGGAATTTCTTTAAATCATAAGATATAGAAGCAGAATTAGGCCATCTAGCCCATAAAGTCTGCTCCACCATTCAATCATGGCTAATAGTTTCTCCTGCCTTCTCTCCATAAGCCTTGATCCCCTTACTAATTAGGAGCCTATCTGTCACTGCACCCAAAACTGCTCACAATATTCCAAAGGCAGCCTGACAAGAGCCTTATACAGCTTCAGCAGAACATCTCTGCTCGTGTATTCCATCTCTCTTGAAATGAATGCTAACATTGCATTTGTCTTCCTAACCGCCAACTGAACCTGCATGTTAACTTTAAGAGAACCCTGAACTATTATGCCAACTGCCTTTGTGCTTCAGATTTCCAAAGCATTTCCACTTTTAGAAAATTAGCTGTGGCTCTATTCTTCCTACCAAAGTGTATAACCTCACAATTTCCCACATTGTGTTCCATCTATCACTTCTTTGCCCACTCTCCGAGCCTGTCCAAGCCTTTCTTCAGCGTTCTTACTTCCTCACTCTACCTGTCCCTCCACCTATTTTCGTGTCATCTGAAACAATGCCCTCAGTTCATTTATCCAAATTGTTAATGTATAATCAGTTCCCAGATCTTTTTCCATACTTACTCTTGCTGGTAAGTGTTCTCAAAGAATTCTGTCCCTTTATACAGGATGTTCCTCTAAATTGGTTTCTTCTGAATCATGGTCTCCCACACATTGGCATCTCTTGAGGGAAGTCTTTAGGGACTCTTTGAAATGCTTCCTTTGAGCTCCAATCATTCTAGTGCCTTTCTTAAGCTAGGCAAAGAAGGTTTGCTTTGGAATTCAGGCATCCTAAGCATGTGGCTGGCCCAACAGAGTTGGTTTCAGATGATCATGGCCTTAATGCGAATGCTATTAGCTGTTTCATAGAAACTGATGTTAGTTTTCCTGTCCTCCCAGCAAATGTGGAGAATCCATCTCAGACAACATTAATGGTACTTCTCAAGGGCCATGAGATGGTGCCTATATTGAGTTCGAGTTTTGGAGCCATACAGCATGGTCAGAAAATTGACTCCCGTATACCCAGGGCTCCCCCTCTAGTTGCCCTGAAAAGACAATGGTGGACCTCCCTTTTGCCTTTTCTATTCCACTTATATTGCTTTATTTTTGACTCAACAATGGTCTTCTTAAGCAGTTAATCTGTGTTCCATCATATCATTCTGATGCAACCCGCCCTTTGCCATTGTCCTTACTTAGAGCATGTCAGTATCAAAGTCTTATGGTGCAGCAGTAGTGCAACTACCCTAGATAAAGATGCTTTGAGTTCAATTCCTGCTCCAGGAACCTGTAAATCTTTCTGTCATGTCTATGGCAGGTGAGAGCCTTTTAATCAGCCACTCTCGAGCAGCAGGCTACAAACCTGTTCCAGAAAACATAATAGATATGGAATCAGACATAAGCAAATGCCTTGGTTCCCTGATACGGCACTAGATGTGTGAAAAGTAATTTCAGGTGTTGACTTTGCAAATGATCTTTTTTTTATAACATTGTATTTGTACTGCTGGACCAGCTCCCAAAATTTTGTTGATTGCATCTACTCATTTGACCATAACCATAATATTTTAAACCATTGTATCAGATCACATTCCTGATGATACAGGTATCTGCTGTGCAAAGGAGAGTTGTATCATTTGAATTACATCTTGTTTTATATTACTATTGAAGACAGGTTTTGAGACTTATAGAGTCATAGAGACATAAAGTTTACAACATGGAAACAGACCATGCTGACCACATATCCTGAATTAATCTAGTCCCATTTGCCAGCATTTGGCCCATATCCCTCTAAACCCTTCCTATTCATAAACCCATCCAGATACCTTTTAAGTGCTCTAATTGCACCAGCCTCCACCCACTTCCTCTGGCAGCTCATTCCATAAATGCACCACCCTCTGTGTGAAAAAATTGCCCCTTAGGTCCTTTCTAAGTCTTTGTCTTCTCACCTTAAAGCTATGCTCTCTAGTCTTGGACTCCCCTACACTGGAAAAGACCTTGGCTGGTCACCCTATTCATGCTCCTCATGATTTTATAAACTTCTATACGCTCACTCCTTAGCCTCTGACACTCCAGGGAAAGTAGCCCCAGTCTATTCAACCTCTCCCTATAGCTCAAACCCTCCAATCCCAGCAACATCCTTGTAAATCTTTTCTGCACCATTTCAAGTTTCACAATATGTTTCCTGTAGCTGGGTTACCAGAACAGTATTCCAAAACTGGCCCGAACAGTATCCTGTACAGCTGCAACATGACATCCCAATTCCTATAGTCAATGCCTTCTCCACTACCCTGTTTACCTGTGACTCTACCTACTATGAACCTGTACCCCAAGGTCCCTTTGTTTAGAAACACTCCCCTAGACCTTACCATTAAGTGTATAAGTCCTGCCCTGATTTGCCTTACCTAAATGTGGCACCTCACATTTATCCAAATTAAACTCCATCTGCTACTCCTTGGCTCATTGGCTCATCTGATCAAGGTTCTGTTTTACTATGAGATAATCTTCTTCACTATCCACTACACCACCTGTTTTGGTGTCATCTGCAAGCTTACTAAGTATTCCTCCTATATTCAAAACAAAATCATTTATATAAACATATTTATGGGCCAGCGTGATGTCTACTGAAGGAAACACTGTATTACCTTAAAGTGATCACTGCATCTGGGCTGCAGATGTTTATTCGTACTCTGAACATTCCCTATGACAAACATTTTGCCATAAAGATCAAATGTCTGCAACAATCTATTCAAATGCCATCATTGCAGAGTGTTGTGGCAACAGTATCCATGTGTTTTGCAAGACAAGGGTTAATGAGCTTTGAAGATGTGGTGCCTGCCAAATATCCAGACTGTTTTTGTCATTAATTTACTAATGTTTTACCAGTTCTGTAATTCAGATGTTTATTACTCTTCAATAAAATAAGAAATATTTGATTACTCTACAAAATATGTTTTGTTCTGTGAGCGATAGAAACAAGACTTCTTCAATATGGATAGTAATGGGAGCAGTATTATGGTAATTGAATTCTGAACTTTTTGATAAATGGGCCATCTCATAGCATGATGACCGTGTAATACTGGTGCCATTTTACTTTTCCATTTTTAAAGCCCAAAATGTTCCCTAAGTAGATTCCCAGTGTTACGATTCCTGTAAAGACCATTAAAACATTAAAGAACCACATTTCCCACATGACCCTAATGGAAAAAAAATGGATAAGATTTCGCCTTTACAACTTCTCCCGTGGCCTACAGTGACCTAACGGCCTATTCCTGTTTCTATGTGACAGTTAAACCAAGACCAGCATAAATTAACTGACAAATTACATTCAGTAGAAATTACAGATTATACTTCTCTCACAGATTGTGCTGAATGATGGAGGCAGCTCAACAGCTAAATGGCCTGCTTCTGCTTCTGTGTTTGTATGTCTCAACCATAGAATCTACAAAACCTACTTCTTAGCTCTGCATCTTCCCAGCTAGAATTCTTCATGGTGATATAAATTGGATGATTCCACCGACTGGTTATTTATGGCACTGCCAGGATAGCAGCCATTCTCAAAGAGAGCATCTTCTGGTCATGGTCACCACAGCAACTTGAATTTGATACAGTGATCGCTTTTGCAGTGATGGAACATTTTCTTAAAACATATTTCAAGGGATGAGAGCTAAGCCAGTATTAAATGCCTATCATTAATTGCCCAGAGGGCAGTTACTAGCTTATTACATGTGCACTATTTATTTCAGGACCCAAAACAAGGCCAGAATTTTGGGTCCAAAATCATGAAAATATAACATAGGGCCATCCACTAAATCTGTTAATCTAGTAAGTGTTGGCATTTTCGGGTGAGCAATAAAATAAAGTGGATGTATTTATTTGAATTCTTGTTTTTTTTCACTGGTACTAGAAATCTACAGTTTCTTATTGGTGAGGAAGTGAGTGACAGTTCATCCTCATAGCCTGATGCTGGCCAGTTGTTATTAAGCTTCATTCTGCATATCAGTCGTACATCAATCATAACTGACATGTTGACAGGCAGCTTGCAACTTAGCTTCCCCTGTTCCTGCCTGTCAGTGTATGAGTGAAGCTGAGTACCATTCCTTTTGATTTTACCAGCCGCAATGAAGATGAAAGAACTTTCACCTCAATTGATAATTTCTCATGACAGCGTAGTTAAGGATAGCATTAAATCTCATAATTTCACGGGAAAGACAAAGGCTGAGGGGTGACCTGATAGACGCCTACAAAATTATAAGAGGCATAGACAGGATGGATAGTCAGAGATAGTAGGAACTGCAGATGCTGGAAAATCCGAGACAACAAGGTGCAGAGCTGAATGAACACAGCAGGCCAAGCAGCATCATAGGAGCAGGATAGTCAGAGGCTTTTTTCCAGGGTGGAAAGGTCAATTACAAGAGGGGCACAGGGGGAAAGTTTAGGGGAGAATTGCTGGGAAACTTTTTCACACAGAGGATGGTGGGTGCCTGGAACGCACAGCCAGTGAAGGTGAGGGAAGCAGCACGTTAGCAAGGTTTAAGCCATGCTTGACAGACATGCACAGGAGGTCAAGGGAAGGATGGAAACTGCATATGTGCAATACGCAGTGGGTCTAAATTAGGATTAGGAATTGGGGCAGGTTTGGTGGGTCAAAGGCCTGTTCCTGTGCTATATTATATTGTATTGTATTGTTGTATTGTCTAAGTGATCAGAGGTATGAATCTCTGTCTCATCATTCCTTGGTACCAGATGTGAACATGTCAATATGTGACTTAAGAATAGCTGTTGAAACTGAGTTTGTTCCATTATTCAACAAGAAAATGACAGATCAGTTTGTATTACAAATTCCACATTCCCATCTGATCCCAATAACCTTTAATTCCCTGTCTAACAAGAACCTATCTACTTCCATCTTAAAAATGTTCAAAAGCTCTGCATCTCTCACCATCTGAGACAGAGAGCAGAATTTTACTTAAAAAAAAGGCTAAGTATGAACTTTCAGGAGTTTCTCTCCATGAACTCTAGTGAATTATCTCACGTAATTCTCCACTGCTTACCAGTGCACCATGTCTCTATAGCGCCACTTTTATGGGCTTTTGTGCTCACACAAAAGTACTCATCACCTCCAGGTCCTAAGGCCAAGCTAAGCACCAGGTCAATCACTGCAAAGCACACATTATTATTCCCAGACTGCAAAGTAGGGGTGAAATGAAAAGGAACCATGTCTGAGGTCACACTGGTGGTACAGGCCATACTTCATTAGAAACTGGAGTGCATATTCGTACATGTATTGCCATTTTTCAGGTTCAGCTTTCTGATCAACTGTCATTGTAAGTGCAGTTACAAGAATGAAGCTACACAAGCAATTGGGCCTTGGTGCCCTACTGTGCTTGAACAATATCTAATGGATTACTATTTTATCACTAAGGCTTTTGTAACACAACATCTTGTCATGTGGGAACAAAACATGTTGGAAAGCTTTCAAGCAGATGAACTTCTTTTGCACAACAGGAAAAATAAAGCCAAAACAAAAACACATTTGATTCTGGGAACTATCAGGGATTGCTTACATTTTGAACAGCAACAAATTTACAGTTAATGAATGATCACTTCATCCAATCACAGTCAATAAGGCACAATGATGCCTTTTCTTCCTCAGGCAGCTCATGAAATTTGTCATGTCCATGAGGTCCCTCACCAACTTCTACAGATGCACCATTGAAAGCATAACTGTCCGGGTGCATAACGGCCTGGTGTGGCAACTGCTCTGGCCAGGACCGTAAGAAACTGCAGAAAGTTGTGTGCACAACCCAGACGATCAAGGAAGCCAACTTTCCATCCATGGACTCTATTTACACGGTTTGCTGCCACAGAAAGACTGTTAACATCATCAAAGTCCCATCGCACCCTGGTAATGATCTCCTACAACCTTTTCTGTCAGGCAGAGGATACAGAAGCCTGAACACACACACGCAGGTACAGAAACAGCTTCTTTCCAGCCATTATCAGGCTGTTGAATGGACTCTAGCCTCAAATACTGTAACCTGAAATGTAACCTGCATGCCTCTAAGTCTTTTTGATCTGTACATCCTTTGCTTGCTGTGATCTGCCTGTACCACTCGTAAGCAAAGCTTTTCACTGTAATTCAGTACATGTGACAATCAAATCAATCAATCCGTTTCATATTTATCAGATGTGGATGTTAATTAAGTCCTGTCTGGCTTGTTGCACCTAACATTGTGTCGTTCTTTCATGGTGAAGATGCTGTCTCTCCTGCTTAATGTCCTCATCCTCCTCCTTGGATGGTTCCTTAGATTTTAGATCTAGATTTATTTAATATTGTAACCTGATTGATTTATTGTTGTGACATGAACCGAAGTACAGTGAGAAGTGTTGTTTTGCATGCTATGCAGATGATGCAATCATATGATGCAAAATGCATCAATGTAGCAGAACAGAGTGTAGAATACAGTGTTACAATCAGAGAGAAGGTACAGAGAGAGGGATCAACATTAACATTTGAGACATTTACACTTCTATCTAGGTACAGTGAAAAGTGCATAATGTCGCCATGCTCTGGCACCATCGTGGATTACAAAATAAATTACTGAATAAATTGTATAAACTGTAAAATACGGAATAAATTCATATTAAATTGATGTTACTGAAACTAAAACAGATTAAAAAGTTCATCTATCCCTCTCTGTAGCCTTCATCCTCTCCGTTCCTCCGGTCCCTGCTGTCTGACAATGTCCCCAGCGTCTGGCCACCTGCTGCTTTTCGAGTGCCACCGGCGATGTCGTCCCGCAATTCTGAGCTGCAGACTGTCACGCTGTGTGGGTCCCGCACCTCTTCCAACACTGGATATTGACCAACTGGTCCTGACTCCGAGTCAACCAACAGGACCTGGCTCTTCTTCTCAGAGATGGAGCCTGGATTGGGATACACGGGACCCCAGTCTTCCACAGGAGGATGTCAGGAGGAGACCGGAGGACAACCCTGCAAAGACAACAGTGAAACTGTGTGGATGCGGCCAGACCAGCCAGATGAGCCCATGATCAGCCAAGCCCCATGCTCAGGAGCTGCCTTCACTGCCGCTGCTGTCCATTGCTTCGCTGGCAATTTAGCCTCAAACACATCTCCTCTTTGCCCGCTTTAGTTGTGCATTTCACAGTGTGCAAGGATTATCTATCTGGCGTGTATCGCAAGCCTCCCCCTCCCCACCCAAATCGATCCAAAGATTGGAATCTAATCCTCAGGAGGCCTATTATCTGCTTCATCTTGACCCTAGTGGAAGATTGGGCTGTTTTTTATTTCTACTCAGCCTTAGTCTGGGGATTGTGTAACAGAGTCATCATGCCATATCGTTGCAGAGGGTAGACCTTGTCTCCCAGTAACTATCCTTGTCAGACATCCATGAAATAGGAACGTGGGGTTTCTCAAGGATATAGGCATCAAGACAGCTGCTGGGTTCCTGCTGCAGACTTCAAGATGTGGTACTGATGATCACAGATGGCTTATATATTGATGGAATGAAATCCTTTTCTGTTGGCGCAGTCAGTCATGTTCTGCTATGAAGCTCTCAACAAGACATGTGTACAGTCTATAGCACACTACACCTGGGGGAATGTTGGTAAAACTTACTGCCCTGCCTGCAGAACTGACCTCGTCATGGGGAAATGTGAGGATATGGTGTAATCTGGCACAAACTGCAGTAGGAACAGAATTGAGACATTTGTGGACTGTAGGCTGAGATCCCGCACTGTTTCCCAGTGGATCCTTAGAAGTAGCCACTTACATAAAAATTTAATATAGCTGTCACCTTGATGGTCACCAGGATAGGATGGACACATGCCCCTTCGGGTCACAAGTCCTGTGTTATCAGATGACATAGTTCTGTGACAGCAAGGTACTTCACTCCTCTGGAGAAACTGGCATAGAAGATAATAGACTCTATGTCTCCTGTACCTGATATGTATCCTGAGGGCACCTTCAGCAGTGACCTTTTCAAGTGGAGTCTGTTTGGTATCTACTTGAGAATGTTGTTAGTTCTGGGCTTTCTAATACATCTATTCATCCTCCTTTTCACTGTATCTTTGTTGTTTAGCAGTAACAATAATGATAATCCTTGCTGGGACTGGATCCATTGGTGACACTTATGCTTCAAATGTGTGGGGAGTATTAGAAACCGAAGAGGTCCTTAGTAATGTGAACAGTCAGCATTCACATCACACATAAATGACAGTTTAGCATTGTCCTCCATACAGTGGGACATGGAGGACTCCCAACAAGGAGGAACATGGAATGGCTGTAGATGGGACTTTGATGTAGGAACCTTAATGAGTGGATGAGGCACTCATGTCGTGCAGAGGCTGTAGGCAATTGTTAGTTCTGTATGAGCACTGAGAGCCTCTTGTCCTCCTACCCCACATCACCTAAGAAAGGCACCGTTACAAATCAGAGCTCTTCAGTGAATACATAAAGTTCAAGGTGAGAGGGAATCACTCCTGTGCCCCCATGCAATCTATGAAGTCTTCTGTTGTGCTTGTTGCTTTTAAACGTCAATTTTAAGGCAATCTGTGATCACTTCTGCTTCACAGAGATGAATATCTTCAATCTGCAATGACTAATGACATAGCCAAGATTGCTTGTGACCAGTATTTGCTGCACTGCATACAATTGGACACAAAGAGTATTTCATGAGTTCATTCACAGATGATTTCGTTCTGTGCTGTGCTCGTACCTGATTTATCCAATTGTCATTGAAGGGCGTCATGTCACTCATAAGCAGAGCTCACCTGTTGAGACAGAAAATAAAGCACTGACTCTGCACACTGTGTGGTTTTAGACATTTTCTAATTTCAGTGCACAAGTTGCAGGAGTATGGAAGGCAATGCAGGTTGCAGTTGGCAGAATGAGTCACAAGCTCAGCCTGATAATCAAGGGCCCCTCTTTCCAAATCTCCATTTTCCTTTCTTCCCAGCACGCCCCATCAAAACTGTCAGCACTGAGCCTCCACACATTCCCACATATCCTTAACTTGGGTCTTCATTATCTAATATTACCTCCATGGTCCTACCAATCATCCTGCTGCACTGACCCTGGGTTGAAGCCATGGTGGTGGTGACAATTAACTGTGGCCCCCTGCAGTATTCTACATTCTCTGATGCATGATCATCACCCAGTTTCTCTGATTCTCTTTTATTACCCCAGCATGCTGCCCCCAGTCCCCACAATTGACTTCCCTACTTTCCCGCCAGATTAATGGCCCTTAATACCACACCCACACCCCCGCCTTGACATTCATTGAACTGAGCCCCAGGACTTCTGGTGACCCAGCCCTTAAGTGACTTTGATGGCCGGCCCTCATTGATGGCTGAGCAGATCCTACATTCATTGTGCGGAGCTCCCCAGCTCACTTACTGTGACTCTTCAGACTTATTGAACAGGATCTACAGGACTGACCACGGCCCACTTCTTGGATTGCAGGGATACAGACCCCCCTGAACTGCCTGCCCTGAGTGAACAACTGACCATGTCCAAGCTCCTCACCTGATGATGGCCTTGACTGACTGTTCTGGGACTCTCTGACTGAAGGTTATCTCCCTTGATGTGATTACACCCCTTAGACTATGAGACATGGCCATTTGGATGCTCCTCATGCAGTATGTTTGCTGTGTATGATGCTGCCCCATGCTATGGTTGTGACTTTGAGATAGCACTGAGGCAACTGCAACATCTCCATGCCTTGACTGAACTGCTCACAATCACAAGCTGCCAGCTTTGTGTCTGCATTAAAAGCCAGGGTAAGACAGAAGTACTGTGAGCCCTTAAGGTGCAACTGAGAAGCAAAGCTCAAAAAGACATGGTACGACAAGGCAAGTCATGGCAAGGCAAGGAAGAGATGCTGTGAACATCCTTTTGGGTGTAAAATGAGTGTGTACTAAGACAGGAAATGAGGTGCTGTGAGATGCAGTCTGGCCCAGTCCATGAGAAGACTATCTGTTCCTGCATGCAAAGTGTTGTGGCAGCAGCAATGCAATGAATGGTGCTGGTGCATTCCAAAGTGCAGCATGGAAGTATGGAATTGTGTTGCTGATAAGTGGAAGATACCAAGGCCCATGGATGGAGGTGGTCCTTGCAGTCACTGCCCATATTGCATGTCCTGAGATGTTTGTGACTGGTGTCCAAGATGGGGATCTAAAGGATTAAGTGGCAAGTTGGCGTTGCCAGGTAACCGCTCTGCCTGTCTTGTCAGGAATTGTTGCCATCTAGTTTTGGGTGGTAGAATGGGAAACTGCATATAAATGAGCTAAGGTTAATTAATAATGAGATGTTAAAGCATGCTAACACATGAAAATAGGCCTTTCACCAATTACTAATGAGAATCTCATCTCACTGTTAAAACTTGATTGGACCAGTTTATTTTAAAGAAAATGCACTGCTTAGAAGAATAATCACGAAAGGCATTCATGTAAAGATATCATCATATCTACATATCAGTGGGAACTAGTGCATTTGTCTTTGAATTATTTATGTTCAGAGACCAAACATATTAGCTTCACATTTCTTCTGAGCTGATCAATGCAGCCAAATTAGACAATCTCATTTTATTTAAATCAAGTATACTTTGCAAAATTTAGCTAAGCACCATTTTAGGACACATGTCTTCTTTTTCTGCAGTTTGAAAAAAATTATGCGATTTACAATTCAAATAATTGGTCAGGATAAAATATTGAATTAAGCTGTGCAAGAATTGAATTATAATGCAACACAGAAGTACTTTGACGAGGAGCAATTAGGGCCAGACATACCTCATTAGTGATGCCAGTTGTAAGTGTTCAATTCGTCAAAGACAGCGACCAGACCTGTAGCAACTCCCTAAGGCAAACTCAGTCACAAATGCGAGTTTTAACAACTTTCAGACCACTTTGATTATGGAGTCTTTTAACATGCTCTTCAATACTGGCCACAAACAGTCGTTATTCCAGTGTAGATGAAAGTTGCGTATGTAGACCCTGCCGAAACCCCATCCTGGGAAACTCTGAAGGAATTTCTTGGGAAATTGAATTTTCCAATGGAATATTCCTCTACACCTGGAACACTCCAAAAGTCTCCGTTGAAAGTAAATAAAATAATTACTCAGGAAAATGTAGATTATTAAATACATAGTCTAACCTGATTAACTATCAAGCTGACTCCATACTTAGCTCACAAATTCCAAACTTCATTTCCCTCAGACCATTTATACTTGCCAACTCCTGACTGGACACCCATGACCTGACCCATCCTTTCCTCCCAGTGGACTACCCACACTCTGAACCATCCCCTACTGCTGGACTGGTACTATCAGCCCACTCCACCACATCCCCTGCTAGTCATGACCCAATATTACCCCTGTCTCCAATGAACTTGATTTTACTGCTTGCTTCCTTGAAATCTTATGGTGTAATGGTAGCTGTCAAAGTGGCGGTCTTGACCTTTAAATTTCACATAACAGAAGCTGGCTGCTGTGAAAAGGGTCCAAGTTTTGTCTTCATCTGACAGTTCTGCGCTATGGGAAAAGTATCAGCATGGAAGTACATCTCCACTTTTCTGAGGGACCCCAATTGGAATCTCCTCTCAGAAAGGCAGCATTCCATACTTCCATGAAAAAAAGGAACAAGAGTGGCAATCTGCATGAGATAGCCTCTTTGGAAAATCAGTCCATTATGTTGCACATGCAAACCAGAGATACAAGGCTCATGCAATAATAAAATAGTCATTTTCTGTTGGCTGAATTATGCTCACAATGTTCTTGAATGACTGCCACAGCAACACTTGGAAATTATGTGCGCTGTATTAATTTTAATATGATGATCCTCCCGCAAAACATAAAAGTAACTGAAATTGCTGGAGAACCTCAACAGTTCTGGCAACATCTGTGGAGAGAACATAGAGTTTTGAGTCCAGTTACCCTTCTTCAGAACTTTAGATGATGCTGCCAGACCTGGCGAGTTTCTTCGGTAATTTTAATTTTTGTTTGTTTCAGATCCCCAGAATCCACAATTCTTTGTTTTATGTTAAGCGATTTCTCAGCATGTTGTTGGAATTTAAATTTAGCTATTATGCATGCTATGTAAGGGTATGACTTAATATGCATTTAGTCCAGGTCACAGAGAAACCAAATTGGTACCATACAGTATGACGATAGTACTTATAAATATATGAGTTGCTTCTGGTAGTCTGGTACTTAAAGCTTACTGAGGTAGGCCTTCATTACCAATGTTCTCTACTTTGTATATTTTAAAATAGGAAGCTTTGCCGTAACTTGATTATTAAACATCTTAAAGTGCCTGTCACAATTTAAAGACAGGAGTCAAGATTTAGAGTCAACCTTGCGTTTTACAAAAGTCATGTTTCATCTTACATGTCTCAAGTTTTCTTCTTTCTGGTAACTAAGAACCAGCTGTAGTGTTGTGGCATCTAGCATTTTTAATTTGATTGCCTGTAGATATGTAAAATAATTATACTTTGACGTCGTTTTCAGCTTTCTATCCATTTTTGTGGAGGTTCTGATTTCTATTTAGATTTCAAATGATCTAAGAAATTGTGAATTCAATCCTACTTCTTATATTTGCAGGACACAACACATGGCATGATTAAAAGAATTATTATACAGCTCAGAGATAGTAGGAACTGCAGATGCTGGAGAATCTGAGATAACAAGGTGTAGAGCTGGATGAACACAGCAGGCCAAGCATCATCAGAGGAGCAGGAAGGCTGACGTTTCGGGCCTAGACCCTTCTTCTGAAGCCTTCCTGCTCCTCTGATGCTGCTTGGCCTGCTGTGTTCATCCAGCTCTACACCTTGTTATCTCTATTATACAGCTCATTTAGGCACCACATACTGTGAAAACTAATCTCTGATGGACAGAGCGACCGTTACAAATCTGTTCCATGCAGTTATCAATAAAAATGCAATGCAATGAATCAATGCCTTAAGTCTGCAAACTAAAAGCTGCAGCTTGCAGACACATTGAACAACAAACCTAAAGATAGCATCACCATTCTGTGAGGGCATTGATGGGTCAATGAGTATGTTAACAGTTTAAGGTAGCCAGTGTTGCTGCTCCCTGAGAGCAACCCACTTGATGTCAGAGACAACAGGTCAATATTTTTTTTTTATTTAAACAAAAATTGGCACAAGCATTATGCCAATGTTCTGTGTGAAGTTAATACTCACTAAAATGTTCCAAAATAACATTATCAAAAATGCCAAAAGCAAGTTCGTAATCTGCTGCCAGATTGGACACTGCCTAACGATGGATTGTGTACACTGGGAGTTGCTGACTTGCAGCTCTAAAATTTTATGTATATCAATGTAAAATCGCTTTAACCTCCCAATGTAAAAGAAAGAATTCCTGATTGATACCAATAAACTGTATAATATATACAATATGCAATGTCATTACATTTTGATTGTTTATAGACTTTAAATGCTGATTTCAACATAGCAGTCTTCTGTTATTGAATCATTTCCCTTATTACTTTGCAATAAAGGATGGAATGCAGACTGAACAACCAAACACGTTACTCCCCATCAAACATGCAAGGAGGGGATTAAAAGTGATTAAAAGCCACTTAAAATCCTGCTTCAATTGCAGAACAATATTAACTATATATTACCTGAGACTTCTTGTCACTTTAGGGGTGTGATACTTGTTACAAACTTCATAGCAATCAGTAACTTTTTAAAAGATATATGGAATCTAAATGACAACTGAAAGGAATTATACAACAAGATTTTCAAGTTTTGAGACTTTTACCAGAATAAATTAAAGTCCAGACTGAGTAAATCTTTAGTAGGCAACAAATAGACAAAACTACAGAAAAAACCCTTCATATATCTAAATTCCAACCATTGTTTTACTTCACTTTCTCTGCAGGATTTCAGATTTTACAGGAACCAGTAGGGACGTCTTATGGCACAATGGTACCAACTCTACCTCAGAGCCAGAAACTCTGGGTTCAAGTTGTATTCCAGGAATTGATGGCCAAAGTATGTGCATTCAAAATGCAGCCAAACAGACTGAGTTTCAATTTGTATGAGCTTTCAACATATGACGCGGTAAAAGCTGGAAAGATTTCTGGTCAACCATGTGATGAAGGAAATTGGAGTCTTTGTCATCATTACTAGTGGAGTGCCAGAGGAATCAGTGGTGGCATCACAATTATTTAAATACATATTCACGACTTAGATGAAGAAAGTAAATGTACAGCTAAGTGTGCAGTTGACACAAAAATAAGTGGAACGTCAAGCGATGAGGATGACAAAGATCCTGCAGAGGAATATAGATAAGTTCAGTGAGTGGGCAAAGACAACAGATGTAATATGATGTGGTAAACTGGAAGGTTCAGCAGGAGGAACAGGGAACCGAGTACTATTTAACTGGAAAAAGACTGCAGAAAGCTACTGAAGTGTGACTGGGGAGTCCTTATGCACGTATCACTAAAAGCATGCTTCCAAGTTTAGTAGATAATAGGGTAGGCAAATGGAATACCGGCCTTTACTTCAAAGTGAATGAATCCAAAATAGGGAGGTCTTGCTAGAACTGTACAAAACACTAGTCATTCCCCAGCGGGAATACTGTGAACAGTTCTGAGCCCCTTATCTAAAGAAAGATATACTGGTATTGAAGACAGGTCACAGAAGGTTCACTAGGCTAATACCAGGTATAAATGGATTTATGAAGAGATGTTGAGTTGGTTGGGCCTGCACTCATTGGAATTTAAGAAAGTGAGGGATGGCTTTATTGAAACACAAGATGCTCAGGCAATTTGACATGTTTGATGTGAAAAAGTTGTTTCTCCTTGTGGGAGAGTCTAGAACCAGAGGACATAATCTGTGATTAAGGGGTTGCTGATGTAAATCAGAGATGAGGAGGAATTTCTTCTCTCAAAGGATAATGAATTTGTGGAATTCTTGGTCATAGAGGGCTTTTGGGGTTAGGTTGTTAAGTATATTCAAGGCTGAAATAGACAGATTTTTAATCAATAAGAGAATGAAAAGATTTGGTGAAAAGGCAAGAAAGTGGAGTTAAAGATTATCAGATCAGCCATGATTTTATTAAATGGCACAATAAACTCAATGGGCTGAATGGCCTGCCTCTGCTCCTACATCTGATGATCTTATGGTTTTATCCATAGCTCCAAACCACAACTTGCTTGTAGATGTGCATGCTGTCAGTTGACTGGAAAACTGATGTGGATCTGATTGGTGCCGATAGCACATGATTTGCTTCAGGCATGTATGCATTCAGAACATACATCCTCACCCTACCTATGGTGGAGAATGCACTCCTGGTGGTTGGGCCTACCTTTGGGCAGAGAACTCAACAGGGAGAAGCACAGGCATCAGACCAAAATAAAAACAGTAAGTGCTGGGGAAACTCAGCAAGTCTGGCATCATCTGTGGAAGGAAGAACAGGGTTAAAGTTTTCAGCAGAAAGTAGAAAGAAATGGGGTTGAATAATTCTAAAAAAATGTTAAGCTAACTCTCAAACTGCCCTTACATAAATAAACACATCTTTAGAAGTTAAGGATTTGTTGCACAATATTTTTGGAAATCAATTATCCAATCATAGTTGTATGGCAGTTTCTTGGGCCAATTATAAAGCTCATGGCAGAAACTTACGGACAATCTAAACAATATCAAACTTTGTGTTTTTATTTGTGCGGAGTTGAAAAATTCCTGCCTTGAATATTTTTAGAAATGTCTAACTAAAATGATTGTTTTTGATACATATAGTTAGGAATTTATATTACCACATTCTACACAGAGTGAGGATATATAGAACATTGTTACTGAATGGAATTCTTTGCTACAGCAAGTAGTCTTTTCAGAAAATGTTACATCTTATAATGGGAAAATTGCTAAGATTTTGTTTTGTACTTGCTAGGCAATGTGATTACGAATGGGAACTTTAGGTTCAGTTTTCATATGTCTTGCATTAATGATGCTTACTTAACTGAAGCAGAGGCAATTAATGCACACGACGTTATGCTCAAGATTGCTTGAGGCCAAAATATTTCATGTACATCCTTGGATAATGAATGACCTGGAAATGAAAGGTATATTGAACACAGATGGTAACACTACTTAATCAGCATAGATAGGTATTTTACTCAACTATTCAGGTACGTTATGGCATACCTCTGAGGCATGTGGGATTTGGAACCTGGGTCTCCTAGCTCAAAGATATATCAGTGGAAGTATGATCATTGAAATTTCCCACTCACTTAATCGGTTTATATCCGTCTGTAGCCTCTTTATGTCAATGTCACCACTTGCCTTACCACCTAGTTTTGCGTCATCTACAAACTTGTTAACAGTATGTTAATTTTCTTCATCCAAGTCATTAATATGTTTTGTAAATAATTGTGGCTTCAGCACTGATCCCTATGGCACCCCACTAGTTACAGTTTGCCATCCTGAAAATGTTCCCTTTATCCCAGTCTTCTGTTTTCTATTAGTTAGCCAATCCTGTATCCATGCTAATATACTACCCTCACCACCATGGGCTTTTATCTTATTAAGTAGCCTAATGTGCAATAACCTTATTGAATGCCTTTTGGATACCCAAACGTATTGCAATGTGCTGGTTTTCCTTCATCTATCCAGCTGGTTACCTTCTCAAGGAATTCTGATAAATCTGTCAGGCTTAATTTCAAGTTTTAAGACTTTTACTGGACTTTGTTTGATGATAATGCATATTTCTTAAAGCTCAACTGTTAATCATTTATAACAAACTCTAACATTTTCCTGACGACAGATATTAAGCTTACTGGCCTATAGTAACTTGTTTTTTTTTTACTATAATGTCCTTTTACAGGGATGGCAGTTTTGCAATCCTCTGTACCTTTGCAGAATTTAAAGATTCATAGAAGATTACGACCAGCGCATCCATTATATCTGTAGCTGCATCCTTTAAAATCGTAGGATGCAAATCAGCAAATCCAATCCATTGGCCAGTAACCCCATTAGATTCTCAAGTACTTTTACTTTTGTGATGACTATTGTTATTTCCTCCACCCCTTTAGCCTCTGGATTATTTAATACCTTTTGGAATAATATTGGTATTCTCAGCTATGAAGACTAATGTATAATATATATTCAACTCCTCTGCTATGTTCTGGTTCCCCATTATTTTCTCCTCAGCCTCATTCTCTAAATGGCTTGTGTTCACTTTGGCACATCTCTTCCTTTTAATATATTTAAATTGCAATCTTTTGAACTTCTTGCAAATCTTACTGGATGTTACAATGTTACTTGCTGGTTCACCCTCAAGTTTATTTTCACCTTTTATTTTATACATTACAAGATCCAAAGTAGCCCAATTCATGGTTGAGTATTGTTTCAGGAAACTGCCCCAAATACACTTTGTGAATGTTTTCTCAGATACTTTTGCCAATTTGATTTTCCCAGCTACATGAAAATTAAAATCACCCATGATAAATATACTGTCTTATCTACATGGCCTCATTATTTCTTCATTTATTTTCTGTTCTACAGAACAGCGACTGTTAAGAGACCTATAGAGTGCTCCCATAAGTGTCTTCTTTCCCTTTTTATTTCTTACCTTCATCAACATGGATTCTATACATTTCATTTCAAGATCATTTAGTACAATTGTTCTCATTCCATCCTCTAATAACAAAGCTACCGCACCACCCTTCTATTCCTGCCTGTCCTTTTGAAAAATCACACACCTCTGAATATTTATTTCCCATTTTCGAACATCTTATAACTATGTCTCCATATTTAGTTATGAGCTCATACCATTTACCTCTGGTTGTGCCATTAATTCATTTATTTTGTTTCAAATACCAAGGTATTTATGTAAAGAGCCTTTTTACCATTCTTTCCCCCTTTGGCCAATTTTTTAGTGCTTACACACTCTGTTGCTTCCTGTCTCAATCTGGGTATCATTATCAAAATAGTTGTCCTGCAATGCTGCCATATCCTTTTGCTTTGTAATCCTACATATCTCCTGACTTGAACTGTCCCCTTATAATTATTTGAAAGCCCTTACTACAGCTCTAATTATTTGATTCTCCAGAATACTGCTCACAGCACAGTTCAAACGAAGCTTGAGTGATCATGGCCAACACCTACAGTGTTATCAGATGAGCTCTTTGACTGATTGGTGTGCCCCTGATAGATTGTATTTCACCCTTCACCCCACTAAGGACTGCTCCCCTCTGACTCTCACATGCTGCGGATCTGAAGATGATGTAGCACAGTATTACACAGCAACATGTCGATCTCCTGTCTGATTGATTGACTGTTTAGTGTTCCTCACTATCACAAGCTGCCTACTTCTTCCTCTGGCCTAAAAAGCAATGGAAGCCAAAGAGGCTGGAAGCCTCTAACTGATCACTGAAAAGCTTTGTGTACTAATGGATCCACACAGAGTCCGGCCCAGCTGGAAAGTCAGTGCTAACATTAATCCGTGCCACAGAACCAATGTGTAGTATACAGAGCCTGACAGCCTCTAAATAAATGCAAAAGTGAGTGAAAACCAAGGAAGAAAGTCAACACAAAACTGTTCTATGTAGATGAGATGTCTGTCTGTCCAAGTGGGTAAAGTGACCTGGCAGAAACATGCAAGTCTTAGGTGTCAATGTACAGTGTTCAAGAGCTGAAGGTTTTTGATTCAGTCACTGTAGAGTTTGCAAGAATCTGTACACTATATTATTAGCCAGTCTTTTTAAAACTCTGTAGTGAAGTGTTAGTGCGTTAAATTCTTCAATGAAATTTCAAATTCTGTTAGCTGACTGTTCTATAGTGACCTACTGCTTTCAAAATTCCAAATTTGACAAGGTGCTGTACAGGAGGCTGCTAAGAAAGATAAGAACCCATGGTATTAGGAACAAGGTACTGGCATGGTTGGAGGATTGGGTGCTGGGCAGAAGGCAGAGAGTGGGGATAAAGGTCTCTTTTTAAGGATGGCACAACTATTCACATTATACAACAATGATCTGGATGAAGACTCCGAGGACAACTATTGCTAAGTTTACAGATGACACAAAGATAGATGTAGGGACTGTTAGTGTTGAGGAAGTGGGAGACTGCAGAAGGACTTGGACAAGCTAGGCAAGTGGGCAAAGAAGTGGCAGAAGGAATATAATGTGAATAATTGTTTTCTAAGTGTATAAAGGCTTCAGAAATCTGAAGCACAAAAGGGATTTAGGAATCTTAGTTCAGGATTCTGTTGAGGTTAACATGCAGGTTCAGTTGGCAGCTAGGATGGGCTACAATACAAAAGCAAGGACGTACTGCTGAGGCTGCATAAGGCTCTGGTCAGACTACATTTGGAATATTGTGATAAATTTTGTGCCTTGTATCTAATGAAGGATGTGCTGGCCTTGGATGGGTACAGAGTATGATCCTAGGGATGAAGGGCTTGTCATATGAGATATGGTTGAGGACTCTGGGTCTGTGCTCGATGGATTTTAGCAGGCTGAGGAGGAGGTGTCATTGAAACTTATAGAACATTGAGAGGCCTAGATTGAGTGAACATGGAGAAGTTGTTTCCATTAGCAGGAAAGACTTGGACCTGAGGGCACAGACTTAGAATGTAGGGATGACCCTTTAGAACTGAGATAAGGAGGAATTTCTTCAGCCAGAGGGTGGTTAATCCGTGGAACTCATTGCCTCAGAGCTTTGGAAGTCAAGTCATTGAATGTATTTAAGGCTTTAAAGTTTTAAAGTTCTTGATTGGTAGACGGGATCAAGTGTTCTGGGGAGAAGGCAGGAAAATGGAGTTGAGAAACATATCGGCCACGATCAAATGGCAGAACAGACTCAATGGGCAAAATGGCTTAATTCTGCTCCTATATCTAATGGCCTTATGGTCCTTTAAATAACTTCAGGAATAGTTCCTATGGACTAGAAAGCAACAAATGAAACCCCACTATTTAAGAAAGGAGGAAAAAGAAGAATGGAGAACTACAAACTTGATAACAGTAGAGAAAATAATAAATTCATGTATAATAAGTTCCTTAATAACAAATTCTAACAACTGGAAATTTGGAAAGGAATGTCAAGACTCCATAGAATCCCCACAGTCTGGAAACAGGCTATTTAGTCCAAAAAGTCCACACCAACCCTCCGGAGAGCATCCCACCCAGACCCATTCCCCTACCCTTTCCCTGTAAAACTACACTTCCCACGGCTAATACACCTAATTGACACATCCCTGAACACAATGGGCAATTTAGCATGGCTAATCCACCTAGCATGCACATCTTTGGACTATGGGTGGAAACCAGAGTACCTAGAGGAAACCCACACTGACGCAGGGAGAATGTGCAAATTGCACACAGACAGTCTTCTGATGCTGGAATCAAAACTGGGTCCCTGGTGCTGAGAGACAGCAGTGCTAGCCACTGGGCCACCGTGCCACCCAAAACCATACAGATTCAACATGAATTTATGGAGGGGAAATCACGTTTGACAAATTTCTTGGAGTTTGAGGATATCACTTGTAGCATTAATTAAGGAGAATCAGTGGACGTGGTGAATTTGGATTTTCAGAAGGTCTTTGATTAGGTCCTACACAGGAGATTAGTAAATTAAACTAGAGCACATGAGGTTAGGGGAAGTATATTAGTAAGAATTGGAAATTGATTGTCATTCAGAAAGTGGAGAGTAGGAGTGAACAAGTCATTCTTAGGATGGAAAGCTGGTACAAGTCAGGTAATCTAAGATCAACGCTGGATCTGCAGTTGTTTGTATTTTGGACTGGTTGTGATATTTCCAAATGTGTTAGTCACAGCAAACTAAAAACAAAAGTCATGAGAGGGACGCAAGGGGCATCAAGAGGACTTTGGCAGTTTAAATGAATAGACTAGAAACATGGCTGATAAAATATAACGTAATAACAACAGTGAAGTTATTTGCTTTGATATAAAAAAACAGATCCATAGGTTAGGAAGTGCAGGTGTCCAAAGGGACTTTAGTTCCGGTTCTTGAGTCTTTAAAAATTATCATCGAGGTGTGGCGAGCAATCGGGAAGGCAGATGGTATGTTGGCGTTAATCACAAGAGAATTTGACTACAGGAATAAACATTTAGTTTTATAGAGCCTTGGTGCAATCTTAACCTGGAGCATTGTTTTGGTCTTTTAATCTATGGAGCGAGGCACTTGTCATAGATTAAGGGAGATGGAGCTTCACCAGATTATTCTGTGGGACGGTGGGATTATTTTGTATGGGGAGATTGAAGAAATTGGGGCTCTATTGCCTAGAATTTCAAAGAATGAGCATTTGCAGCCCCAGTTCAATTTCTTTTCTAGCCCTTTCACTGTGCCTTACGATTATGTCTCATGCAGCCTAATCTCAATAGCAGAATGTTTCTCCTTTCTGATATTTGCACCACATTTATAAAGTTATCTGCTTTTCCTTCAGGACATATAACATCACTCCTGCACATTTTTCTTGCTCCATACAGAACCTTCTTCACTAAGATCACTGCCTTTCTCTCACTCTGGCTGTATTTTTATTCCTCCCTTAGTCGAGACTGCCTCCCTGGGTCTGAGCTTCTTGGTAAAGGTTTCTCTTTGAAGCACTGAGCTGGCTGTGTTATTGTTTCCATGTCTGTGCAGTCTGTCTTTATTGGTAATTTAATTTCAGTTGCTGACTGGCAGACTATGTTCTAAAGCAGTCAAGCTCAAATGCCAACTTCACTTATCTTCAATTTTTTATTCTCCCGAATCATCTTCTCTTCGTGGTGGGAGTCTGCATGGAATTTGGATCCATGCTGTTGCTTACCATGTGGTTTTACTCTAATTGTCACTACTACAACTTTGTGGCATCTGCCACCCTTTGCCTGTAAATAGTTCAATGTAGGGCATGTTTGAAGTTGCTCACTGCCACCAATCCTGTTTTGCTTTTGCTTTATTTACGACCTATCATAAAAGGATACACCACTGCAGAATAAATACAGAGATGCACCGTTCTTAATTAAAAAGATGGTTTATTCCATGATAGCATGTGTACAATTACATTATTGGTCAGGCATGAGTTGAGAGCTATACAGAATACAACTGCTGCCTATGTTGGCTAACAGAGAACTCAGTCTCTACCCACAATCTGTTTGCAATATCAGCAGAATAGGGGAAGGTCAATGTAACATGATCACTTACTCCTTAAGAATCATTAGCTTGAACACTTACTTTGTCATTTTTCAATGTTTTATCTGCAGGATTTTGTTGTTTACAAATTGTCTGCCATATTTGTCTCCTTTAACAGGGAAGACTGTTTAAACTTATGAACAAGCATTTTGGGATGAAATAATGATTAAAAGAAAATATTATCAATTTACATTTTCATTTTATGGGATTAGCTCAATTTGACAATGTCTGGTAAAAATAAGCAATGTGCACCTGATTATTGATGGTTCTATAAGTAACATTCAGCATGCCTTCAGTTGTCAATTTAGCTTTCTATGCTGACAATGAGAACACATGATCATTAAAAGTGTAGGCTTAGTAACACAATGTGGATAAGGATAACACACTGAAACATAGAAGACAGGAGTATTCAACACTTGAGCCTGATCATATCTGATCATTGCACTCATTACCCTCATAACACTGTCCCCCATTCCCCTTGATCCCTTTAGCCACAAGAGCTATAGCTACCCCTTTCTTGAAAACACAATGGTTTTGGGTCAACCACTTTCTGTGGTAGTGAATTTCACAGACTCACCACTCCTTGGATGAAGACATTTCTCCACACCTCATTCCTAAAAGTGATGTGGAGATGCCGGTGTTGGGGTCAGCAAAGTCCAACAGGTTTATTTAAAATCACAAGCTTTCCAAACACAGCTCCTTCATCGAGTGAAGTGGAGGAAGGCGCTCAGACACAGAATATATAGGTGGAGAGATAATGGCAAGATAATTCCAGGTAATTAAGAGTGTCAACAGATAGGTACAAATAGTGGGAGTGGAGTGTCAACAGGCTGAATAACAAGTCTTTGCAGGTGATCAAGAGTATCAAACAGTGTGAGTAAAGTGCTAACAGCTGAATAACAAGTGAAGGGATGACCTATGAACTGATTAATTTAGGCAGAGAGATAATTACAAATAATCAAAACCATCTTTTTTTTTGATTAAATTATCTCTCTGTCAGCTGTAATACTGTTAGAACTGCAGGCATATACACCCAAATGCAGAAGTTGTTCCTCAACTGCAGGCAGCTGATCAGGAGGAAGTGACTACAAAACTGACACATCTCAGACCAGACCCAGAGATCTACACCACACCATCAACAGAAATGGAATAGCAATGCTTCCACAACAGTAACAAATGTCAGTACCTGCCAAAACAATGTCACTCAGATGAGCAGCCAACTACAACAATGACCACACATACCATTAAGAGACTAGCATGATTTAAGTTATAGAAGCTCTAAAATCCCTACAGTGCAGTAAGAGGCCACTCAGCCCATCAAGTCTGCACCAACAATCTGAAGAACATCCCATCCAAACCCACCCCCCACCCTATCCCCGTAACCTCACAACTCCCATGACTAGTTCACCCAGTCTGCACATCCCAGGACAGCATGGACAATTTAGCACAGCCAATCTACCTAAGAACATAAGAACTGGGAGCAGGAGTAGGCCGTCCGGCCCTTTAAGCCTGCTCCGCCATTCAATAAGATCATGGCTGATCTTTTCGTGGACTCATATCCACTTACCCGCGTTCTCACCGTATCCCTTAATTCCTTTATTGTTCAAAAAAAACTACCTTATCTTTAAAAACATTTACTGAAGTAGCGTCAACTACTTCCCTGGGCAAGGAATTCCATAGATTAACAACCCTCTGGATTAAGAAGTTCCTTCTCAATTCAGTCCTAAATCTGCTCCCTCTAATGTTGAGGCTATGCCCTCTTGTCCTAGCTTCACCTGCCAGTGGAAACATCCTCTCTACTTCTATCTTATCTATTCCCTTCATAACTTTATATGTTTCTATAAGATCCCCCCTCAATCATCTGAATTCCAATGAATATAATCCCAATTGTCTCAGTCTCTCCTCATAAGCCAACCCCCTCAACTCCGGAATCAACCTAGTGAACCTCCTTTGCACCCCCTCCAGTGCCAGTACCTCCTTTTTCAAGTAAGGAGACCAAAACTGCACACAGTACACAGTACTTTTCACATAATCTATACATCCTTGGACTGTGGGAGGAAACCAGAGCACCCAGAGGAAACCCACGCGGACACAGGGACAACATGCAAACTCTACCCAGACAGTCGCTCGCCTGAGGCTGGAATCAAACCGGAGTCCCAGGCATTGTGAGGCAACAGTGCTAACCACTGAGCCACCATACTGTCCTAAGGTTTAAAGATTATATGTGCAATGCAAATGCACATGCAGGTGGAAGTAACAAATTGCTAAGGCATGAGAACTTTAGTATGCATAATTGGTAACTTGATTAACTAAACGTACAATATAAGGTGAGCCAGTTTATTTCTGTTTGTATAAAAAGGGGCATATTTGGACTGAGTTGCAATTATGTACGAATGTCTGTGATAGTTTGCTGTCATTATGTGACCTGTACTGTCATGTACGTACCTGAAGACAGACATCTTAAGCTTCTCTTCGATTAGGTTCTCATGTTGAACACACTCTTACTGAGTTATACACTCAAACAACTCATGTTGATACAATGACCAATGCCTACTCAATTATTTAGCCACATCAAAACCATGCTTTCTTTGTGATATTGGCTGGCCTTGTCCTCTAATGCTGTCATGACCTCATGATTTGAAAATGACCCCAATATGTGGATCTCAAAAGAATTAAAAAACACAGCTAATTCCCTCGAAAAGTTGTTCCACCACCATCATGAGGTTAATTGGCCTATGTTTGCTTCTCCCTTTTTCAAACAAAAAACAGCTAATCCTGTGTCAATACTACCACATCCAAGGAGCATCCTAAGAACGTGTACATAACCTCCACAGTTTCTTCTTATTCCCTTGAACAACCGAGGATGCATCCATCTGCACCAAGTAAGTTTCTACTTCGAGCCCTTACAACCTTCTGAAATTATATATCCAACAAGCAAAATTTTTTAAAACATTTCAATGTATTTTAATATTTCCTAAGCAGCAAACAATTTCATTGTGGCCTAAATAAATAACAGAGCCAGATACTTCTACAATCTTATGCCAATGTTGAATACCAATGGAGATATAGTGGCTTATTTGCACTGACATTTTGTAAATTTTGCGCTGTTATAATTTTGTTTTTCTCGTAACAATTTCTGTAAAGCTAACACTTAGCTATAAGTCGAGCTGGTGCATACCTTGTCTTCATCCAATAACAAAGGTCCATCATCACTGCACTAAACTTCTAGACAACAAACATTTCAAAGTCAAGCTGCACCATTATATATTCTGCAGGCTTTACTATATAAGTTCATGCATAAGGCATTTCACAAGATAAATTTCTGTTACTTATGCAGCTTTAAACTTATTTTGATTTACTGTTGTCCTGTGCTATTCTTCAAGTCATAGTGAAGAGGAACTTCAATTACTTGTATAGATTCAAAAAACTGAAGATGGTTTCTTAGAGAAAAGAACTTTGAGAGGGAGTTTGATAGAAGTGTTCAAACTCATCAAGACCTTGTTGGCGTAGACTGAGATAAATTGTTCCTATTGGTAGGAGGGTCATAAACCATTGGACGCTGAGTTAAGTGATTGGTAAAAGAACTAAAGGTGACACAGAGAAGAACTTTTCATGCAGTGACTGCATAGTTAGGATCTGGAAGCCCCTGCTGTTGACCTGACTTCTCAGCTTCTGTTATGAGGGACATAATTGGCTGTTCTGTCTTTCTAATAAGATGTTTAACTAAGTTCTGTCAAAATAGACATAAAAGGTCCCATGATTAAAATTTTGAAGAGCAGTGGTATTTTTCCTTTTCACTAAAATTAGTATCACTGAAAAATCAATTGTCTGCACATTAGCTAATTGTTGCGTATAATTTGACTGCCATATTTCTTATGTTCATTTTAAAAAATTGAAAGAACTGCAGATGCTGTAAACCAGAAACAAAAACAAAAATTGCTGGAAAAGCTCAGCATCTGTGGAGAGAAATCAGAGTTAATGTTTTGTGTCGAGTGACTGTTTGTCAGAGCAGAAAAGAAAAGTTAATTGGTTGTAAAGTGCTTTGAGATGTCTTGAGGTCAAAAGGCTACAAATGGAAATGGAATATCCATATCTAGGAGGGTGTAAGCCAACACTGAAACTAGGAAATGATATTGCAGCAGTGGGTGGAAGTGGGTTCAGGAAAAATGTACATGTATTTTTAGAGAGAAGGCTTGAGGAATAAGGTAAAGTGGCAGTCAAGAAAGGGTGCATCATGAAAAATTAGGCTGTTGATGAGCCTAATGAATTATGAAAATAGGAAAACGTGCAGACCATTCAGCACTTCAGGCCTTCATCCAGGGCTGGTGTTCATCCAGCCCTGCACCTTGTTGTCTCGGATTCTCCAGCATCTGCAGTTCCTACTATCTCTGATTCAATTTTAGCCCTTCAGGCCTGCCCAGCCATTCAATGTGGTCATGACTTATCAAACACTTCAATAGCTTTTACTCACCCATCCCAATTGCAAGGATAGTAGAAATGAATACTAATTGGATTTCTCTTCAAAATAACTAGCATAAACTTGAAGGGCCAAATGGCTCTACTATTGTTGTGGACCAGACCAGGCTCCCTCAAAATATTTTAAAAAGGTAGCCTAGATACTAACTTTCTTATTTTAAAGGCAAATGTAAAGTGTTGCATTCCAGATGCAATTCGACAAGTCAAACTATTCAAAGTTAAGCAAAACACAATTTATTCAAACACTATAGATAAAATACAACAAAAGAAAGAAGAAATTAGAATAACAACCCTATTGGAAAACTGAACAGAGTAATAGATATAGTAACTATTACTAATTAGCCGTTCCAATAGTAATATCCCATAAACACACCCCTTGGCAAAAAGGCAAAGTCAGAAACAGATTATCTCATCTGCAATTCATCAGCAAAGGGAGAGAAAAAATATGTTAAATGAAAACTCAAAATTACAGCCAGGTGACATTTACTGCAGCTTCCAACCCTGTTGAGACTCCAATAAAACTGAGTAAAGCTGAACTGAAAATACTAAAAATAACTAGAAATCCTAGCCTGTGAAAGCTGGCCACACCCATCCAGACTGCTTCTATTGTTCCAACCTTTTAAAAAAAAAACAAGGCCTCACTAACTGTTTACCTGCCTCAGACTGCTCGATATCTCCTGTTTAATCACTTTCTTAAAAGAAACTGGGACAAAATACACCTCCTAGAGCCACAGCATCATCACAGTATTCTATGCTTCTATGAAAGGCATGTGTGTAGGCACTTAAGAAAAATGCAGTCCTGTACTGAGTAAATACAATTTACAAATGCTTTGTAATTAGGTATTGAAATTGAATTTGCTCTGAGATGGTTGCTTTCATATTTGTGGAAGTTACCATCATGTAAGAAAGTGTGCTGATGTACTTTTTTCTTTGCAATTTTGCAGTTATTTGGTGTTAACTTGCACACTCAGTTGATGATTATTAGTATATTTTCACATGGATAAAGAGGTCTGATGAGCTTTGATGCTGTAGAATGGGGGATATATTAAAAGAAATGAAATGGAAAACACAAAGAAAGAGATCAAGTGGTGCTGCCCAAGGTAACTTATGTTACACACCCAAGCCAACATGGTAGTGATGTGTTGAGTTTACTGTTTCTTGCAGCAGAGACACTTAGGATTCATCTGAATACACGTTGTTATAGTTTGCTCCATATGTGGTTGCCTCTAATGGAAGCAATCCCTTCTCAGGAGCATATCAAACTCTAGACACACAATCTGTGGCAAAAATAAAACTATTCATTCAAAGTCAACAATATTTTTAAACTGTATGAGCAAAGCATGATATTGTTTGCCTTCAGATTGGTATTCTTGTGAATTGTCCTGATGAATGCAAGATGAAAATCTGCACAAAATGTATCACCATTCAGCAATATATAGCAGTTTTATCATCCATTATAATTTCAATGAAAGCAAAGTCTTTCTTGTGAAGTTTCCATTATTAAATGATCACTGAGCTATTACCAAAGAATTAAATTATTTATCCCCCCGTCCATGGATAGAGAAGATATTTGTTGGTATTATTATGAATGTAAGATTTACAATATTGTTATATTTACAACGATTTATTTAACTTGCTGAAAATGGGGAAATTGCATTATCATGTGATCTCTTATGAGTTCAGTCCATAACAGGGTGGCACGGTGGCTCAGTCCAAAGATGTGCAGATTAGATGGATTGGCCATGCTAAATTGCCCGTAGAGTTCAGGGATGTGTAGCTTAGATGGGTTATAGGGGGATGGGTCTGGGTGGGATGCCCCAAGGGTTGGTGTGGACTTGTTGGGCCGAAGGGCCTGTTTCCACACTGTAGGGATTCTATGAACTCAGTGCAATTGCAAAATGTTCATTCCTAAAACAAAGGCTGGGGTGACTGTGAGTAGACTTCTATCGCTGAGATTTTGTACAAAGACAGAGGGAACAGGAATTATTGGTATTAATTGGTTCAGGACTTCTTGGGAGACTGAGAGAAATATGTTTCGATGGTCATTTGATGTTATGCTTAATAAAAAAGGGAGAAAATGAACTCATTGAAAGCTGGAAGTGGTGTTGGACTGGGAGTGATGTTGGACTTATTCCTGCAAAAACTGCAATTCCACAGAGAGCAGACAGTGAAATAAAACTGTAGTGTGAACTTTTCAGCCATGTTAAAAATTTAAAGCTTTTCTATTTAGATTTGAGTACTAGTTGTCTATTGAGTTGTGTTTAGTAAATTTTGCTTTTAATTTGTTTGATATAGTAAAAGTCTTAAAATTTGAAATCTTGTCACACAACTGCTTTAACTTAGTCATTGGAAATTCAAACCCTTTTGCAAAAGTTACTTGACTTCAAGGAGATCCAACAGTAGTTCCTCCATATTAATGCATTGTTTAAAAATCCTTTACAAGTTTCATAATTCCAGGCAGAAGATAACTTCCATGTAGTTGGAGTTAAAAGGTGTGATAACAGAAATTTGATCTTGGTTGCTGCTGTTATAATAGTTAAACACTATAATAATTATTATAAATGATGCATTTGAAACTGGGTTTAGGAAAGCAAAACAGAAAATGCTGTAAATATTCTGAACACCAAGCAAACTCAGCAGTAGTCTACATTTCACATCAATGACTTTTCAACAGAGCAGAAATAAATTTGTGATTTAGCAGTTTATAAGCAAATACAACGTTGGCAGAAAAGCAGGAAGAAAAGAAAAATATAAGGAAAGGTCTGCAATAGGTTAGAGAAAGGACTGACAAATGACAAAATAGATATGTACAAAAGGCAAAAGAGTGGTGGTAAAATGGTTGGGCGGGGTCACCAATCTGAATCTTGGCTAAATTGGAATTATAAAGATCAAGGAATCATGATGCCATCACAACTTGAAAATTATAACCCTGAATTTCTAATTGGAGCTGATGGTTTGTAGTGAAAGCAACTTGAACTCAGTTAAAGTTTCTGATTGCAACTAGTCACTATAATGGTGTAAAATTTTGAGTTTCAACTGCAGCATGTTGTAGCTTCTGGTTCAGGACTTTGTTGGTAAAGATGTGGTTTTAAAGTAATTACGTATTGATAAAATGCTGAATTTACTGCAGACACTGACATTTGAAATAGAAAATATTTCTTTTTAGTTTAATACAAAAAGCTGTACTCTCTAAAACAGGAGGTTTGATGCTTTGTTCAGTACTGTTAATTTTTTTTAAAAAGTGACAGATGGAAAGTACTGACACAGAATTTGTTGAAAATACATGTTCTGTTACAGCAACAGAATGCATCACAAAGCATGTTAAAATGTTGTCCTCTGCAGGCAGAGCTAAATTTTTGAGTGACAATGTTGATCCTTGCTCACATGGTATCCACACCAATGATCATTCGACAGATATCACCCGATAACAGCCAGAATTGAGAACTTCCATTGATTTTCTTTTTCATGTCCTTCGACCAGATGCACTTAAGTTGATTGTAACAATTGTGTTGCTCCCCTGCTGCGATTAGCTAGGTCAATAAAGGCTATGAATCAAAAGTAGTTCTTTCTTGCCTATCACATGCCCTTTCACGTGAAGTGTAAGAATAAGCCGCAGGAGAAGTGTAATCAAGATATTTTTAAAATACTTTACTTTAATTGATTCTGATCCATAGCCATAAGAAATACTAAATTGTTACTATCATTTTCTTTTCAACCAGTCAAGTTAACACAAATACCTATCAATTCAGACACAACACATTACTGCTCATGTGTTATTTAGATTGGAAAAATGTAACCTCATAATAGCTGGCCTGTTGTGTTTATTTTTCAGAGTTGCTGTAACATGCCAAAACCGCAATCACGTTATGTCAGAATTAAGGACCATTTTTTTAAAACTAAATATAATCACAATTATAATTACATGTCAAAGAATTATTATGAAAATAACATTTTGTGGAATATTTTCGGAGTAACAATGCGAAAAATCTTTCCGAATCTGAGAAAATAATGATGGTATTTTCACATTACGTTTCTGAAAGAAAATGATGGGGTATGGTTTCCATTGAGACAATTGGACATGTGCCAAGGGTGAAGTATGATTGTTTTCAGCTGTCACTGTAGAAAAGTTTACTAAAAATCATATCAATTATAAAAATTGTACCAAACATTGTGGAGCCCTTTTGTTTATTCTATTCGAGTGCGATTTGACTTCCCAAGCTAGAACTTTGGTCCATGGCCTAGTTGTTTACTTCACATAAAGAAAAGGTATCAAGTTTGAAACTTAAATAATATGGATCTGTCCCTTTCATGATTGACCCCTTAACCAAGGGGAACAGCTGCTCTCTATTCACCCTGTCCATAGCCCTCATAACCTTATACACCTCAATCATGTCCTCACTCAGCCTTCTCTGTTCTAGAGAAAACAATCTAAGCCTATCTAGTCTCCCCTTATAACTCAATTTCTCCATTCCAGGCAACATCCTACTGAACCTCCTCTGTACCCCCTCCAGTGCTATCATATCCTTCCTGTTTTGAGGTGACCAGAACTGCACACAGTGCTCTAGCTGTGGCCTGACCAATGCTCTATACCTCCTTGTTCTTATTCTCTGTGCCAAGACTGATGAAAGCAAGTGTCCCATATGCCTTCTTAACTATCCCATTCATGTGCTCCCCGGCTTCAGGGATCTGTAAGTAATTACCCCAGGATCCCTCTGTTCCTCTAAGCTACCCAGTGTCCTGCCGTTCATTAAATACTCCCTCATCTTGTTTCTTCTTTCAAAGTGGATCATCTTGCACTTATTAGTGTTAAATACCATTTGCCACTTGTCTGCTCATCTAACCAAACTATCCATGTCTTCTTGTAACCTACAACCATCTTCTTCACTATTAACCACTCTACCAATTTTGGTGTCATCTGCAAATTTGCTCAGCATCCCCCCCACCCCCAACATTTTCATCTACATCATTCATGTATATAACAAACAGTAAGAGCCCCATTACTGATCCTTATGATACACCATTGGACACTGGCTTTCAGTCACGCAAACAGCCTTCTACCATTACTCTTTGTGTTCTATTACAGAACCAGCTTTTGATCCATCTCTCCAGATTTCCCTCCATTCTATGTGCTTTAAATTTTTCAATCAGTTTCCCATGTGGCACCATGTCGAAAGCTTTGCTAAAGTCCATGTAAACTTCATCAACTGAACTTCCCTCATCTTTCTTAAGTTCCCTCATCCACACTCTTGATCATATTTTCAAAGAATTCTAACAAATTTGTTAGGCATGAACTCCAGCTGACAAAACCATGCTGACTATCCCTAATAAACCCACACCTTTCCAACTGGGTATTAATTCTGTCCTTCAGAATTTTCTCCAATAGTTTTGCTACCACTGATGTGAGACTCACCGGCCTGTAATTTCCTGGTTCATCTCTACTACCCTTCTTAAAAAGTGGAACCACATTCATCATCTTCCAGTCCTTTGGCACATCCCCGATTGTCAGAGCCCCTGCAATTTCCTGCTTCACCTCCCACAACATCCTGGGATGCAATTCATTTGGCCCAGGGAATTTGTCTGTTTTTAAGCCTGACATACCCTCACATATCTCCCCATTTCCTGTGTCAAGTTCCTCACAGTCCCTTTTCCTGAATTTCATACCTATGTTCTCCTTTACCAGAGTGAAGGCCAAAGAGAAATATTTATTCAAAACCCTTTCAATATCCTCTGGTTTCACACACAGGTTGCCCCATTAGTCCCTAATGGGCCTTATACTTTCTCTGGTTAACCTCTTCCCTTTCAGTGTATTTATAAAATATTCTCCCTAAACCTATTTTCAATGGTTTTTTCATGCCCCTTTTTGCTCTTTTAATTGCTTTCCTACATATCCTCTTGCACTTCCTGTATTCTTCTAGGGCTGGAGCTGATTAACTCCCTTTGGACTTGCTAAAAGCCCTACTTTTTTTTCCACATCTGTTGAAGGCATTCAGTAAAGTAGACATAGAAAAGATAAAATGAATGTTTGTTCCATTATGAGAGCTGAGAATTGAGGGGGGTTGAGAGTATTGCATTGCCACAGATAGGATCAAAGATTGAACTGATATCCACCAGAAAGCTATGGGAAGGCAAATAAGGTAAGTAGCAGTCCAATTATCAGGGGCTGACTGGAATATCGTATCTGTGGAAATACAACACCCCTCAATTCTCAGCTCCCATAATAGAACAAACATTCGTCGTATCCTTTCTATATTTACCTTGTTGAATTTGGAATTTTTCAGTCAGCCTATAGGCCCCTCATGTTATTGGGAACAGGTCAACAGACTGCAGGTGATCCCTGGTTACAGACCTGGGAGTGGGTCAAGTTTTAGGCATACTTTGAGGCCCTCCTGCAGCTCAGGGCGTTGGCCTCAATATGGAGTGTCATTATTCCATAACGATGGCTCAACAGCTGGACCCAGTTTTTAAATTCAAATGTGTAAAAAATAGCTGAGAGGGCATATTAAGATGGGGATAGCCCCTGTCTCTTACCTGCAACAGAAGTTTTCAGTTTCCTACCTACTGGAGGCTCTCTCATTGACCCTCCATCTTTGAGAGCTCCCTAATATGTGAGAGTGAACTAGCCTTGTGCTCTCTGTTTAGCCAGAACAGAGTAGATCACTATTGAGGGCCTATTCCTGATACAGGGTAGAATTGGAAACTCCACTAGAGCAAGACATCAAAATCAAACTCTCAAAGCCTTCCACTTGAGTGAGTGTCCAAAATTGGGAGCCACAAATATAAAATTGTCACTAATAAATGAAATGAGCAGTTTATGAGAAAACTCAACTCAGAAAGAATGGTGACGTTGTGAAGTTCACTATCAGTGGAGTGTTTGAGATGAATAACATTGATACATTCAAGGAAAATATTTCAAGAGAGGTGAGGAAACAGAAAGAAATGATAACCCTAATGCAGGTGTGATGAAGTGAGTTGGTAGGAGGCTCATGTGGAGCATGACAAGTACCATAGACCTATGGGCTGAATGGCCTGTTTCTGTGCTGTAAAGTATATGTCATTCTGTGTGTCTATTTAAAACATTAGTGCTGTATCTCCCTGATGCATCCCAGGCAGACTGATAGTTAGAATAATTAGCACCACCATATTGGACAAAATATAGGAAGGAAATATCTGAAGCTCATCCAAAGGATTTGCCCCAACCAAGCACTTGTACAGGGGGTCCCAATTTACAAACATCTGACATGGGGTGGCACGATTGTTCAGTAGTTAGCACTACAGCCTCACAGCACCAGAAACCAGGGTTCAATGCCTGCCTCAGGCAACTGTCTGTGTGGAGTTTGCACATTCTCCGCGTGTCTGTGTGGGTTTCCTCCGGGTGCTCCAGTTTCCTCCCACAGTCCAAAATGTGCAGCTAAGGTGGATTGGCCATGTTAAATTGCCCATAGTGTCTAGGGTGGATAATGCAGGGATTGGATAAGGGCTGGGTCTTGGTGGGATGCTCTTCAGAGGGTCGGTGTGGACTCAATGGACCGAATGGCCTGCTTCCACACTGTAAGGATTCTATGATTCTATTCAGTCTCTCTCTATAACTGGAACCCTCCAGTCCCAATAACATCCTTAAAATTGAATCGACACAGTGGCTCAGTGGTTAGCACTGCTGCCTCACAGCGCCAGGGGCCTGGGTTTGATTCCACCCTTGGGTGACTGTGTGGAGTTTGTACATTCTCCCCGTGTCTGTGTGGGTTTCCTCTGGGTGCTGTGGTTTCCTCCCACAGTCCAAAGATGTGCAGGCTAGGTGGATTGACCATGCTAAATTGCCCGTAGTGTTCAGATGTTTGTAGGTTAGGTGGATTATAGGGGGATGAATCTGGGTGGGATGCTCTGAGGAATGGTGTGGACTTGTTAGGCCGAAGGGCCAGTTTCCACACTGTAGGGATTCTATGGATATGGATAACAAATGCTCACACTTAACGAATCCGATCCCATACAGGGGTGTGATTTTAAATATCCGACCTGTGAACATTTCCTGTACTCGTGAAAGGCTGCTACCTATTGCCCTGCATCGTGTTCTGGCTAGTGCACAAATCAACTTACAAACAGACTCAGGAATGGAACCCTGGGATGGGGTTTTGATAGAGCAGATCAAAAGAAACTGCTTCTACTCTCTGAAGGACCAACAGAAAGGGCACAGATTTAAGATAATTGGTAGAAGAATCCAGGGAAGATTATGAGAATTTATTTGTCCACCAGGGCAACCCAGGGACTGCCTGTCAACTCAATCAGTGTGCGTTTGAAATGCATCTGTTCACCAGAGCATTTTTCAGTGTTGTTTGTAAAATTATTACAACAGCAGGCCACATTATGAACTCAGCAAGCAATCATTAGTTTTGACCCTAAAGCAACATTTGTTTTTCAAGTTCAAAATGTGAGTGTTGGTTAGATATTCATTTTTTGAAACTTGGGTAAGAGCACATTCGATTTAAGGGCTTTATCATGATATTTCTATTTTTATAGTATGGTTTAAACTCACTGAAGTTAAAGTTGAATATGAACAATTGTAATTCATCAGATATTTTCACAAATTTAAGCTTTAGTTCTATGCTGAAAATATCTGCACTGAGATATAAATCACATTTATTCAATGTATGAAAAATTTGATGTATTTCTCACAAATGTAAGCTGTTGAACATGAGTGACGGTTCCAAATTTTCACATCACAGAACCATAAGTAAATCAGCAATGTATTCGTCAGAACCAAACGCAAAAAATGTTGGAAAAAATCAGCAGGTCTGACAACATCTGTGAAGAGAGGAACAGAGTTGACTTTTGAGTCCAGTATGATTCTTCATCAGATTTGAAAGCGGTTGAAAAATGTAGGGTTTACTTTTTTGATAGAGATGGAGGAAGAGTGGGGAAACCAGATTATGTGGAGTTCCAGTGAAAATATCAAGGGGGTTGTTAACAGTTTCAGGGTCTGACTACATGGCTTTTGTCCTCCATTTTTAACATTCTCCACCCAAACCCATGGCCTTGACTGGATTGTGTCTTGTTTATTTTGCTCTCAGTAGACAGGACACATTTTTTTTCATTTTCACGTCCTAATTTGCTTCTTCATTTGCTTCACGATCCATTTTACTTCTCCATTTCTCTTTCATCACAGTAACAAACTTATTGTCTTTTACACTGGGCCTCCACACCATCTGTTCCCCTCAATCCTCTTCCACGTTTGTCAACAGCATAAGAAAACCCACTTTCCATCCCCTCTCAGTATTGAAGAAGTGTCACACTGGACTCAAAACATTAACTCTGTTTCTCTCCCCAAGTTCTGCCACACATGCTAAATTTCTCCAGCATCCACAGTACTATAAGAACATAAGAACTAGAAGCAGGAGTAGGCTATCTGGCCCCTTGAGCCTGCCCCTCCATTTAATAAGATCATTGCTGATCTTTGAGACTCAGCTCCACTTACCCGCCCACTCACCATAACCCTTAATTCCTTTACTGGTCAAAAATTTATCTAGCCTTGTCTTAAAAACATTCAGTGAGGTAGCTTCAACCACTTCACTGGGCAGGGAATTCCACAGATTCACAACCCTTTGGGTGAAGAAGTTCCTCCTGACCTCAGTCCTACATCTGCTTCCCTTTATTTTGAGGTGATGCCCTCTAGCACTAGTTTCACCTGCTGGCGGAAACAACCTCCCTGCCTCCACTTTATCTATTCCCTTCATAATCTTATATGTTTCTATAAGATCTCCCCTCATTCTTCTGAATTCCAATGAGTATAAGCCCAGTCTACTCAGTCTCTCCTCCTAATCCAACCCTCTCAACTCTGGAATCAACCAAGTGAATCTCCTCTGCACCCCCTCCAGTGCTAGTATATCTCTTCTCCAGTAAGGAGACCAAAACTGCACACAGTACTCCAGGTGTGGCCTCACCAGGACCCTATACAGCTGTAGCATAGCCTCCCTGTTGTTAAACTCCATCCCTCGAGCAATGGCAGACAAAATTCCATTTGCCTTTTTAATCACCTGCTGCACCTGCAATCCCACCTTCAGCGATTCATGCACAAGGACACCCAAGTCCCTCTGCACAGCAGCATGCTGCAATTTTTTACCATTTAAAATATAGTCCATTTTGCTGTTATTCCTACCAAAATGGATGACCTCACACTTATGAACATTGTACTCCATCTGCCAGACCTTTGCCCGCTCACTTAGACTATCTATATCCCTCTGCAGACTTTCAGTGTCTTCTGCACACTTTGCTCTACCACTCACCTTAGTGTCATCTGCAAATTTTGACACAACACACTTAGTCCCCTGTGCTTTTATTTTAATACATTCATTAGATTTGAGGGCAAGTAGGTAAGTTTCCCCATAATTCTTGACACTTCAATTGGAATTAACAACTTTGTTTTTTCAATGCATTTGATACAGAAAAGTATAGATCAACCAGTTGCATTTATGCAACATCTTCAACATTGTAAAATATCTTGAATACACATCAACATGGAAGAATATTTAGTTTCCCTTCTTCCTACAATCCACATGTATTTAAAAGGCAAGCATAGTATGATCTGCATTTTAGATCTTGATTTACATTATGATATTATTAACATTACGTGTTGTAATGGACCTGGTCCTTCATCTTAGTGCCTCAATAAACAAGAGAAGAGTGGGAACCAATGTCTTGACTTCACCTAATGCATATTTTTTGTTACAAAAACAAAGTTGCTGGAAAAGCTCAGCAGGTCTGGCAGCATCTGTGAAGGAAAAAACAGAGTTAAAATTTCGGGTCCGGTGACCCTTCCTCAGACCTGCTGAGGTTTTCCGCCAACTTTGTTTTTGTTCCTGATTTACAGCATCCGCAGTCCTTTCGGTTTTTACAAAGTTTTTGTTATAGGCTCCAGGGCTAATGAATAAGACATATTGAAATCCAAGTAAAATACAAGCCATCAATATGAGCCATATATTTTCAAAATATAAAACTAGGAGGGGATTTGATAAATCAGATCAAAAGAAGCTGATTCTACTGACTGGAAGGCCAGCATCAAAGGGCACAGATTTAAGGTAATTGGCAAACGAACCCATGGAAGATTATGAAAATTTATTTGACACATTGCATTGTTATGATGTGGAGTGCATTGCCTGAAAGGTTAGTGGAAGCAGGTTCAATGTTAATTTTTTGAAGCAGTGTGCTTCAAATGAAAGTATTAGTATTTGTGGAAAAAGCTGGTGAGGGTGAATAATTCAATGGCCAGACTAATAATTGTAAGGAACAGAGATCGTAGGAACTGCAGATGCTG
>NC_063332.1:49063281-49120561 GCF_021869965.1 Rhincodon typus | reverse complement strand
ACACAGCAGGCCAAGCAGCATCATAGGAGCAGGAAGGCTGACGTTTCCGGCCTAGACCCTTCTTCAGAGGGCCCGAAATGTCAGCCTTCCTGCTCCTATGATGCTGCTTGGCCTGCTGTGTTCATCCAGCTCTACACCTTGTTATCTCAGATTCTCCAGCATCTGCAGTTCCTACTATCTCTGTAAAACAGTATTTTATGTTTGATTTGCTGAACACTCATCAATCAAAGAAATGGGAGAATCCATCTCTCGTAATTTCATACTTGAGGACATGGTAGTTTTATTTATTCTTTCATGAAATTTGGACATCACTAGCAAGGCCTTCGTTTGTTTCCAAAGATTAATTGCCCTTGAACAGAATAAATCACACTGCTGGAGTCACGCGCAGGCCAATCTAAATAATAATGGCAGGTTTTAAAAAAGGAAAAGTTTCATGATCACTATTGCTGAGACAAGTATCAAGAATTGTCCATGTGTCAGAAGCCTTTTGTCATTTATATAAATGCAAATTTGTTGTAAGTAGACCCACAATGCTGTTAGGAAGGGAATTCCAGGACTTTTGTAATTCATAAGTTAATATATTTATTTTCAATTCTTGCAATGATTGGAGATGGAGAACAATAATTCTGAATGATGGATAAAGTCACTTAGGTAAACTTTTAGTTTGGCAACAAATTGCTGCTATGGTTTGCCTCAACAAATCATTTTAGGTTGATTTGTGGGGCTGGTTGTAAGACGTAAGTACTTGTATCTGTTGGGCAGAAAGAAAACATAGGAGACTGAGTTTTCCGAGCTGCAGAGACATCAGCATCACTGGCTAGAAAGTATATTTGGTGAGAAATTCAAGGGACATATTAAGGTTACAGAAGAGATACTAATTACATAATTTTACAATCTTCAGTCAATGAACAAAATCATGCACTTTATTGTCTACACAAGGGGGAATTTGATGAGGCACAAAAAACCATAATCCTCATAATTAACTATGAATTGCAATTAAAATGCATTTAATGCAATTAAAAAGCTGAACAGAACTGTGGAGGCTAAAGCAGGCAAGCTTTCTGATGAAGGATCTAGGCCCGAAACGTCAGCCCTTCTGCTCCTATGATGCTGCTTGGCCTGCTGTGTTCATCCAGCCCTGCACCTTGTTGTCTCACTTTTGAAAAGTCCAGCTCAATGGATGCTTTGATAGAAAATGAAGTTCACAGACTGGATCAGAGGCCTTCATTGAAGGGGCAAATCTGATTGAAAGCAATAACCACTTGAAACCTCTGGCCTAGTAGACTTTGAGGGGAAGTGGCACAAAGCTTAAATGTAATCATTCATATTTGCCAGACCTGGAAATAGATCAGGATGATGATATCATTCATCAGGTGTTCTGCTAAAGGAACCTACAAAATTGTTTGGCATGAAAAAATGCCTGGTTTAAATATATAGACAAATGTCAGCTCTGCTAATAGTTTAATCTTTTAATGCTTGAAGGAACTTAAACAAAATGTTTGGAGGAACCATTTGCTGTCAGAGTTAAGACTAATTGCAATTGTGATCAATCTGCATGAGACCATAAGATGTAGGAGCAGAATTAGGCTATTCAGCCCATTGAGTCTTTTCCACCAATCAAAGATATTTCTCAACTTCATTCTCCTGTTTTCTCTGTATAACCTTGATCCCCTTACTAATCAAGAAACTATCTACCTCTGTCTTAAATGCCCTCAATGACTTGGTCTCTATAGGCCTCTGCAGCAATGAGTTCCACAGTTTTACCAATCTCTAGCAGACGAAATTCCTCCTCATCTCAGTTCTAAAGGATCGTCACTTCACTCTGATGCTGTGCACGTGAATCCTAGTGTCTCCTACTAATGGAAACATCCTCTCCACCTCCACCTTATTTAGGCCTCTCAGTATTCTGTAAGTTTCAATGAGATCCCCCTTATCCTTCTAAATTCCATTAAGAACAGATTCAGAGTTCTCACTGCTCCTCATAATATTTCAAATGCAGTCTGACCAGAGCCTTAGTCAGCCTCAGCAGCACATCTCTGCTCTTGTATTCTAGCCCCCTTGAAATAAATGCTAACAGTGCATTTGCCTTCCTAATTGCCAACTGAACCTGCATGTAACCTTAAGAGAATCTTGAACTAGGACTTCTGAGTCTGTTTTTGCTTCAGATTTCTGAAGCCTTTGCAGGTTTAGAAAATAGTCTACACTTCCATTCTTCTTACTGAAGTACAAAACCTCACACTTTCTCACATTGCATTCCATCTGCTATTTCTTTGCCCTCTCTCCTTGCCTATCCAAGTCCTTCTGCAGCCTCCCCACTATCTGTCTTCCATTGACCTTTGTGTCAGCTGCAAACTTAGCAACAATGTCATGCAGATCGTTAATATATAATGTAAATTTTTGTGGTCCCAACACGGACTTCTGTGGAACTCCACCAGTCATGGGCTGCCATCCTGAAAGACACCTTTATCCCACTCTCTGCTTTCTGCCAGTCAGTCAATTCTAAATCCATGCCAGTACCTTGCCCCTAACACCATGGGCTCTTATCCTATTTAGCAGCATCTTCTCCCCTCCTTATTTCTATTATAGTTACCCTCTGCTGGTTTTTAAAGGCATCCCACTAATCCTCAGTATATTGTATGCTTTTTAATTCACTCTTATACTGTCCTTGACTTCACTTATCAGCCACATTTGCCTCATCCTTCCCTTAGTATATTTCTTCTTCCTTGGGATGAATTTCTACCGTGCCTCCTGAATTACCCCAGAAACTATTTCTATTCCACCATCTTCCCTGCCAGGGTCCCCTTCTAATCCACACTGGCCAGCTCCCCCCTCATGTCTTTATAATTACCTTTACTCAATTGTAATATCTTTACATCTGATTCCAGCTTCTCCTTCTCAAACTGCAGGACAAATTCTATCATATTATGGTCACTGCTCTTGGAGTTTCTTCACCTTAAGCTCCCTAATCAAGTCTTCCTCATTACACATCACCAAATCCTTCGGGGGTCTACCACATGCTGCTCGAAAAAAAAACATTGTGCAGACAATCCACAAATTCCTTTTCTTGAGATCTGCAACCAACCTGATTTTCCCAGTCCACCTGCATATTTAAGCCCTCCTTAATTATTATAACAGTGCCTTTCTTACATGCCTTTTCTATCTACTCAATTATTTTCTTCCCAACATCCTGACTAATGCTAGGAGGCCAGTACACAACTCCCATTAATCTTGGTCAGTGTGGGATAATTGTGATCAGTACCTAGTTATGATCAGTTAATATCAGGAATCATATGCTTCCTGTCCATTTTCTGCATTCTTACATGTTTGCATGATGGAGAAATGGAATGGTGTAGGGAGGGAATTCCAGAGATTTGCGTTCAGACAATTGCCCTTCTGCTGACCATTGCAAAGATCTTCAAAAAGTCAGAGTTAGGGAACAGATATTTCAAATGGACATGTGGTTGAAGATTTCAGACAGATGGAGTAAAGAAACAATGGAAGAATTTGTAGACAGATAAGAAATTTATTAGTAGTGTCCTCTCTATAAGTAAATATACATACATATATATTCAATGAAACATATGTGTTCCTCTTTAAAGGAATGTAGTGATCCTATAATTACTAGAGCCCTCAAAAGCACTACATTTGGGGGAAGTGATGGACTAACAGTATTATTGCTAGACTATCAATCTAGAAACTTAACTAATGATCTGGGAACCTCATTTCGAAACCCACCACAGAAGATGGTGGAATTTGAATTCAATAAAAATATCTGGAATTAAAAATCTGCTGATGCCCATAAAATCTTTGTTGATTGTTGGAAAAATCATGTTGCAACTGTATAAAAATTTAGTTCAGTCACATTTGAAGTATTGTGTGCAGTTCTGGTTACCACACAATAGGAAGAATTTGGAGGCTTTGGAAAAGGTGCCCACCCGTCTTCCTGCAAAAATGCCATCCCCTATTCCCAATTCTGGTTCACTAATGCCCTTCAGGGAATTAAACTTGCTGTCCTCACCTAGTCTGGCCTACTTGTCCCTCCAGATGTGGCAGACTCTCAACATCCCTCTGAAATGGCCTAGCAAGCCACACAGTTGTAACAATCACCACAAAGTGTCAAAGAAATGAAACTAGATGGATCACATGGCATCAGTCGAGGCATGGGAAAAGATAAGGACAGAAATGGCCTTGTTAAACCCTGCAAAGTTTTCCTCACTAACATCTGGGGGCTAGTGCCAAAATTGGAAGACCTGTCTCACAGAATACTTAAGCAACAGCCTGACATAGTCATACTCATGGAGTCATACCTTACAGACAATGTCCCAGACACCACCATCACCATCCTGTATATGTTCTGTCCCATCAGCAGGACAGACCCAGCAGAGGGGGCGGCACAGTGGTATACAGTCGGGACGGAGTTGCTCTGGGAGTCCTCAACGTTGACTCTGGATCCATGAAGTCTCATGGCTTCAGGATAAACATGGGCAAGGAAACCTCCTGCTGATTACCTCATACCATCCTCCCTCAGCTGATGAATCGGTACTCCTCCATGTTGAACAGCACTTAGAGGAATCACTGAGGATGGCAAAGGCATAAAATGTATAGGAGATTTCCATGTCCACCACCAAGAGTGGCTCAGCAGCAGTACTACTGATCGAGCTGGTCGGATCCTAAAGGACATAGCTGTTCGACTCAGTCTGCAGCAGGTGGTGAGGGAACCAACAAGATAGAAAAAACATACTTGACCTCATCCTTACCAATCTGCTGACTGCAGATGCATCTGTTCATGACAGTATTAGTAAGAGTGACCACCACACAGTCTTTGTGGAAACAAAGTGCCACCTTCACATTGAAAATAACCTCCATCGCATTGTGTGGCACTATTGCTGTGGTACATTGGACTGACTTCAAACAGATTCAGCAACTCAAGACTGTGATGTGGGCCATCAACAGCAGCAGAATTGTACTTCGGCACAATCTACAATCTCATGGCGTGGCATATCCTCCACTCAACCATTACCGTCAAGCCAGGGGATCAACCTTGGTCCAATGGAGAGTGCAGGAGGGCATGCCAGGAACAGCACCAGGCATACCTGAAGATGAGGTATCAACCTGGTGAAGCCACCAATTAGGACTTACTTGCATGCAGACAGTGAAAGCAGCAAGTGATAGACAAAGCTAAGTGATCCCACAACCAACGGATCAGATCTAAACTCTGCAGTCCTGCCACATCCAGTCGTGAATGGTGGCGGACAATTAAACAACTCACTGGAGGAGGAGGCTCCACAAATATCCCCGTCCTCAATGATGGAAGAACACAACACATCAGTGCAAAAGATAAGACCAAAGCAGTCACAGCAATCTTCAGCCAGAAGTGGCAACTGGATGATTCATTTTGGCCTCCTCAAAGGGTCATTAGAGATAAAACATTGACTCTGCTTTTCTCTTTACAGTTGCTGCCAGACCTGCTGTGTTTCTTTAGCACTCTCCGTTTTTGTTTCAGATTTCCCATATTTGCAAATCTTTCTGTTTATTCTGAGTATATTCCAGAAAGAGAGAGTTTTTTTTAGATTTTAAAGGCATCAAGGAATATGGGGAGAAAACAGGCATTGTGAGAGAGGATCAGGTAGCCATGACCATATTGAATGGCAGAGCAAGTTCAAAGGGCCAAATGGCCAACCTCAGTGTTTGTGTACCTAAATAGGTACAGGAGTAGGCCATTCAGCTCCTTGAGCCTGATTGCTCATCTGTGGCCTAACTCCATATGCCTGCTTTGGACCTATATCCCTTAATACCGTTGCTTAATAAAAATATGTCTATCTCAGATTTAAATTTAACAATTGAATCAGGATTGACGACCATTTGAGGAAGAGAGTTCCAAACCTCAGCTACCCTTTGCATCTCTCTAGAATGGTCTGGCCCTAATTCTTAGACTGTGTCTCTTGTTTCCAGAATCTTCAACCAGTGGAAGCCCCCTAACCTTAACATCGTGTGCTATTACTTCCCTGTCTTGGTGTCTGCTGCTTTCTCCTGCATGATGGGAGGACCTGGCATGTGCAAATATGTGCAAAGTGGTATCATCTGTATACAGCCATGTTGATAAGTGCTTATCAATCAAAAGTTCAAGAGGTGTAGAAATAACCAGGACTACATATTCTGTGAAATGATGAGAGGCTACTTGTCATATAACTATCTGTGACACAATGAAATGAAATCTAAACACAGCTTTGTCATGTGGCAAAACATGATTCATTTGGATCTATTTGGCCTCTTATAGTTGATGGTGAACAACTCTATCATAGTTGTTCCACTCAATGCCCCCACCATCTAGGAATACTCTCAATTCCCAATTTCTGCTGAACCTAGGGCATCCCCCTTTGCCAGCCCCAGTTGTGAAAGGCACAGTGTGCCACAATGACATGGGACATCCTTTTTGGCCTATATTGTAAGGCTTTACTGGAGTGGTCCACGTATCGAAACCTTTTCTTAAGGAGTTCTGTGGTCTGTTCTACAGTGGCCCCGGTAGAAGCAGCAGCAGCATTGTAACTCCAGTCTGCTTCAGTCTGAGGGTCTCATCAAGGTCTCATCAGTTACGTTTGGAAGGAGCAACTCTTGGCTGCCAGTAGCCATCCGTCTATGGCTTAATTACCTTTGAAGGAGGCAGGAGTTTGTAACACCATGGGATCACCCTGCCCTCCAAAATCTGGTCCTGATGGTCCCAGCTAAGCTGAACGTTGGTGGAGTGGAAGCCTTGCCTTTCTGTTGGTGAAATCTGCAGTTTGCAATTGGGTACTCTCAACGCAATGTGGGTGCAGCTGTAGCATCCTGTGCCATGGGGAAGCCAGAAAGGTTGGAGAATCCCATTGCTCAAGCTGTTTAACTCTCCTCAACATATGTGAAATGGCATAAACTGAAGAAAACAGCATTAGTGACGTCTCAGGTGCTCCTTTGTGCTGAGGATTGGGAAATGACTCCTAGATATTCAGTTGCTCCTTGGAACAAACCATTGATATAAAATCCAGGGCAGATAAACCGAAATGAGATAACAGCCAGTCCATCTAGGCACAAGTTCTTCTTCAGCAGATAACACAGTTCGATGATGGTCTGACATTGATGTAACACAATAACATGTCCACTCATTTGACTGGACAGTGCTCTGAATGATGACCAGCTGCCTGCCTCCACCTCTGCACTGAAAAGCAATGCAAAACTCGGAGGAAGACAGACTATAAGGGAGGATTAAAAGCATTAGTGTGAAGAAAAGGAATTCACAGAGGCTGATAGCTTTCAAGTCAATTCAGTAAGAAGGTAATTTCAGAGGCATAAGACAAATCCTGTGTAGATGTATGTGATGCATGTGTCTCCTTAAGTGCACAGCAACCTGGAAAAAGTTTGCAAGTCACAGTGTCTCTAAGCTGTAGAGTGAACACATGAAAACTGAATGATGTGTGAATTGGTGCAAAATCATGGAGGTGTAGTGAGATTGGTTTCTTGGTGATACCCACTTACATAGAGGAAGGATGGAAGAAGATGGTGTCCATGGAGCATGCAGGGAAATAATGGTGAAGACAGAGTTGGATGAAGATCTGGAGCAGCAAGCAGCAAGCTGCTACCACCAGGTAACTGCCCTGACCCTCACATTGGGAATTGAGATAACAAGGTGTAGAGCTGGATGAGCACAGCAGGCCAAGCAGCATCATAGGAGCAGGAAGGCTTATGATGCTGCTTGGCCTGCTGTGTTCATCCAGCTCTACACCTTGTTATCTCAGATTCTCCAGCATCTGCAGTTCCTACTATCTCTGAAACATTGGGAATTGATGTTGTCTCATTTCTCAGCAAAGGAGAGAATTGGGAGCTCCATAGAAATGAGATGAGATGAGTGAATAATAAGCTGCAAATGCATGTAAAAATAAGGTAGTTCATTAATGAGAAACAGAACTTGTTGTTTAAACTCTAAGGGGAAATCAGATATTTTCCTTCTCAGTGTCAGGAATCTGATTTTTTTCATTTTTTTCATAATTTCCAAATTTTCTCACCACTGCTTATACAGCTCAAGGCAGCAGAAAATTCCACACTATATACAAATATAAGTTGGTTTCTTCTTTAAAAGCAACAAAACATTAAGGAATGCAGGCATTTCATTGTTTTAATGCAAAAAGTGCTGAAAGTTTGATTCATGAAATCAATTTTTAGATCCTATTTTTGTTCAGTAAAATATTGCCAATTTAACAAATGACTGCACCCGGGATCACGCACCTACTGGTGGAACTAGAAGTAGAATCACCAGTTTACTGTTCATGATTATTCACTCATTAAAGTTAATGATGGAGAATCATAGGTAACAGACACACAGTTGCTTTTTTACATGCTCAGTGAGCACAAATTCTGGTGCTGGCATGCATTTAATAAATTGTTTTCCAATTATATTCAATACGTTTCAGTATTTTTTATTTGCACCATTCTTCCAATGATCGTCACGATGAATAAAGTTTGGAATTTGTGCTCAATCTAAAGATGTTTAATTGGACTTGGTACTTAATTGAATGTTAATTTGCAGCTATAATTGTTGTAAATCACATGTTGTGGCTTTGATTAATCCCATATGACATTCTCTGTGATAAATGCAACATCCAGTGTAATATTGCACAATGCAGAACCATAACGTCTCAGATTGAATACCTTTTATATCCAGAGATAAATATTCTCAGCTAGGATGTAAGTCAACTCAGAGATGATCGATGCAATGCTGTGCTAACAGGGATAAAACCCAACCAGGTTTCATGCTTCTGATCCAATTTCAGCGATCACTGCTGGGTAGAGTATTTGTGTGGAAAGTACTTGAAGACCTGACTCAGCTGGTATGATTAATTTCTGATACTCTTTTTCTCACTCAGAGATGAATGAAGGCTGCAGCCGTGAAGAATTGTGGGCACATGACTTCAATAAAACTGCAGTAGCATTATTCAAGAGAATGGGAGAGAAAAGAAGAGATAATAGGAAAACAAATTACCAATTATAGCACAATAAATATACAGCAATAGCATGACTTAACTCATTGATTGAACTAAATATTAAGGGGCGAACCTGTAAACACTCATTTGCACCATTTTTCTGCAAGTGCTGACTCTGAAAGAAAGAAAAATGTGCAGGAAACACTCAGATCTTACAGCATGTGTTGAGACAGAACCAAAGATAACGGATGGAAAGTTCTGGGCCCGCCCAGAGATTTTAGATGGGCAGGCAGGGGAATTTAATTGAGCATGAATCAAACACTCCATTTCTCAAGTTCACGTAACTTTTCAGGTGGGTTGGTCTTCCTTACCTTGATGTTCTGGAAATTGTTCTGCATTAAGTAGAATGCTATGAATATGAAATGCTATGAATAGAGCTCGACCCCATATACACTCCATTGCGAAGGAAAACTGGAAGTGAGGTAATCCAGCTCAACGGACTCCAGAGTTTAAAAACCAGGTGGGAAAACACAACGGCGCTTCATCGGAGGCTGTACTGATGATGTTACCCAGCAGGGTAATGAAACATCTGCGGAAGAATGAACCAGCTCGGCGAGCCAACCAACCTCAACACCCACAACCCGAGCTACAAATCTACTCTAAAATCTTAGAGCTATGAATTGTCATTAATACCCCATCAATCCTTTTAATACGGGGGTATATTTCTTCTTCCAAGCTCTAGGGAATACAGATTTCTTCAGTTACTTAGCTTACAGTGTTAGGGGTGAAGTCTTACTGGGCCAACAAAATTGCCCAAGTGAGGCATACATAATGCCTGATGTCAGCAAGCCTGACCAGGACAGGTAAGCAGGGCTGAACTGTAAAGGGGACTCAACTCAAATGGTCATTTTTTTTTTTGTGGTTGTGTCCTTGTTTCATGCATGCCTTTAGTACAAAGCTATCAAATGTTTATATTCTCCTGGCTTTGATGAAAGGCCAGTGACCTGATGGTGTGTAAACTGCTGAGTGTTGGAGCTCCCTTTAGCTTTCAGTGTGAATCTTGGTAGATGTATGACAAGCAGTACCACCCTGGTGCCAGTAGTGCTACATTGGTAGCTGCGATGAAGTGACAGACATTGATGCACACCTCATGGAGATGATTGGTCACTTTCTTACGAATTTGAGCTTGCATTGTAAGATTGGCACCCGGCTTCCTCTGTAACAGTTCTCTGCAGTGCCAATCTTACAATGCAAGCTCACATTCGTAAGAAAGTGACGTATTGAGTAAACAGTAGTTTCTACCCTGGTACCCTGCAGCAGATCATTCAACTTTTTGAGGAATTGGAGCCAGGTTGTCTTGAGCCATCCACGGTTGCAGATGTCTAGAGCCACCTTTGGCCTGGGATGGCGTTTCGCTGCCATCTCAAAGAAAAAGACATTTCCTTCTCTCCTGGACATGAGATTCTCCAGGGATGCATGACTAAAGGGTGGCACTCCCTTTTACCTGGTCTCTGCTACCCTCAACGATCACTGGAACAATGAGCAGAGGCTGAAGGTTGCAGAGATTGAAAAGCTGTCTCGGTGCCTTTTTAAATATTCTCCTAGAAGGTCCCATCAAGGAACAGCACCTCCTGCCATAAAATGTATAGTTCTATGCGATCAGTTCAGAAGAACAAAATCAGGCAAGAAAACCAAGTGGAATTACCTCCCAATTTTTCCTACCTTCACACTTTAGTCTTAGAAAACTAAATTTCCCCAACATTTCAGATCAATGGCATTGTATCTGAACTGACAAAAATACTAGAGCTTTTAAGCCCAAAAAAACACAAGGGAGCGGCAGAAAGAAGAGATGATTTCAGATCCCCAGCATCTACATTGTTTCAATCTGAATTTGATATAATGTTTAATGGCCAAGATGTAGTCTGGAATCACTTTTAGGCCCAGTTTAATTATTGCACAAACAGAGCGTGGCTAAACAGAGAGCTGAATGTGACCCGGGATCAGATGCCATCAGAATGATTGGGGTGAGCTGTCAGCAGGGACTCCTCTCAAAAAACTCTCTTTTCTTAATGTGTAGAGCCATTGTGGAGCAGGTCTAATAACAAAAGAAGAGGAAACAGTTCGACAAGGGGCTGTTTTAACAGCTGCTAAGTTTATATACTCAAACTGCCTAACGCCTGTGCTAGATATCCACCTGCAGGCTGTTAAGGGCTCTTTAATAGACGATAACATGGTACAGGTACTATGAGCATAAGGAGAAGTGTTTAAAAATGTCAACACTCTCAGTATGTTTTTCAGGATGTGATTGTAGCAATATATAAAAAAAGCAAACCAATCTCACTGGGAGTGCCAAGGTAAGATCCCCTTCACACCTTTCAGTTTTTGTATAGCCATCAAGGACCTTGCCTTACGTTCTAAACTATTGATCCTTCCCTTCCCTGTTGAGTTATAGCTATGTTGACCCTTAGTTCACAAAATTGCTACTGTGCAGAAGGAGGCCATTTAGCCCATCACATCTACACCAGTTCAGTGCCAACTTTCTACCTTTTCCTCATATCCCCTCACAGTGTTTCTGTTTAAGTAATCATCTAATATAGGCTTGGAGCTGCGAATGAACTGGCTTCTACCACATTTCTTAGTAATACAATCCAGACCTAAGATTTTTCTCACCTCGTATTTGCTTCATTTGGAAAACATTGTATTGTGTTATGTCTTGCAGCTGATGTGTGATATATCTTTATGAGCTATAATCACAATGTCATCACTATATCATACCATTTCACCTAATGGTAAAAAGCATGTCATCTCCATCTTGCTGAGTTCTATTCTCTTGCAGCGTGACATGCTGAGGGAGGCATGATGCAGTACATCCAAGTTGTTTAGCTTAAGCCCAGACATGCAAGTGTCTGCGATTGCAATATACATATGTAGATACTAGATGCAGTGATAAAAGTTTGTTGCATTCCTCAGTACTATTTGACCCATTTTTTTGTACTTTCATCCAGGAGCTAAAATAAGTATCATGCTGTGACAGTAGATCATTAATATACAATACTACTGCACGTCACAGTGACATATCACGTCAAACTTTAAGACTGTGCCTTCTGCTTCTCAATCTTTTAAGAGTGGAAACAATTCTGTCCAGCCCCCTCATGATCTTCAAAATGTCTATCAAAACTCCTCAATCTGCTCTTCTTCAAAGAAAACAGTCCCAACTTCTCTAATCTTTCCTCATAACTGAAGAGTCTCATACCTGGACATATTCTTTTAAACCACATCTGTGGTCTCTCTATCAGGTGGTGCTCAGAACTGTGTATAATACTCCAGCTGAGGTCTCACTAGTATTTTATATCAGTTCATCATAATTTCCCCAAATCTTGAATTCTATGCCCCTATTAGTGAAGATTAGAATACTGTAAGCTTTATTGAAAACTTTGATGACATATGCACATATACACAGAAGGCCCTGTGCTACTGCACAGTATTTGTGTTTAGTACCCTTTATTGTTTACTGTCTCTCCATGTTCTCATTACCAAAGTGTATCATCTCACACTTCTCTACATTAAACATCTACCCATTCCAATTACTCGTCAATGTCTTTATAAAATTGCACGCTGTTTACTTACAATTTGCAATTCTCGCAAGCATATTCTGATTTTCAAAATGTTCTTTGCTGACCATCCAGCTCAGTTCATCCTTTCTCGCATACCCTTTGATCCCTTTAATCCGAAGAGCTATATCTACATCATTCTTAAAAGTATCTATTTCAGTCTCAAATATTTCCTGTGGCACAGAATTCCACAGACTAACCATTCTCTGGGTGAAAAATTACTTCTTAAAGGCCGACACTTTAACCTTAGACTGCAGTCCCTGGTTCTGGACTCACCAGTCATCGAAAACATCCTTCCTGCAGCTACCCTGTTTAATACTGTTAGAATTTTATAGGTTTCCATGAGATCCCCCCTCATTCTTCTAAACCCCAGTGAATATAGTCCTAACTAACCAGTCTCTTGTATAAATCAGTCCTGCCATCCCAGGAATCAGTCTGGTCAATCTTTGCTTCACTCCCTCCATAGTCGGAACATCCTTCGTCAGATAAGGAGACCTAAAATGTACGCAATATTGCAGGTGTAGTCTTACCAAGGCCCTGCACAAGTGAAGCAAGACGTCACTGCTCCTGTACTCGATTCCACTCACTATGAAGGCCAACACACCATTTGTCTTCTTCACTGTATGATGCACCCGCATGCTTACTTTCTGTGACTGATGTGCAAGAATACCCAAATCTCATTGCACCTCCCCTTTCCCAATCTATCCCCATTCAGGTAACAATCTGCTTGCCTGTTTTCGCTATCAAAGTGGACAACCTCACATTTATACACATTATTTTTCCACTTACCTAACTTGTCCAAATCACACCAAACCTTCTCTGCATCCTCTACACAGCATACACTCCCACTCAGCATAACACTCAGGAAAAGATTGTTTATTCCTACTGTTTCCTGTTTGCCAACCAGTTCTCAGTCCATTTCAGTACACAGCCTCCAAATCCATGTGCTTTAATTTTGCATGCTAATGTTTTATGTGGAACCTTATCAAGACTTTCTGAAAATCCAAGTAAACCACATTCACTGGCTCCCCCTTATCCACTCTACTCGTTACAACCACAAAAATTTTCAACAGTTCTGTCAACCACAACTTCCCTTTCATAAACTCATTCTGATTTTGTCGAATCATGTCACTGTTTTCTCAGTGTTCTTTGATTTCATCTTTTGGAATGGGCTTTAGAATTTTTCCCATGTCAAACGTCAGGCTAACCAGTCTTTAATTTGTTACGTTCGCTCTGTCTCTCTTTTTAAATAGTGGGGTTATGTTAGGTACCCTAGGGATTTATCTGCCTTCAATTCCATTAGTTTCCTCAATCCTAATTCCCTATTAATATCAACTTCTTTCAATTCCTCCTTCTCATTAGGCTCTGAGATCCCCATATTTTTGCGATGTTATTTGTGTCTTCCTTTGTGATGAGGAAAGGTGGGCAGGGAGGCTTGAATGAACATAAACATTGGGGATGATTGGTTGGAATGAATGGCCTTTGTCTGAACAGTATATCCTACTTAATCCAAAATACAACTGAAACCCTTGAGATTAATGAAGACAGTCTGATTGTCTGAAAAAGCCTGCAGGATACATTTTGTAATCAATGAACCCCTGGTCTTGGGGATTGCAGAAGATGTACAATACCAGAGATCAATCCTGAAGCATCCAGATGTTCACAAGGATTGTAGACAGACCAATATTCCCTGTAACTAGTTGGAAGGAGACCAAAGTCACAGTTGTTCAGGACCACAGTTATATTAGCAGGAACAAACAACGTAGTGTAGCTGCAGGCCTCCTTTTAGGAGATGGCATAACTCTGTTACTACTGCCCGAGAGAATCTGACACACTGGCCTTCAGAAATTCGGCAGTTGGTAGTTCAGAACCTAAAAAAATCTGCTAGGAAGGAAAGAATTTCTCTGAATATTTAATGGCCACTTTGGGGCTTTGAAAGCTAAGAGTAGGGGGACTGAAAGTCGTGTTTTTGGTCTACTGCTGGTTTTTGTTTTCTTTATTCTTTCATGGGATCTGACAAGGCCATCATTTGTTGCATATTTCTGATTGTCTTTGAACTAAATCATTTTCTCAGGCCATTTCAAAGAACTGGGAAGAGTCAACTTTATTGCTGTGACTCTCTATCGTCACATGTAGGTCACATCATGTAAGGACTGCCAGTTTCCTTCCTTAAAGAACATTAGTGAACCGGATAGGTTTTTACAACAATACGTTTATAGTCAGCATTAGTAAAACCAGCTTTACATTCCAGATTCATTAATTGAATTTAAATCCCACCTGCTGATGCAGTAGGATTTGAAACCATGTCCCCAAAGCATTATCTTGAGCTTCTGGATCTCTAGTCTAGTGACATTACCACTACACCACTGGAGAAAAGTCTTCAGAATTGCAATTCCAACACATGACCTCAATTTGAATCATTTCATGAGATTTCACCTGCTCCACATGGGAAAACAGAGCACCAGGATTAATGACTCGCTGCAGAGCTGACCAGCTTTTCTCTGATCTTCCATCAAAATTAAAATGGCTGATTAGGAAGCTCCTTGTGTAAAGTCTACCACCTCAAAGTTAGGAGAATGATTACAAATGATGGATAAAAGTGCTACCGTTATCATGGGGTCAATAAACAAATGTTTCTGAACAGAACCATGGAACGATTCAAAAGTAAGTGCAAAATATTTGAACAAAAGGTGATGAGACAAGCTCTGGATTTATCTTTTTTCCAGCTAGGAAGGAGAGTATGTAAAAATAAATTAGAAATATTTGTTTCCAATTGATTCCTTATCAATTGAAAGAGGTGTTTAATTGATAGTTGAGTTGATATTATGCTTATCACACTGTTTCCCAATGTCAATTTTACCTCTACATCTTCACTTTGTGTGGTACTGCTCAGATCAGTAGGGCTAATGCTGATTTAATCCAGAATTGTCAATGTAGGCTCGAAACATCCTCCCTTGCCTAACATATAATTAGCAGTGGAGTCTGATGGCCTTGCATTGTTACTCATGCTCATTAAAACAGACTTTAGCTTCTTGTGATGGTGTAGGAGTAGAATTAAATGAGCACTGTAAAACTGTTAGAAGTCAAATGTTTAAAGAACTGTTTTTCATTGAATTGGCCAATTAATGGTACAGTGCATGCTTCTGATGCTGGAGGGCCAGTCAGAAGTCTTCCAGCTTTGAGACAACTACAGCCTCCTGATGCAGATAGGAAAGGGAAAAATCATCTTAAGAGGGGGACTGCCACTCAGCTTTTTCACATTCTTTGGGAATTCAAATGACCAAAAAATGCTCCAGAACATCTTAGTGGAGGAGGACACTTAATATTGGAATGAAGTGAATTTGGAATGTTGTGGTTGTAAACAATATTGCTTGCACCAAGGCAGAGTTACTTACTGGCTGACATAACAGTATTGCTACAGTGCTTACATGTGATACCCATACCTCCAACCTACTTAAAGTAGCATTTGGCCTGCACCCAAAGTGTGCACATGCACCATTGATGCTATTTTGGATGCCAAATTTGCAGGCACCACAGAAGCAAATTTTGTGACCATAATCTGTAAAAATGAGAATATCTTGTTAAACAAATTTGCATCTTAAAATGGTAGCCAAGTCAAGCTTTTGTATCAATATATATTTTATTTATAACATGTACATAATCCAACATGTAAAATAAGTTCTCCAAGGCAAACCACTGCTATCATTGATTGTTGAGAAGCCTATCTAGTTCATCAATGTCCTTTAGAGAGGGAAATCTACCATCCTGAACTGGTCAGGTCTACATGTGATTCCAGGCCCACAATCAAACTTTTCTAAAACTTAATGCTTTTTTGCAATTTGGACAAATTGAACTGACGTTGTTCCTTGGAGAGCAGAGTAAGTTATGGGCAGATTTAATAAAGCTGGTCAAAATTTGGTAGGTGAAATAAAGAATTTCCACCGGCTTCCAAATGACTCAGATTCAAGTTGATTGCCAAAAGAATTAGGGGATGGAGTTAATAGCTGATGCTGGAGTCTGAGATAACAAGGTGTGGAGCTGGAGGAACACAGCAGGCCAGGCAGCATCAGAGAAGCAGGAAAGCTGATGTTTCAGGTCTGGAACCTTCTTCAAGAAGGGTCCAGACATGAAACGTCAGCTTTCCTGCTCCTCTGATACTGCCTGGCCTGCTAAGTTTCTCCAACTCCACACCTTGTTATCTTAGGGGATGGAGTTTATTTTTAATCAGTGACTGGTTATTGTCTAGAATGTAGGAATCCATGCTTTCAAAGATGAACTAGATACCTTTTTGAAAATCAAAAATAAATGCAGGGTTATGGGGAAGTAGCTAGGTGAGTTGGAATTTTATTTCTTTATTCTTTCATTTGATGGAATTGTCAGTGGCAAAGTCAGCATTTATTGTCCACCCCTAACTGGCCTCAAACTGAATGGCTTGCTCGACTATTTCAAAGGGCAACAAGAGCCAACCACATTGCTGTGAGTCTGGGGTCATGGGGCCAGACCAGGTAAGGATGGCAGAATTTCTTCCCTAAAGGACATTGATGTACAAAATGGGTTTTTACAGCAAACAATGATAGGAATACACAGGTCTGGCAGCATCTGTGAAGAAAAAAATCAGAGTTAATGTTTCCGAAATATTAACACTGATGCTTTTTCTTCACAGATGCTGCCAGGCCTGCTGAGCTTTTCCAGCAACTTCTGTTTTTGTTCTTTTGGTATTTTTAAATGATAGGAATCCTGTTGGCTTTACCTCTATTGCAACTTTTTCTACCTCATTAACTTCTCTGTGTAAAGAGCTCCCAGTCTTTTACATCACTCTCCCTCTCAATGGCTTTATCAAGAGTCTTCTGATGTCTAATAAATTTGACAAAGACTCAGCAGCATTTCCAACAATGGTTCTGTCTCTTCTAAATACTAACACTAAATCTCCATAGTCACATTTTGTTTAGCCATCTGTAGAGGTCATTAACAAAATTGTTTATGGTTTCACTTAAGGCTAAATTAATTGTCATAAATTTAGAGGATTTAATCAAAAGTGTCTTGGTTGTTTTATGCCTTGGCATGCTGTAACATCATCAACTATAGTCTAATTTAATACAAATGTGCATTTACTTGTTCAGCTTTTGCTTTAATATCTAGGTTAGAAGAAATTTTATATCTTACAGATTATTTTCTCAAAGGTTAATCTTCTATTTGGTCCATCTCTGAAATTAAATCTTCCTGGCAATGCTACTATACCTCTCTAATGAGATAATTAATTTTATTTGCTTTCAAGGCTTTTAGTTATTTAGGATAGCAATTTTGCTATTGTATATTGCTGTCCTTGAGGCTTTACCTACATTTGCATGCTCAAATTGGAGGACCCCCACATTCTGCAGCTAAAATGGAGGGTCTGACCTTTCGAATTGAATAGGTTATCCTGTTTGCAGCTTCTCTGGATGAATCCTGCTAACAGTAGCTTTGGTAAATGATCCTTACTTTCTTAATAGCTTTACTGAAGAAATCATAATTACTATGGATTTAATAGCATGTCCATTCTATTAATGGCGTTACAAAATGAACCCTGATTTTCATAGCTGTATAAGATTAATCCTGTTCCTTTAATAGATTTTCTTCAACAATTCCCGAGCTTTGTGGCAGTGCAATAAAACCCATTGCTTCTTATCTTATTCCTGGAAGAGAATAAAATTTATGTCAGTTTAAATAAGTCCTTCCTGTCTTTACCTTAGTTTAAGAATTGTGTATCCAGCCTGCTCTTCAGCCTCAATAGTCTCCTAACTTTCTTTTGTCAATTAGACCTTGTCTTCTTAGAGTTCTAATTTGCCCCTTTTTTTCACTTTAATTCTGGCTTCACAATGTTCCCAGGTCCATGGCCTCATTTTAAATCGTTTCTGTGGTCCTTTGTTTCCTTACCGATGTTTAATTGCCTTGCAGAGACTAATGCTCCAGCTCCACAGAATTTCCAACGCTGTCCTACAGCTTCATGTTCCTACCAGGTCAGAAATGCTTTTACCATGGATTGTATCATAGAATCATAGAATCCCTGCAGTGTGGAAACAGGCCCTTTGGCCCAACAAGTCGAAGTCAACAAGTTGTAGGTTCTGCCTTATTGAATCTTGCCATGAGGGTTTCTTCTGCAGGGTTCTCAAACATTCAACATTTTCCACTGCTGACTGTCTGCTCAAACAGCATTCTTGAAGCTGTTTCTGAAGAATCTTTAGACCTCCACAATTGTTAGCATTTTGTGTACAACAGCCAAATGGCTTTGATATCATTTGTCACTGTGTTGTAAGATAAGGCCTCACCACAGCTCAGCATAAAGTATATTTGTTAGATTTGCTACAACCATCCTCTTTCCTGGTAGAGATCCACAGAATCTACTTGGTCTGGTGTACAAAGTCAGAAGTCACATGACACCAGGTTATAGTCCACCAGATTTATTGAAATCACAAGCTTTTGGGGCGCAGCTCCTTCATCAAGTAAAGTGTGAGAGGAAGAGTGCACAGAACACAGAATTTATAGGCAGAGATATCAAGGGCAGAGACAACAAGGTGTTACAGATACAGAGCAGTGTTGTGGGGTTACATGTAGCGTGACGTGAACCCAAGATCATGGTTGAGGCTGTCTTCGTGGGCACATAATTTGCCTATCAGTCTCTGCTCAGCAATGCTGCGTTGTTGTGTATCTTGAAGTCCGCCTTGGAGGAAGCTTACCCAAAGATCAGAGACTGAATGTCCTTAACTGCTGAAGTGTTCCCTGAACGGGAGGGAACATTCCTGTCTGGCAATTGTTGCACAGTGCCCATTCTTCCATTGTCATAGCATCTGCATGATTTCGCCAATATGCCATGCCTCGGGGCATCCTTGCCTGCAGCGTATGAGATAAACAACATTGGCCGAGTCACATGAGTATCTGTCATGTACATGGTGGGTGGTTTTCCCACGTGTGATGATAGTATCCATGTCGATGATCTGACATGTCTTACAGAGATTGCCATGGCAGGATTGTGTGTTGTGATGGTCAATGTTGTCCTGAAAGCTGGGTTGTTTTCTGCGAACGATGGTTTGTTTAAGGTTTAGTGGTTGTTTGAAGGTGGGAAATGGAGGCGTACAGATGATCTTGGCGAGGTGTTCATTGTCATCAATGACATGTTGAAAACTGCGGAGAACATAGCATAGTCTCTCCACTCCAGGGAAGTACCGGACGATGAAGAGTACTCTATTAGTTATATCCTGTGTCTGTCTTCTGAGTCCGATAGAGTACCCTTCATAGTCCAGTACTTCCCTGAGCGGACAGACTACGCCATGTACTCCACAACCTTCAATGTTTCATTGATGACGATGAGCACCTCACTAAGATCATCCACATGCCTCCACTTTGCACCTGCAAACAACCGCCAGACCTTAAACAAACCATCATTCGCAGCAAACTACCCAGCTTTCAGGACAACATCAGCCACAACATCACACAACATTGCCATGGCAACCTTTGTAAGACATGTCAGATCATCGACATGGACACTACCGTCACACGTGGGAACGCCACCACCACATACACGGCAGATACTCATGTGACTCGGCCAATATTATCTATCTCATACGCGGCAGGCAAGGATGCCCCGAGGCATGGCATATTGGCGAGACCATGCAGAAGCTATGACAATGGAAGAATGGGTACCATGCAACAATTGCCAGACAGGAATGTTCCCTCCCATTCGGGGAATACTTCAACAGTCAAGGACATTCAGTCTCCAATCTTCAGGTAAGCGTCCTCCAAGGCGGACTTCAAGATACACAACAAAGCAGAATCATCGAGCGGAGACTGATAGCCAAGTTCCATACCCATGAAGACAACCTCAACCATGACCTTGGGTTTATGCCATGCTACATGTGACTCCACCACACTGTTCTGTACCTGTAAAACATTGATCTCTCTGTACTTGATCTCTCTGCCTATAAATTCTGTGTCTGTGTGCTCTTCCCTCCCACTTCACCTGACAATAAGGCTGTGTGCCAAAAGCTTGTGATTTCAAATAAACCTGTTGGACTATAACCTGGTGTCGTGTGACTTCTGCCTTTGTCCTATCATGCTATCATGCAATAAAGTGCGTCCATTTAAAGCAACAGTCTCTTCTCATTAGACTACCAAGAGTTTTCTCTCTACCACACCAGACCAAGATGTGGAGGTGCTGGTGTTGGACTGGGGTGGACAAGGTCAGAAGTCACACGACACCAGGTTATAGTCCAACAGGTTTATTTGAAATCACAAGCTTTTGGCACACAGCCTCTCTACAAGTTATATTCCTATGATAGGCATCTTTATCAAGACTGCGAGAGAGACATTGATGGTAGGTCTCATTTCTTTAAGATTCAAACCTATTTCTCCAGTCAAGTCCTTGTGACATCATTATAATGGTCAGTGCTTAATACAATCTTCAGCCTTAACCCCTTTGGCCCCCACACCCTTCAAAAACACAGATTTTCAATAGGAAAAATAATTGGACAGTTTACTTCCAATCCAAGGTGGGTTTTTTTTTTATTGCAATTATTTGTTATCTGCAAAATAGAACTGCTTCTGTCTTTCAAGTTTTGCTTTCAGTCCATGCTTTGATAGCGGTACAAATGGACATTCTTGTTTTTTCACTTCATCTGGTGTGTTTATATCTTGTTGCTTTTTTGTGATAATTAGCTATACAGAATGTGCAGCTCATGATGCAGAAAAGACTCCTCCACCCTAATTATAACTGTGGATAGGCTGAAAGGTCATTTTTAATTACAGTAATTTTTGTGTTCACTGGAGCAAAACTGCTGCAGTCAGATATTGAAGATAACTGGGGTTTGGAGATGTAACAAGAACACAGTTCTGTTTGTCAAAGCTTTTAGAAATTTAAAAAAAAACAGAAGCTGATATGTCTCATATACCTTAAGACACAGTTGGGAACTCGAGTTAATCATTAAACTCCAAAATTGCATGACCACGATCAAGATGTTTGTGATGACAGCTACAGTTGGAAAGACCTTTTCAGATTCATTTTCTAAATGAACTGAAGATTTCCTTTTGTTACTCCCAGGAAGTTGTAGGTTTCTCTTGGCTTGGTGTGGGGGTAGGAAAATCGAGGCGATGATGTGCAGAGATTATAACATGCTAAATGCCTTGGGATATTTTATTCCATTGATGGTTCTATGTAAGTGCAAGCTGTTGTTGTTACTAGGTTAGGGTGGGACATGGTACTTTGACTTTTTATATGTTTATATGTTCAGATTCTGAATTCTGTCCTAAACTAGTTTGATTCCAACAACCCATCATCCAAAAACATATCACTTTAACTTATCCATTGATCACTTGCCCCCGACCCTTCTACCATTTCTAATCAATATGCTTTATTTTTATTATCTTTGATGAAGTACATAAGGTGCATTTATAATGCAAAAAGTGCCAAATAATTAAATTATTGTTGGAAAATCAGAGTAAGGTCCAGAAGAACTTTAACATTCAAAACAAAGCGAATTAGTATGATTTATGTATACTGGAAAAAAATATACTAAATATCAAGTCAACTCCACTGTTCATTATTAGAACTCATCACCTTTAAAAGCATTCAAGCAAATTCTTGGAGCATAAGCAACTGAGTGACACAAGTTCAATTGGACCATCTAAACTATACCCTCAACATGTATATTGGTTAAAAATTTCCAGACTCAGAAACTCATTCAATTGGCTGTAATATGGTAGCAGCAAACACAGGTCCTACTGCATGTGATGGCAACTTTTACATAGGTAAACAACTCTCTGTGAAAGGATGGTTCCCTGGAATCTAAACTAGTTCAATATTTACATAATTTATACTTTTCTGTGAGGGGCTTTGAGAAGAGGATGAACTGTTTCCATGGACAGTTGGGTTAGTAACTAAAGCTAACAGGTATAAGATAATGCATAAATGAAGTACAGGAGAGATTTTCATGCAGCGAATATTTATGATTTGGACAGTAAGAAATAAAATCATTATATAAACTTACTAATATCTTGCAAATAGGAATAGAATACCAAAAATAAAAAGGGAGTATTTGAAGGACATTTTTTTAAAGGTGCAAGCAAGTGCAACTGTTTGATTAATTCTTTCAAAAAGCCAGAAACAGACATGATGAACTGACTGACTTCAGTTGATGCTCTATGGAACCGTGTGAAATGCATTTTTTTGTAAGCAATATAAGGGAATATTTCCTAGCTCTGCAGCAATTATGTTGTTCATTATTCAGGTATCAAATGGAGAGTATCTCAAAATTAATCTGTGATTTTCCTCATGTTTCCTTAAATGGAGGATCATTGGATGAGTATTAGTCAAAATAACCCAGGCTAGAGTCAAAGAAGAGGACTGCTCTCTCATTAGCGAGAGAGATGGCACGTGTTGAGCTTAATCTGATGGTCGCCAGGTTAAGCCTCAGGTGAGGGGCAAGGTTGAGCAGGCATGGGTAACCTCAGTAGTGCAGGAATTAAACCCATGCTGTTGGTATCACTCTGCATTGCAAATCTACCATCTGAGGTAACTGACCCTAAGTGACCCTGATGATAAACAGCATTAATTCAATATTTATTGTTAATTCAAATTTAATTTAACACCTTCAGCAGAAGTCTAGGGAAAATGCATTGGTAAGGAAGATGGACATACTTTTAAAGGCCATTTGACAGAATGAGAAGAAAATTTGTATTTATTTTTAAAAAGGTGCACTGCATGATGAAGACTCAAAAGATAGGTTCAGCGATATATAGAAGTACATTTGATGTTTTAACATGTTAGCTCCTGGAGGGATATTTTGAGTCCCAGAAATTAACTCCTTGGACAGGGTGTGGTTGTAATGCATTGAAAAAAAAATTCTTCAGGAAGTCAGGACAAGAGGCAGTCCTGAACTGCCAGTCAGTTCCACTTGTATATGGAGGAACCACTGGCCTGAGAGTCTCATTCCCTACCAGAACATTAATACTTCTGTCTGGAATGAGTGGATGCACGACCTTGAACAAAGTTGCACCTTCTCTATCACTGTCCAACTAATAGAATTTGTCAGAAGGGTCAGATTATCAGCCCCATTGTGGCTGGTAAAATTCAATAGGAAACGGTCTTGGCATTTTGCTGTTTGTGAGTAAGAGGAAACAGGATGTCTGCTGTAGTCATTTTAACTGTACTGCTCTGTCAAGAAGCTGTCTGAGCAAATGATCAGTAGGACAGAAATGTCTGTCTTTAAAAAGCCTAAACCTATTACGTTGTTGGCTGACATGCCGTAGGTGGATGTTCATGTGGAAATTGAATGCAAGAACTATTAAGACTATTCTTATGCAGACTGGGACATAACAAATCCAAGTAAACCTAATCACAGTGCATGCACACAAAGGCTTTCTCTTAAACTGACACAACTAATATGTTGTAGCGGTGGGGAGTGTTCTATTATCATTTCACCTTCAGTCACTCTCTCTGCGTCATGGAGTTGGTACAGTGTGTTCTGTCAGTCAACTTTGTAATGAACAGTAACATCAGTAAGCACAGAATCCAGACGATGTGTATAAGTCCATGACATTGCAGTCGTGTAAATATTTAGTGCTTTAAATAAATTTTATAATATCAGAATCAAAAAACACCTGAATTTTCATAAGAACATAAGAACCAGGAGCAGGAGTAGGCCATCTGGCCCTTTGAGCCTGCTCTACCATTCAATAAGATCATGACTGATCTTTTCTTGGCCTCAGTTCCACTTACCCACCCTCTCACCATAACCCTTAATTCCTTTACTATTCAAAAAATTATCTATCTTCGCTGTAAAAACATTCAATGAGGTAGCCTCAACTACTTCACTGGGAATTCCACAGATTCACAAGCCTTTGGGTAAAGAAATTCCTCCTCAATTCAGTCCCAAATCTGGTCCCACTAATTTTGAGGCTATGTCCTCTTGTTCTAGTTTCATCTGCCAGTGGAAACATCCTCCCTGCTTCTATCTTACCTATTCCCTTCTTAATTTTATATGTTTCTATAAGATTCCCCCTCATTCTTCTAAATTCCAATGAATATAACTCCAGTCTACTCAGTCTCTTCTCACCAGCCAACACTCTCAACTCCGTAATCAACCTAGTGAATCTCCTCTGCACCCTCTCCAGTACCAATACATCCTTTCTCATGTAAGGAGACCAAAACTACACACAGTACTCCAGGTGTGGCCTCAGCAGCACCCTATACAGCTGCAACATAACCTCCCTGCTTTTAAACTCAATCCCTCGACCAATGAAGGACAAAATTTCATTTGCCTTCTTAATTAACTGTTGTACCTGCAAACCAACCTTCTGTGATTCATGCACAAGGACACCAGGTCCCTCTGCACAGCAGCATGCTGCAATATTTTACCATTGAAGCCATAGTCCTTTTTACTGTTATTCCTACCAAAATGGATGACTTCACATTTATCAACATTGTACTCCACCTGCCAGACCTTTGCCCACTCACTTAAACTATCTACACCCCTCTGCAAACTTTCGGAGTCCTCTGCACACTTTGCTTTACCACTCACCTTAATGTCATCCAGGAACTTTGACACACTACATGTGGTCCCTAACTCTAAATCATCTATATAAATTGTAAACAATTGTGGTTCCAACACCGATCCCTGAGGCACACCACTAGTCACTGATTGCCAACCAGAAAAGCACTCATTTATCCTCACTCTTTGCTTCCTGTTAGTTAACCAATCCTCGATCCATGCTAGTACATTGCCTGTAATGCTGTGCACCTTTATCTTATGCAGTAGCCTTTTATGCCTTCGTGTTATTTCTTATATATGTTAATCTCTAGAAAACCACAAAGCACAGGTCTGACATCCCATTATCCATCTAAAATGTCAAAATGGATCCTCATAATGGACAGCTAAAACCTTTCCATCGTAATAACAAATGGACTTTCTATTATCAGTCTGCCAGCATGCATATTTCTACATATTGTTATAATTAATAAGGAAGAGAGGTGGGGATTAGTGGCAATGTTACTGGGCTAGTAATTCAGAAACCCCAGCTGACATTTAGGGGCTCATGTGGCACAGTGATAGTGTCCCAAACTCTGGACTAGAGGTCCCACCTTTACCAGGCATGTTATAACATGCATTTTGGCCACAGCCATGCAGAGCAGATCCAGGGGCTGATCTATAAAATAGCAAGCAAATTAAATTTGAATGGTAAGGACAGAGAATAAAACGAAAGGATTTCTATCATCAGACCTTTAAAAGGAAAAATAATTTCAGATTTCCCTAAATACTAGAGAAGTACCACCACCCTCCGTGCCCCCCCACCCCCCCACCCCCACAACCCTGATATAGATTGGAGGGTTGTAAATGCAACTACATTATGAAATAAAGAAAGGAAAGACATGAAATGTCTTTAACTGACTATTCGCCACCTGTATTTGGATAACCCTTTGGCCATAGATCCCAAATTAAGGACATGATCCCCAGATGCTAATAAACAGGCACTCTAACCAATGGTGTAAACTTTCTGATTGTTAAACTTATGGGTTGTTCAACTATAATCAGTAGAATATCACAAGGATCTACAGCTATAACTATATACAGGACTATATGTCTATAAATGATTTGGTGGAAATGAGTGCAAATTGTCTATAAATTTGCCAACAATGCAAAGTTAAGTGACAAATCTTGTGAAAGTCATACGAAAAGGGTGAAGAGGGATATAAGCAGGCTAAGTGAGTGGGCAGGAACTGGGGATGGAAGATAATGTGATGAAATGTACAACATCCACTTTGTAGAAACAAAGATAAGCTGTTCTTGTTTAAATGGTGAGAGCCTGGGAAATGTTTGTATTCGAGTGGAACTAGGTGACTTGTATACTTGTGACAGAAAATTAACTTATAGGTACTAAAAGCAATTATAACAACAAAACGTATGTTAAATTTAAATCATGAAAGCGTTGTAACATGAAAGTAAAGGAGCCTTACTGAAGCCGAATAGGATCTTGGTGAGACCACACTTGGAGTATGTGATCGGTTTTTGTTTTAACCTAGTGAAGGAGATGGTACAATGAAGATTCACAAAGGGAAGGTTGTCTGATGAAAACATATAGAGTAGAATGTGATGAGAAGAAATGTCTTTTCTCAAAGAGTTATTGAATGCTTGGAATTCTCTAGCCCCCGAAGGTCTGGAGATTTTCGTTCAAGACAAAGGTTGATAATATTTTATGACAAGGGATATTGGGGGATAGGTGGAGAAAGTCAAGTTGATGTAAACATTCAGCCATTATCTTATGGAATAATGGAGCAAACTCAAGGAACTGAGGCTGCTTCTGCTCTTATTTCTGATATTATCATCTTTCCTTCACCAGTTGACTCTACTGGTCAGTCCTGTTCTCCTCTTGCCTTTCATGATCTTCCTTACAATACAACACACTCTTCAATTCAGTATCATTGATGCTGTACCCTCGGACTCTAAGTCCAGAACATTCGCATATGTAATAGCTGACTAGAATTCCAAACCCAGACCCCTGTTGAACAACATTTGCTCATCACAACTTTTCAATTCAAGAACCTTAAGTTTTCCTCAGAGAGATGCTATTTAAGATTAAAGGAATCAAGAACTTACAGTAGCCACATTTATGGAGCTAAAATTGTTGCAGCCCTTTAAGGGTTCAATGGAGGTATCAGAAGGAGGAAACAGGCATAAGCAATGCTTGCAAAGTCTGTGTGCAATCACCAACTTTTGCAACCACCACTTCCTGTCTGGCGAGTGAACATTCTAATGCAAAGGAAGTTTTAAGAGGATTTGCTGTGCTTGGCACTTTTTGAAAAAAGGGCTGTCTCACCTGTTGTGAGGAAAGGGTTATATGTACCAATATTCTGATAATAGCTACTGAGCATGAGCATCACAAACTACGTCATCACAATATCAGATTATATGTTACTGACCCCTGATGGAAGAAGGCACAGGAGAAAGCTTCCTCTACCATACTTTATATAAGCAATAAATATTAACAGTTTGCAGTAGATTTGTGTTTAATTTTGATATGTTTAGACCTCCTGGAAGTATCTAGGTTATGGGCCAAGTGTTGTAAAATGGAATTAGAATAGTTAAGTTGCTGTTTTTGACAGACACAGACTTAATAGGTTGAAAGGTTTTTTCTGTGTTGTAGGCCTCTATGACTCTGATCTTCCTAAGTCCTCAGTCTTCTACTGTTATTTTCTTTGCTACAGAAAAATATGATCACAATGACCAATATTTCTTCTCCAGCTTTTGTCAGGATCTTCAACATTTCTAACAATATGGTGACCTCTCTGTTGTGCTATTGGCTGTTTACACAATGCACCAAGCATTATGACAATAATTGGCATTTTAAACAAAGGGATCCTTACTGAAGAATATCAGGAATCCAGGAGAGCTCTTTGTATGTATATTGTTTGTTGATTTAGAGTCCATTCATCAGCCTAATAATGACAGGGAAGAAGCTGTTCTTGAACCTGCTGGTGCATGTGTTCAAGCTTCTGTATCTTCTGCCTGACAGAAGACCTTGTAGGAGAACATTACCGGGTGGAGGGGTCTTTGATGATGTTGGCAATCTTTCTGCGGCAATGAGATGTGTAAATGGAGTCCATGGATGGAAGGTCGGTTTCCATGATGGTCGGGGCTGTGCACACAACTTTTGTAGTTTCTTATGGTCCTGGGCAGAGCAGTTACCATACCAGGCTGTTATTCACCTAGACAGTATGCTTTCAATGGTGCATCTGTAGAAGTTGGTGAGGGACCTTATGGACATGACAAATTTCCTAACCCGCCTGAAGAAGAAGAGGCATTGTTGTGCCTTCTTAACCATCGCATCTGCATGGGAAGTCCAGGACAGGTTGCCGGTTATTGTCACTCCTTGGAACTTAATGCTCTCCACCCTCTCAACCTCAGTTCCGTTGATGTAGATGGGGGTGTGTTCTCCTGTTTTCTTTCTGAAGTCAATGATTAGTTCTTTTGTCTTGCCGACTTTGAGAGAGAAGTTGTTATTGCCCCACATCACTCACTATCTCCTTTCTGTATTCCCTGACTCATCATTGTTTGCTATCTATCCTACCATGGTGATGTCGTCAGCAAACTTGTAGATGGTGTTCGTTCGGAATTTTGCAACACAGTCGTGGGTGTACAGGGAGTATAGTAGAGGGCTGGGAATGCATCCTTGGGGGGGTTCCAGTTTTGAGGGTTATCATGGAGGAGGTGCAATAGCACATCCTCACTGATTGCGGTCTATGGGTCAGGAAGCTGAGGATCCAGTTGCAGAGGGTGGAGCTGACACCTCGGTATCAGAGTTTTGAGATCAGTCTGGCGGGGATTTTGCTGTTGAAGGCGAAGCTATAATTGATGAGCAGGAGTCTGACCTAGGTGTCCTTCTTGTTCAGATGTTCCAGGGATGAGTGCAGGGTTAGGGAAATGGCATCCGCGTGGACCTGTTATATCGGTAGGCAAATTGCAGGGGATTGAGACAGGCTGGGAGACTAGAGTTGATAATCAATGTTTCCTGTCTGAACGCAGTCAAAAGATCTTAGAAATGGTATCCCTTTCACATAAATACCTCCAGAGTACTTTAAGGGCATTGTACAGTGTATTTTCCTCAATAACACGTTTTTCTGGTTATCTTTATCATTTTGTGCACTATCCTTCTCTTCATTCCTTTATTGATAATTCTATCTTCAGTCACATAGACCTCAATCTCTGCAATACTTTCCAAAACTAGCCTATTTCTCCATCACAGAGTTAAGGCTTTGGGTCCGGTGACCCTTCCTCAGTTCTGGTAGCAAAAAAAGCTTTAGTTCTTGGCTCTTCGAATGTTATAATATTGTAAAGCCACATTTATCACCTAAAAATTGATTGGTGCACCGCTCCATAATCAGTGAGACAATGGGACTTTTATAGAACTGCTGAAGTTATGCTGATATTCCAGATATGTACATGCTTAAACTTATCCCACAGTGCAATCATTATTGAAGACATAGTATCATCTTAGAGTATTCCATAGTTTTACTTTATCTAGGGTGTCGATCTGTTGCTCAAATTGATGTGATATATGGTTTAAAACTCCATTATAAAACAGTCATTTGGGCTAAATGATATGCTTTATTGGACTGAATGAAACTCCATAAGATTTATTGATATTGATTAAGATACTGAGTGTAACGTATTTGAGTTTGCTCTCAATAATAATTAGGTAGCACATTAAGGTGCAAGGAGGATGTGAAGAAGCTACGACATAATAGGTGGAATCAATCAAGCAAAGGATCATGCCAGAATGTACTAGATTGATCTGTGGAAGGGAACATAGCTGCTTGTAATAATGGAAAATGTTGCACTATGTATGATGGTATCAAAAGCATTTGGCCCACCACCTTCAAAGCTGCCCCTCTGAAATCCACAAAGGGCCAAGCATTAACTAACAAAAACAAAAAAATGGCCTGTGAGCTAGATTACTAATCTCAGCTACACCCACATAAAATATATATCTCTGTTATGAGGGATTTCACTCTGCAGTATCGCTGGGAAAGTCTTCATCAGAATCTTTCGAATAATAATCTATCATCCAACCAACAAAATATGCTAAAAGGCACAATGTGGATTTAGAGAAGGCAGATCAAGGGTAGAGGTGACCTTCTTCTTATGTGAGTTTCCAGAGAAGTGCAGAGGGCAAGAAACACCACTCTGTCTTGCTTTTGTGCATCTCTCAAGTACATTTGGCACTGTGAACAGAGCAGACGCTGCAAGACGCTGGAGAAACATGAGCTATTCTCCCAAATATTTTAGTCTCAGGTTGTCCTTTCATGACAACATGCACTGCACAATTCAGTTTGATGGCTCCATCTCCAATAGTTTTGAGATGAAGAATGGGGTAAAACAGGGCTGCATTTTAGTCCTCAGTCAGTTTTTACATCTTTTTCCTTGACCTGTTGACTTATGCTTTCCTTGTTAATATGGAAAGAGTATACTTCCACACACAATCAGATCAGAAACTCCTCAACATATAGTCCAAGACTAAATTGATCAAAGAACTTCTGTCTGATGATGATAATCATTTGTCTCATTCCCGTGCCATGTTTTTCCTTACCATTGTAAAGACAGTGCCTTTTTTGCTTTTTCCATATTTTTAATTGTAGACTGAAATGGGTAAAGAACTATTATAAAATGAAGGATTGCTGTATGTTTAGAAGCAAGATTTCACTACTCCAATACTCAAAACATCTTGCATCAAAAGCTAACATTCAATAAGCCTTCCTAATAAATTCCTGAACCGACACGTTAGCCTTCAGAGGCTTATTGACAAAGATATCCAAGTCCCTTTGCATTTCTACACTTTCTAACCCCTTACCATTTAAGAATTACTCTGCACATAAATATATTGAAAATAGAAGCAGGAATAGGCCTTTTGGTCCTTAAAGACTGTTTCATAATTCAATATGATCACGGCTGATCCTCTGTCTCAATGCCACATTGACAATTTCTCCCCATACCTTATAATGCCTTAGTTATAAGGATAGGCTGGATAGCTGGGACTTTATTCACTAGAGTGTAGGAGGTTGAAAGGTGACCTTTTAGAGGTTTATAAAATCATGACGGGCATAGATAGGGTGAAGAGCAATGGTCCTTTCTCTAGGGTGGGGAAGTTCAAAACTAGAGGGCATATTTTTAAGGTGAGAAGAGAAAGATTTAAAAGGGTGAGGTTGTTGACTTGCTCGCTGAGCTGGCTGGTTGTAGTTCAGATGTTTCATCACCATGCTAGGTAATGTCATCAGTTGGCTTGAGCTAAGGTGGTCACATCGTCCCAGTTAAATTGATGGCCTTCGTTGTCCAAGTGCACTGAAATGAGGGAATGTTTGTTATGTCATTTTGCTGCTAGCTGGTGTTCAAGCCAACCACGGACATGCATGGGAATTCCTCAAGGCCTGGTTCTCCACCCATAACGCAATCAATAAACATATGGAATTAGACCCCATATACAAACCCTTGCAAAAAAGAACCGGAAATGACACAAAACACCTCAACAGACCATATCATATAAATATTAAATGGAGTAGAACAACATCTCTTCATCAGAGGCCGCACTGATGATGTTGCCTAGCATGGTGACAAAACATCTGTACGATAACCAGCCAGCTCAGGGAGCAAGTCAACCACCTCACCCACAACCCGAGACACAAATCTTTGCAAGAACATTAAAGATTTAAAAGGGACCTGAGGGGCAACTTTTTCACACAGAGGGTACTTCAAATCTGCAATGAACTCCCAGAGGAGGTGATAGGTGCAGGTAGAGTTACAACATTTAAAAAACATTTGGATGGATGCATGGAAAGCAAAGGTTCAGAGGAATATGGGCCAAATGCAGGCAGGTAGGACTAGTTTAGTTTGGGAAACTTGGTTGGAATGGAGGAGTTGGATTGAAGGGTCTGTTTCCTTTTTGCTGTATAACTGTATGACCCAGCTCTTGATCCCCTTGGCCAAAGGCCACATTCAGGGAGGTCTGGGACAAGGGACAACAAGAACACACGCCTGGAAGCCAGCCCTCAGTGAAGACTCAACCTGGCTCAGCAGCAGAGCTCTGACCATCTGGGAGAGAAAGAGAGAGAGAAAGAAAGAGAGAGAGGAAGAAAAGATCCACCCGGAGCTGCGAGACCCATCTTTGTGGAAGAGAGCCAGCCCTATGTCAGAGAGGATGGAGAGTCCAATGGCCCAACTCAAACATATAGTTTGTTGTAGGTACAGTAATAGCCTTTCTCAGACAGGCAGAGCTAGATAAAGAGTAAATATTGTGGGTATTTGGGAAATGCTCACATAGTGTTTTAATCAGGAATATGTTATTAATACAATCGAGTTGAACTGCAAACCGAATTCTGTCTTCTTGGTCTGCCTCATCGACAAGAGCACTTGGGTAAAGTGTTTTTATACAGAAACCAGTCGAAGTGTCCAAAGCAGAGAAAATAAGAGGGCTATTCTAAAGAATCTTAACAGGCTAGAAGCTGAGATACTTCCCTTAGCTGGAATGAACTGGGAGTTATGGCCTCAGGTTAAGGGTCATGTATTTAAGACCTGAATGAGGAAGAATTTCTTCAATTAGAGAGTTTTGAACCTTTGGAATTCTCTGCCCCACATAACCACGGATGCTCAATCACTGAACAAATTCAAGACCAAGATATGCAGATTTTTGAATTCTATTGGAATCAGATACATGGCAGTTAGAAGGGAAAGATCAAAGGTCTTGTTGAATTGCTGCAGAGATGATAGGGGTTGTATTGTGTACTTCTATTCCTATACTATGGTTTTATAGTTAGGAGAGTCCTACAGTATGCAAATTTATAGTATATTTGGATGGAATGTCTTAATTTGCATAATCTTTCTATAAATATTAACTGGTATAAAATATTTGTTATGATTAATCCAATGGCTCCTGAAATGACTCCATGCCACATTTGTTCTTCCCATAATGTTGTCACTTCCCTGACTGCTATACAGAGTCTCAAAAATACAAGGAGCAATAAAGGGGAATGATTTAAAAAAAACAGGCTCATTAAACAAATGAAATCTGTAACCTATTTTTCTAAAGAGTCTCAGAAATTGCTGGAAAATCTCAACAAGTCTAGCAGCACCTGTGGAGAGAAATCAGATTTAACATTTTGGGTTCAGTGGCTCTTCTTCAGAATTCAGACCTGAAATGTTAATTCTGATTTCTTTCCACAGATGCTGCTAGACCTGCTGAGATTTTCCAGCAATTTCTGTTTTTGTTTCTTATTTCCAGCAACTGCAGTTCTTTTCTAATCAACCTGTTCAAAGATGCTGTTATACATCTCTGGAGCAGGTGGAACTTGAACCTGGGTCTCTGGCTTCAGGCATGTGATCACTACCACTGTGCCACGAGAGAGCCCCCATGAAATCTGCAACTGCAACACTTACCTGACAAGAAATTAATTGTTCCTTTGGATCTGTCATTAATTTATAACTGGGGATAATATGGTAAAGAATCTATTTGACTGCTAATTATAAACTAAGCTGTGATTAGAATTCAATTAGCTCCACTTAATGGGTTCTACTTACACTTTCCAAACCTAGAAGGTAATGCAAACAAACTACTGAAAAAACTATTGATTATGTAAACAAAATCATCAAGTTCCAAGCAAATAAGTAGGATTTGTGAAACTCCCATGTTAATGGTGCAGATTCTCAAATTCTCCTGTCAGTGGTGGACACCATTGCCAATAGGAGCACACTGACTGGGCTTGGGGATCACTTTGGGTTCAACCTGAACGCCACTGACTTCCACCTCCATAACATTGTCAGTATCATCCCATGCATAGTTTTACCAACTCTTTCAAGGCTTTCATCTTTCACTCTCCATAAAATTCAAACTGTACAAATCCCCAATTACACTCCAATCACCAATTCCTTCTCTTCTTGCTGATATGTATTGTGTCTTGTTCCACTAATATCTCCAAAGTGTCTGAATTGCCTCTTATCAGCCATGTTCCTGATCTTTTTTATTTGTTCTTGGTTTGTGAGCATCTCTGAAAAGATCAGCATTTGTTGCCCATTCCTAATTGCCTTTGGAAAAGTGATGGTGAACTGCTTCATTAGACCACTTCAGTCAATTTGATATAGGATACCACAGTGATGTTCAGGGCAGAGGTTTAGAGTTTCCACCAAGTGACAAGGAAGGGATGGTGATATTGCTGTAAGTCAGGATGGTATGCGGCTTGGAGGCTCATTTACATTTTGGGGTACGATTCTCTGTTCCTCTGATGTGCATTTTCATCAACTTCGCTGCATTATTGGTGGCTGTCCTTTCAGTCACCTATGTTCAGCTTTGAATTCCCTTCCTAAACAGTTTCATCACTGCAGCTCACCTGCCTACCTTTAGACTGTTTTTATTATTCATTCACAAGATCTAAGCATCACAGGCTAAACCACCATTTATTGTTCATTCCTAACTGCCTCGAGAAGGGCACCCTTATATATAAATGTCCTCATAAACTGCCCCCTCCCTATGTCCATAATCTCATCAATCCTATGAACCTCTGATAGGAATTCTTTTCATAGAATCCCTACAGTGTGGAAACTGGCCCTTCAGCCCAACAAGTCCACACCGACCCTTGGAGCATCCTACCCAGACCTATCACCCACCTAATCTACACATCCCCTGAACATCGCAGGCAATTTAGCATGGCCAATCCACCTAGCCTGCACATCTTTGGACTGTGGGAGGAAACCAGAGCACCCAGAGGAAACCCACACAGACACAGGGAGAATGTGCAAACTCCACACAGTCACCCAAGGGTGGAATTGAACGCAGATCCCTGGTGCTATGAGGTAGTAGTGCTAACCACTAAGCCACCGTGCTGCCCTTTTCTGCCACTTGGGCCTTTTGTACATCCTAAAATCTATTTTCTCTGCTGTTGGTCACAGTGACTTCATTACTTAAGGCTATAAGCTTTAGTTACAGAGGGGAGACCAAAACTAGAGGGCGTAGTTTTAAGGTGAGAGGGGAAAGATGTAAAAGGGACCTAAGGGGCAGCTTTTTCATGCAGAGGGTGGTGCATGTATGGAATGAGCTGCCAGAGGAAGCGGTGGAGGCTGGTACAATTACAACATTTAAAAGGCATCTGGGTGGGTATATGAATAGGAAGAGTTTAGACGATATGGGTCAAATACTGGCAAATGGGACTGGATTAATTTAGGATATCTGGTCAGCATAGATGAGTTGGACCAAACAGTCTGTTTCTGTGCTGTACAGCTCTATAACTCTATGACTCTGAAAGCCAATGCAAACTAAATTTAAAGTTGGGACATGGGCGTCACTGAATAGATTTGCATTTGTAGCCATTCCTAATTGTCTGTGAAAGGGTAGTGGTGAGTTGCCTTCTCAAATCACTGCAGTCCACGTGGTTGAAGTAGGGGCACGCAGAGGGATGTTTGGGAAGGAATTCCAGGATTTTGACTGAGAGACAATGCAGCAACGGTGATATGGTTCCAAGTCAAAACAGTGTGTGGCTTGGAGGGGAGAATGCAAGGACTGATGTTCCCGCACAGCTGTCCTTTGGTCCATCTTGGTGGTGAATGTCATGGATTTGAAAGGTGTCATTAAAGGAGCCTTGCTGAATTATGCAGTTCATCTTGTAGATGGTACACACTGCTGTCATTCTGCATCGGTGGTCAAGGGAGTAAATGCTGAAGGTGGTGGTTGGGGTACAAATTAGGTAGGTTGCTTTGTCCTGAATGGTTTTGAACTACTTGTTTGAGCTGTACCTTTCCAAGAAAGTGGAGAGTATTCCATCATGCTCTTGACCTTACTGCATGGCACACACACACATTTACACATATCCAAATTTCAAAGTTTCTATAATAGGTAGTTAAGCCACTCTAAACTACTAGTTTCCCAACCAAATTATGAAGATAAAGAAAGAAACATAGCAATAGGAAAGGTGTATGCCATTCAGCCCTTCAAGCCTGCTCTACTATCTAATATGATATTCCAACCCCCACTTCCTCCTTGTGGTCCCCTTTTTGCCCTAAGAAATAAATCTAACTCCTCTTGAAAACATTCAGTTTTTTAAGAAAATAAGAATTGTTCCCAAAATTCCCATAATTTAAATTTGAAAAGCGGTTATATTACAAGCTTTATATGGCAAGAACACAAAGGTCTCAGCACTGAATTTATTCTAATACCAGAAGAAATTGAGTGAGAAGTGAATCTAAAGACAAATTTTAAATGCTGTTTGTATATGCCTCACTTATTTCTACCTTAAGCTGCCCACTGTCTTGTGACTATGCTCCAATTCTCCCCCAACCCCACATCTCCAGGACTCACTGCAAAATGGAGGGGGTTTCTCACTGTTAATATTTTATGACCAGCTGACATTGTCTGCAATTCAGCTACCTAATATTTAAAATCTACATCAATTTAATTTCCATTACAGTAAGATGTGTGAGAAGAAGAGTATGTGGTTTAATTCTCAATATGATAGCACACCCTTACCAGTTAACAGATGAATAGCAAAGGCAAAGTAGAAAAAAATTGGAATGATGCATTTGCTCTTACGAACAGACATTATATGTAATGGAGGGCATATAAATGCTGTTTTGAAATAACACATTTTTCCATTGTTCAATCACACTTTGGATGCATCTATTTCAGTAATGGAGAAACTACTTCCAGTTACAAATCAATTAAATAACAATTAACCTTTCTGGCCGTAGGATGTACAGTATAAAGTGAAGCCCTTCCCACTCCAGTTTGTCCTCAGTGAAATCCAATCTAATCAATTTTGTCTCAATTTATATCAGTTCCAAAAACTAAAATACCCCGCCTCAAATCTCTATTATCTACTTGGATCTAATATGGACTCATGAGTGAAGAAATGATTGGAATATCAGCTTTAGATAGAAGCTGATCTTTTTTCTTGATTTAATTGCTTTAAAGCAACACTTGTATTTTGTGGGTTTATGCCAGATATCAGTGTGCCTGCTTCCAGAACACATTGTACAACAACCTTTTATAGTGCCCTGAAGTAGATGGAGATTTAGAAGGCTTTACAAAGTGTTATTTAACTCTTAATGACAAACTCCTTTCATCACTGCATTAAAAATAAGTTTAGCTTATCATATGGCATTAAGTTATGACCTGAGTTTCCAAACACCTTTTCAATTTAACTGTCAAAAGATTCGCAATCCCAGATGTCAGTGTCCACCCACCACCCCACTACCCCACCACCCTACCCCAGTTCAACACTCCTCTGAGATGGTATGAACCACATGACTTTCAGATGCAAGCCTCACCGCATCAAAGTGGTAGGGAGTCTGAATAAATCTGAAATGGGATTCCCGACATTGGAGCCAACAATAGTTACATACACTTGGAAAGGCAAGGATTGATTAGGGATCATCAGCATTGTTCTGTATGAGGAAAATCGTGTCTCACAAACTTGATTGAGTTTTTTTAATGAAGTAACCAAAATGATTGCTGAGGGCAGAGCAGTAGATGTTGTTTACTTGGACTTTAGTAAAGCCTTTGACAAGGTTCTGCATGGTTGATTAATTAATAAAGTTAGATCACATGGGATTCAGGGTGAGCTTGCCAGTTGGATACAATCTGGCTTAATGGTAGGAGACAGAGGGTAGTGGTGGAGGGTTGCTTTTTGGACTGGAGACCTGTGACCAGCAGTGTGCCACAGGGATCGGTGCTGGGTCCACTTTTGTTTGTCATTTATATAAATGATTTGGATAAGAATATAGGTGGCATTGTTTGTAAGTTTGCAGATGACAACGATATTAGTGGCACAGTGGAGAGTGAAGAAGGTTATCTAAAATTACAAGAGATCTTGATTGATTAAATCAATGGGCTGAGGAGTGGCAGATGGAGTTTAATTTGGATAAAAGTGAGGTATTACATTTTGGTAAAACAAACAAAGGCAGAACTTACACAATTAATGGTAGGGCCCTGGGCAATTTTGTAGAACAGAGAGACCTTAGGATTCAGGCACATAATTCTTTGAAATTTGCATCACAGTTGACAGGGTAATTAAGAAGGCATTTAGCACGCTTGCCTTCATTGCTCAGACCTCTGAGTATAAGAGTAGGGACATCACAATAAGGTTGTACAGGACATTGGTGAGGCCTCTTCTGGAGTACTGTATGCAGTTCTGGCTGCCCTGATATAGGAAGGATATTATTAAACTGGAGAGGGTTCAGAAAAGATTTATCAGGATGTTGCCAGGAATGGAGGGTTTGAGATATAAATATGGGCTGGGATTTTTTTCACTAGTGTAGGAGGTTGAGGGGTGACCTTATTGATGTTTATAAAGTCATGGGGGACATAAATAAGGTGAATGACAAGAATCTTTAACCTAGTTTGGGGGAATTTCAAAATTAGGGGGCATATTTTTAAAGTGAGAGGAGAAAGATTTAAAAAGGACATGAGAGGCAACTTTTTTACATGGAGAGTGGTTCATGTGAGGAATGAACTGCCAGAGAAAGTGGTGGTTGCCTGTATGGTTACAAAGTTTAAAAGACATTTGGATAAGCATGAATAGGAAAGATTTGGAGGGAAATGGGTCAAGTGCAGGGAGGTGGCGCTAGTTTAGTTTGGGAACATAGTTGGTGTGGGCTGATTGGAATAAAGGCTCTGTTTCTGTGCTGTATGACTATGGCAATGCCACCTGTGGGCTTGTGACCTGCTTCCCTTTCCTATACTAATATTTACCAGTGATAGGAAAAAATATGGGACTTCTGTATGTAAGACTCACCTGCTTCTTTTCTGTTCACTCACAGGTTTACCTTGTGTCTAAATGAGATAATATGGTTCCAGGAACATTTAACACCCAATTATTGTCCATTTTGAAACAAGTCTTTGTCCTCACCACAACACGATGGTTCCTTGTGTCCATTTGCATCTGCCCCTCACCAACCAGTCAGGGAGGAACTGGAGTCATGAGCTCGAATATTGATGGCAGAGGAAACACATGAAACGTTACCGAAGTAGAAAAGGTCATCTCAACGAACAAACAAGGTTATGAAACAATTTGAAAGAGCTGTACAGAATCATGTTGAAAGTTTGACAGAGTAAATAAAAAAAAATTAAATCCAGTGGCAGAAGAGTTAACAACCAGATTTAGGTTGATTGGCAAAAGACGCAAAGATGACAGGAAGACATTACTTGTCTCCTCAGCAGGTTGATGTAATCCATATTGCACTGCCAGAAAGTGTGGTGGAAGTATATTCAAATCAAACTTTCAAAAGGAAATTTGATAGATACTTGAAGGGAAAAAAAAAATTCCAAGGATATGGAAACACAGCAGTAATATGGAATCAACTGTATAGTTCTTTCAAAGCACAATGGACTGATTGGCTTCCTTCTCTTCTGTATCATTTTATAATTCTAAATGGAGGATGGATAGACAGTTCACAGTCACACAAAATGCCAAGGTCCTTAGTTCCTTTGGATCTGCCTGAGCAAACAACTATCAAGGCCAAGGCTGTTGGAACTGAGACAAGTGAAAACTGGAGCAAACTGATTACTGAACAGATATTTCTAATGTTAAACCTAATGAAATGTTGGTGCATTGCAGTTCTGCCAGCCAGCTAATAAATTGATAAGGCAATTCCATTTGAGTCTAAGATAGTGGAGAAGTCATGTCTAGTGTCATGGCCATAAAGGTGAAAGCTGACTGTTTAATTGACAGCACCTCACAGCTCTACACACTCAAGCACCGAACAGGACAAGAGTAGCATTGTCTTGTAAATACCATCACGTCCAAGTTCCTCTCAAGGTCACACTTTATTCTGAAAATACACCCCGTTTCTAGCATTATTATCCTAATCATCATTCAGGAAATTTTGTGGCATTGTGTGAACAGATAAGTTTCAAAACATAAGAATGTGGTGCTGTGAATATGGATGTTGGAGGTGAGAAAAAGGAGAACAGCACAAGAGGAAAGAACAGAGCAGAAATGCAGCGAGCTACAACTGAAGTCCTATGACATACAATCATGATGGTAACTTTCATGACGTATTATAATAACTTCACTACCCCACCCGTTATTAGGATTCTCCTTAGCTTCTTTGATAATTCTGAAATACTTGAAAAATTTGAGGGAGTACTGCTATTAGAGATGGCAGCCAATTCTACCAGGAGATAGCCAAGTCAGTCAAGCTCACAAAAGTGGCTGATGAAAATTTTTGGTGCATTGGAGAAATATAATTTCGGGGGATTGTCAGAAAACCAATGGCATTAGGAAATCATTGGTAGGCCGGTATAATTAATAAGTAAATCAACAGGATTATTGAACTCACAGTAGGTAGAAAGTTAGAGGAAGGGATGTCAGCAATTGCTGCATGAGGTAGTGGAACGTTTTCTAGTGACAGAAGGAATGGGTTTGGATTGTGACAGGTGTAGGGATATGAATGAGTACACAATCGGGAGTGGCAATTAGAGATTGGGGATATGATTGATGAATTCCCAAGCATTAACCTTTGCAAATTGGCAATTGACAAAGTTGGGGGAGTAATATCTGCTGGGAAAGAAACTTGTGGAGGATCAGGACATGGGAGAGGAACATGCTGGAGAAATGATGAGAGTTGGGCCTTTCAAGGAAGACTCACAGTGCAAAGATTACTCATCTAAATGTTGGTTGCACGTGTATTTCTCTCTGCTTCCTACACAACAGAAGTAAGAACAAAAGTAGGAAGAAAGAACCTGAGAAGATATGAAAATAGGTTGAACATGGGACCTGAGGACAATTGTACTACAGTTTATATGTATTTTTGAATATGAAGGTATAACAAGGGGTTTTACTATGCCACTTAATATGGGTAAAAGGGAAATCAGTGGATCAGGCCTCAGTCGGTGCACTTCTCTGGGTCAGAATCTGGAGGAATAGTGAGTAGCTATTAATTAAACTTGGATGTAAGAAATGAAATGGCTGTGATCATATTCTTAAACTGAATCTACACAATGATTTAATGTCTTTCTGAATGTGGATAAAGGGTTCCATAATTGGTAGACTTGGTGGTAATTGATCCTATCACCATTTTACTAATTGGAAACATTAACTGTTGTCTGCAACATCACAATACAAATGGGTAATGCATTCACATCACGTTACTTTATTTTAATGCTGAAAACTTGTTTATTCTAAATAGCCATTTCAATACAAAATAACTAATAATATTTATTTAAAAGAGAAAATCAATACCTCTTAGCCAGATTTACCCTTTAAATTGTGCGGATGTAGGAGATTTCAAATAATATATTCTATAGTTAAATAGGTCAGAAATTGCATGGCACCAGGTTATAGTCCAACAGGTTTATTTGAAATCACAAGCTTTCAGAGCCTTGCTTCTTCTTCAGGTGTTAGTGAGAGAAGTAGTATCAAACACAGAATTCATAAGTAAAAGATCAAAGGGTCACACCATTGACAAGGATATATTAAACAAACCTAAGATGCTGTTAAATATTTAATATGTTAGAAGGTTTTATTTGATTAATATTCAACTTTTTTAATATTAATATATCATCATCGGTGGTGTGACCCTTTGATCTTTTACTTATAACTTCTGTGTCTGATACTACCTCTCTCACTAACACCTGAAGAAAGAGTAAGGCTCTGAAAGCTTGTGTTTTCAGATAAACCTGTTGGACTATAACCTGGTGTCGTGTGATTTCCGACCTTGGCCACCCCAGTCCAACACCGGTACCTCCACATTATAGTTAAATAAAATGTTAGAAGAGTGAAGAGAAGGCACTTGTTTTTAGGAAGACCTTGTGGGTATGTTATCAGAATATGCCATTAAGGCAGTCAGTATGAAAGAGTTCAACTTACAATGGGTTATATTTTTGTGGTGGAGACAGGAAGATTGAGTCAGGCATGAAACAGCAGGCACATTTCCTTTAAATGAGCCTCTGTCTGCTATATTTCAGGAAATGGAGTTGGAATGTCATTTGGATCACTGCCTCCAGAAGCAAGCCCAACATGGCAAAGGATGCAACTCGATGACAAGATTGAAATACCCGATTTTGTTCACTGGGACGTTGTAATGCTGACAATCAGGCATCAATCACTCAATCCTCACCCCTAACCCACTCCTTGTCCATCCTCATATTCCCATTACCCCTCATCTAGCCATACCCTTTCATATCCGTCATGATCCCTTTTATTCCTCCATTCACCCTTATATGCTCCCATTTATGCCCCATTGCCATTCACCCTGGATCTGTAATGGACGTATATTAGAGTCTATTTCCTAAACATGGCACTTTAGAAAATAAAGTTCTACAACATAATAGAGCCGTCAGTCAAACTTACTAATAAAATTAAATGTAAATGTCTTTAAGTTGTCAACCTGCTGCAAAAATAAATAAATATAATTTCACTAACCACTTGAAAGACAGATGATCCTTTAATAACATCTTAAAATTGTCAATCAAAATGTGACATTGACCTATGCTGAAGTTGGTTCTGAAGTATTTGAATCAAATCCAAGCATTCCAAATGGGATAGGCTGTAATAAAAGTGATTTCAGCTCACAAACAACATTAAAATTGCAATAATAGAAGCCTATGCTATTTCTAAGCTACACCAGATGGCCTTTCAATCAATAAGCTCTATGAGCAGGTATCTGTTATTTCGTAAATTTGAGTGAAATCTGTAGATGGGGTTCTTGTAGCACAGTGGTAGTGTCCCTACTTCTAGACCAGGAGACCTGGATTCAAGTCCTACCTACTCTAGATGTGTGTGACAATATCTCTGAACTGGTTGATGTGTAAGTAAATAAATAAAAACTGCAGATTGTTTGTTTTTCTATTTTTAAAGGAATGGAGATTTAAATCATTTCAGATCATGACGCTTGAGAATTCCCAAGAAATATTCCTTCGGTTTTGAATGCACAACAGCACTTCTTAGAATAGGAAAAATGCTTAAATGCACCTCAATGTCTATACAATGTTGTTTAATATAATTTTCAACTAATCATTGCAGGACAGAGGCTTATAATCAATCACTTCAGTTAAAAAAAAAACACATCTGCCTGAAAATATAGTATCCATCTATTGAAACAGAAAGAACATCTTAATTCGGATTTCAAAGCATTCAATGAAAGAACTCCAGAAGCAAGTGGCTGATTTTTTTTTTCTGGTCTCCCACTTGGACCTGAGAATCCTTGTGGGTTCACAGCTGTGCTGAGGAGCCATCAACCAGTTTGACATACGGAAGGGTCTTCACTCCACAACAATTGCAGAGGTGTGGCAGAGATGATTTCAAAATGCTCATTCCTGAACTGGAGACAGCAAGAGTGAGAGAACTGACAGCAGGAAAGCTACTGTATTCCACTGCAACTAGAATTGATGGAGATGGGAATGGGGATGGAAATCTCAGAATCAGGATCCCATCCACCATCCACCAAGAAATCCTGAGTTGGGAACTCCTGACTTTACAGAAGTCCAGACCCATTTGTTTCAACAGTCAGGAGGGTTGCATTGCTTTTGTGGAAAAACAGATAGGTGGGGATAAGATCAATCAAAGATCATGGGATTATTGCAATAATTGATACTTAGTTCTGAAAATCCACATGTCCAAATATCTTCAGTTGCTTGATCAATGACTTTCCTTCAATATTGGGTCTGAAGTGGTAATATTAACTGATGATTTAATAATGTTTAACACCATTCATGACTCCTCAGATACTAAAGAAATCCATGTCCAAATGCAGGAAAAAACTGGACAATATCCAGGCCGACAAGTGGTAAGTAACATTTGTGCTAGACAATTGCCAGGCAATGATCACCTCCATCAAGAGAGAATTTAACAATTGCCTCATGACATTCAACAGAATTACCATTACTAAATTTCCCACTATTAACATCCTGGAGTTGCCATTGACAAGAAACTGAACTGAAACAACCAAATTCATACACTGACTACAAGAGCAGAACTGAGGCTAAGAATGCTGCAGCAAGTAACTCACCTCCTGACTCCTCAAAGTTTCTCCACCATATACAAGCCACAAGTCAGGAGTGTGATGGAATACTTCTCACTTGCATGAATGGGTGCAGCTCCTTTAACACCCAAGTAGCTGGACATAATTCAGGACAAAGCAGCTTGCTTGACTGGCACCACATTCACAAATATCTACTCCCTCTTCCATTGATGCTCAGAAGCAGCAGTGGGTATCATTTACAAGATGTACTGCAAGATTTCATCAAGACTCCTTCAATAGCACCTTCTAAACCCACAACCTCTTCCACTTGGAAGGGCAAGGGTAGCAGATACATGGAAACTCCTGAAAGACACTTGCTGTTCTGCCTTGGAAGTATGTCACTGTTCCTTCACTGTCACTAAAGTCAAAATCCTGGAATTCCATTCCTAAGATCAACATTGGGTGTTTCTACAATAATGGAATGCAGCAGTTCAAGAGGCAGCTCACCACTATCTTCTCCAAGGCAAGTAAGGATGGACCTTAAATGCTGGAACAAAAGCAGAAGTTGCAGAAAAAGCTCAGCAGGTCTGGCAGCATCGATGGAGAGAGATCAGAGTTAACTTTTCTGGTCCGGTGACCTTTAAATATAGGCACAGCCAGTGATGCCCACATCTCCTAAATGAATTTTTAAAAATCTTGCTTCACGTTTTTACAACAGCCTCACCCATGTCAGTTTCAACTTGTAGAACATCAACAGATTGATTACATTTATTTATTTATTTACCCTACTTCCTTCAGCATCACCTGGCGTGACACTTCAGTGAACATGAGTGATTCATTTTTAAAAACAAAAGTGCTTTCCAGATGGATGAAAGTGAAATAGCCTAAAGTTTCCACTTGTGCACTGGCATTGAGCCTTGTTTCAAAAACCCACATAGGCGCAGCCCATGGTTTTCTGTCCATTAAAAGCTATGAATGGAAATTTGTGGCTGGTAAGTGATTATGTGATATGCACTTAACTAATAAATAAAATACTGCACTCCACTTAAACTCCAACTGCAGCAACATAGTTATATCATGTCACCTTTTTCTTACAGATGAACAAATATTCAAACCACTGTGGCATAAAATGGAAGCTAAATACTTGCCTTATTAGTCGTATCATGATAAGAATAATTGGAATCAGGAGTATGTCTGGAATGAGGTTTCAGAGGCGGGAGTTGCACTTCACGTGTTCCATGTTTTACTGTTTACTCTGACAAACATTTGGATTTAGTTTTAGGTTTATCAAAGAGGGGCCACAAAACTGTTCTGCCAAAGGACCAACAAATAGCTTAAAATCCTTAAACTGGATCTTTAAACAACTATTGTCTCCACATAAAATGGCACAATTAAGCTTAATCAAACATACAATGCTGTAATAAAAGTTACCCTTGAAAGTGGTTTTGTCATGACTGCAGATCTCAACTGTGGGTCACTTATAGACATATCAAATTATACTTACAACATGTGCTCTTTTTCTAAAAAGGACATGCAGCCAAAAGTTGATGTAAATACAGTGGCTGTCTGGAGAGAGAAACTCTAGAGTATCATACCTGACAATGTTACAAAGACATTTCAAAAGGAAGAAAATGCTCCACATCATGAACTTGGAATCTCCTGGGAGTAATGCAGGCTATAAACATGGTGGTTGAAAAAAGACAGTCATCTGGGCGAAGGACATAACTGCATTTTCCTCTTTTCAAGAGTACACAAGGACATGGTTAAAAGTGAGATTTAACCTTAGTCTGTGAGTTTTATGGCTTGATGTACTTAATGTGTAGACTGGTGTGCTGTGCGATCAGAGGTCTGAAAACAGCATTCAAGCAAAGAAGGGGAAAGGCTGTCTCCCACTCTGAGTGCTGTCGGTCAGCCACTGCTGAAAGGAACAAGAACAAAAGAGTTTTGATTAACCTACAAAGCCAAAAATCTCAATATCAACTGTTCAACTACCAATGTCAATGTTTTCGATAACATTGACTGCAACAGCAGCAACATTCATTGATTCACTCTTCACATGCCATTCAGAGACTAATCTGTTTACGTGTCTGAAACATGCTGCCTGGGCAGATGGTGACGGCCTTTGACCTACCATTTGGTTCATGATCTACCATGTTATTTAAAAGGCTAGCCATCCAAATTCCAGGTGATATGCTTTGACTTAGTTTTGCTGGTGTGAAGTTAGATGAAGTAGCAAGTTCTATGTTATTGGAGGAATTTTGCCAACTTTTACTATAATCAAGGGGGTGGTGCTGGGTCTTGACAAAGAGGTCAGAGGCATTGGTTGGTTTGTAAAGAGGAGGTTTTGCGTCAGTAATAGGGGCTACAGCTGCCATCGCCCCTTTACTACAGCATGACCTGGAAATAGAGCATGGGCAGCTGTCATGCTGATGGATCATAATACCCGGATCACCTATGGAGATATTGACCCTTAATTACAACATGTTATGATGATACAGTGGCCCCAATTGTTGTGGGGCAATTGTCAGTTGATGTTAGTACTAAAGTAGTCAGATCCCCATGACAAAGCTGGCTAGATAGGCCATATTTTTAGTTGTTGCTACTGAAGTAATCCATTACTAAAATATAAGCATGTAATGTTGTTGTCCAAGTTTTAACAATAAAACAAAACAAAAGTTTAGAACAATAAAGATGAAGGTAAACAAGGAGTAAAGAAAACACTCTACTCCCTTATAATACAGATTCAAAGATTTTAAACACAGATGAAATACACCAAACGCTTATTATGCATTCAAGAAAAAACACAGCTTTGTATTGGGATCAATACACTCTGGTATAGCTCACAAACATTGTTTCAATTCCAAGAACATCTAGTGCTGCTCTCGTGCTGTATTACTAGTAAGACTGAGACTGGCTCATTTCCAAATGAGAGAGATAGAGACCGTTTCCTTCCAATACTTTGATGTGCTTAAAGTAATGAAAGTTTCAATTAATCTGCTGGGACTGTAGATAACTCTTTCTTTATTATTCTTGTTATTTTCCTGACTTAGCTTCCTTCCAGCACTATACTATCCACGATATACTTTCAATTAATTTTTTTTTCTTTTTAAAAAATCTTCGCTTCTTTTCCACCAACTATATCCCAACACTCCAGACTGGAATTAATATTAACTTATTCCAAGGTAGTTTAATTTATTTAAACTCCTTCACTTAGGAATACTGCTTAGTACTTGTTACTCTAACAAAAGTTGTCTCAGCATTTCGAAGCTTGATGCTTTTGATTCTCTCTCAAAGATTCCCAGCACAGACTCTCTTCTGGTTGGAATCGTACCTGGTAAAAAGGAAAGTTATTGTAAGGGTTGGAGGTCAGTCATCTCTGGTCCAGGAAAGGAGTGCAGGAGTCCATCAGGGTAGTGTCCTTGACCCAACATTCCTTCAGCAGTTTCATCAGTAATCTTCTCTTCATCATAAGATCAGAAGTGGGGATGTTCCTGGATAATTGCACAATGTTTCAGCATCACTCATGCCTCCTCAGACACTGAAGCAGTCCATTTCCAAATGCAATAAGACCTGGACAATATCCAGCTTAGGCTGAGAAGTGACAAGTAACATTTGTTCTATACAAATGCCAGGCAATGACCGTCTCCAATAAGAGTGAATGTGACTATTGCTTCTTGAAGTTTAATGTAATCACCATCACTGAATCCCTCCACTGTCAACATCCTGGGGGTTACCGTTGACCAGAAACTGAACTGCACGCTTCATATAGGTACTGTGGCTACAACAGCAGGTCAGAAGTTAGAAATCTTGCAATGAGTAACTTATCTCCTGACTCACCAAAGTTTGCCTACCATCTACAAGACACAAGTCAGCAATGTGATGGAATATTCACCATTTCTCTGGATGAGTGCAGTCCCAAAAACATTAAAGAAGCTTGAAATCATCCAAAACAAAGCAGTCCAACTAATTGATACTGCATCCACAAATATTCAGTCCCTCTACCATCAATACTCGGTAGCAACACTGATTACCGTCTACAAGACGCACTGCAGAAATTCACCAAGGCTGCTTAGTCAGCATTTTCCAAACCCACAACCCTACCATCTAGAATGACAAGGGTGGCAGATATATAGGAACACCACAGTCTGTAAGTTCCCCTCCAAGCCACTCACCATCCTGATTTGGAAATATATCGCTGCGTTTTCTGTATCAATGGGCCAAAATCCTGGAAACCCCTCCGCAACAGCAAAGTTGATGTATCTGACCAAGTGGAGTGCAGTGGTTCACAAAGGCAATGAGGCTTGGACGTTAAATGCTAGCCCAGTCAGCAACTTCACATTCCGTGAATAAGTAAAAAAAATTTGATTAGATTCCTCAAGAAAAATCTTATCCCATCATTGCGAGGAAACCATCTACTCTAGCTTAAAAAATACCTATTTTATTGACCTTCAACCAATTGTTCAATTCAGCATTTGCCTACAGTTATACCAATTCTGTTGGTTAGAGTTGAATTCTGTCATTGTCCCCAAATAGGTTTTTAATGCTATTTTCCAATGACATATTCTGCTGACCCACTCTACATCTAAATGTGATGCACACAGCAACTCATCTACAGATCAAATTTAGGAGATGCGAAATCCTGTCACTGTCTTCTTCAGTCCTTAAAACATAATGTAAAATAAATTTTTGTCCCAGCCTTGGTGCCATATTCTTGTTGTACATTGCATTGACTAAGCCAATCACCTCTCAGTTGCAGGCGATCTTTGTTGAACTAACTTTATTCACAGCTCTCCAGGAGAGAGTGCTGGTAGTAGCTATGTAACAAAAATGCTGCATTTCACCACAATTCCCATTGTTAGGACAACCAATGCTGTATTTCCCACTAACTTACCACTAGTACATTAGTACCAGATTCGGTTGGGTGATAAGTAATTTGATATGCTAATCAGGGTCCTACTATTAATCGCTGGACAAGTAATCCAAATGGCCAGGCCAGTGTTCTGAGTCATGGGTACAAATCCCACCACAGCAGCTTGGGAAATTTAATTTCAAATAATAAATCTGGAATATAAAGCTAGTCACGGTAATGGTAACTATGACAACTACCATCGATTGCTGTAAAAACCCATTCAGTGCACTAATATCCTTGAGGGAAGCTATCCTTACCTGCTCTGGCCTCCATGTGACTCCAAATCTACAGCAATGCGTTTAAATCATTACTACTTTCTCAAAAGACCTTGAAAGCCACTCAGTTCCGAAAATTAGGGATAGACAAGGAATGCTAACCTTTCTAGTGACATCCACATCCCATGAAAGAGTAAAGAATGATGTACTTAGATCACAGGTTGTCATTTTAGGGTTGGGTGTGGATTAACACACAACATCCATGTAAGCTAAGTTTTAATATGTGTTTGTGGCAGCGGGATGGGAAGGATTTCTCTTCCAAGATCCATAAAAACAACCTGCTGCATCAGGTTCCCAGTCTCCTAAAATTAAATGGAAACACATGACTACACCAACGTTTATCGAGCTTTGAAGATCACTTGGGTTGCTCAGGAGTACAGAGGTTTGGCCAGATGGGCTGTAATAGGAATTAGTAATTTTTACTGCAATCTGCCAGTACACACTGTCTACCTATGTTGGGCACCCTATCAATATTATACAGCTTTTGGTGGACAACCCAAACACCCCTTCAACATTAAGAAATAACTTTCAGAAATGAAAGCCATCAGCCCTCTAGCTTCCTGTCCTGGAACTAAAGCCAAGCCCTCAAGCTGTTAGCTCTTCAGATACCCTCCCCAATACCAATAGTTGAAGTTGTTTTTCTTGAAAAGATTTTGATCAATGACATGACAGAATTTCAAGAAACTACTGTATTTGGTTATTCCAAAAATATACTTACTCAAATTCTTATGAGCAGATGGTTTGATAACCTACACCAATGTTGCTGTTTAATTAGCATCCGTTGTCATTAAGTATTCTTTTGAATTGCTGATCATTATCATGTCTTAAAATATTGTACTGGTATCTCCTCCCAAATCATTAGTGCTTTTTTTTGAGCAGCAAAGAATATACAGAAATTCTATGATGGAGTCTTTCATTATCTGGAGAGTTCAAAAGGACACATCACATGGTGATGGTGAAACCTTCATTTAATTTATTGCCATTATGTCTCTTCATTTGTATAATAAAGCTTAACACAGATTTGTAGATCCAGTAGGATGACCCCATCATGAAACAACTGAAGCAAAACTTCAAACATTTGAAGCAAACATATAAACTATTATTTGTTATCTTTCGAAATATAGGAATAGGAATAAACTGTTTAGACCCTTGAGCCTGTTCCTTTGTTCAATGAAATAATGGTCCATCTGCATCTTATAAATCCTAAATAATGGAGTTACACTTGCAACTTTCCCTTTTATCTAAAACCACAATCCTTGAATTGAGAGAGCTGTGGAAGGTTATTACCAAACACCTGCAATATTATCACTAACTTCCTTCAAAGTTCTGGAATAAAAACCAACTGATGATAGGCATTTAACAATCTATTTTTAGATTCTTTCTTTGCTGATGTTAACTTTTGCTCAATATTAGGCCTCCCTGGGAATTCCCTTTGATTATCCACTCATGTGGAGAATGACAAAGAGCCCTGATACTTAATGGGCAGGATTTCTGTGTGGAATGATGGAGGTATGTTGCTGAAAAGTGAAAGTCAGGATTTCCTCAAATGACATGCTATGGAAGCAAGCATGATTGTTAGGTTTTGGATGTGGAATACTGCAGAAGAGGCTACAGTCCAGGAACTGGTAAATTCCCTACTGTCAATACAGTGTGGAGCTGGAGGGACGCAGCAGGTTAGGCAGCGTTAGAGGGCAGGACCTGAAACATCGACTCTCCAGCTCCTCTGATGCTGCTTGATCTGCTGTGTTCCTCCAGTTCCGCACTGTATTGACTCTGACTCTAGCATCTGCAGTTCTTGCTATCTCCAAGTTCCCTACTGATTGAGATAGAGGTAGTGAAGGACGGTGGTGCAGAATGGTGTGCATGAGTTGAATACTTTTTGAATGCCTACATGCTTTCAAATTTACCTTTCTGCTTATGGTCTTAACCCCATCAGAAGCAGTACCACTGCATTACCTCTATCTCCTGGAGTATGTTTGATTAGGATCCCAGGAGATTATTTCTGGGAGTTAGCAAAGGAATCACATGGGGATATGGCACCTCCACTCTACAATTAATTTTGCACTGGAAGAGAAATCTAAGAACATAATTGGCTTAATGGCAGGAGATACAGAGTAATGGTGGAGTGTTGCTTTTCAGACTGGAGGCCTGTGACCAGCAGTGTTCCACAGGGATGGGTTCTGGGGTCTCTTTTGTTTGTCACTTATATAAATGATTTGGATCAGAATATAGAAGGCATGGATAGTAAATTTGCAGATGACACCGATATTGGTGGGATTGTAGACAGTGAAGAAGGTTTTCTAAAATTACAAAGGGATCTTGATCAAATGGGTCAATGGACTAAAAAATGGCAGATGGAGTTCAATCTGCATAAATGCGAGGTATTGCATTTTGATACAACAAACAAAAGTAGGGCTTATACAGTTAATGGTAGGGACCTGGGTGGTGTTGTAGAATAGAGGGACTTAAGGGCTCAAATACATAGTTCTTTGAAGTTTGCATCATATATAGACAGGGTGGTTAAAAAGGCACTTGGCACACTTGCCTTCATTGCTCAGTCCTTTGTGTATAGGAGTTGGGAGGTCATTTTGAGGTTGTACAGGGCATTGGTGAGGCCTCTTATGGAATACTGTGTCCAGTTCTGGTCACCTAATTATAGGAAGGAGATTGTCAAGCTGGAGTGAGTTCAGAAGAGATTTACCAGGACGTTGCTGGGTTTGGAAGGTTCGCGTTATAAAGAAAGGCTGGATAGGCTAGGACTTTTTCACTGGAGCGTGGGAGGTTGACCCAATAGAAGATTATAAAATAATGACAGGTATAGATAGAGTTAATGGTAGTTGTCATTTCCCTAAGAAGGGGGAATCAAGACTCGGAGACACATTTTTCAGGCAAGAGGAGAACGATTTAAAAAAAAGATGAGGCAATTTTTTTACACAGAGAGTGGTTTGTGTGCGGAATGAACTTCCTGAGAAACTGATGGATGGTACAAATACAATGTTTAAAAGACATTTGGAGAAGTACGTGAATAGGAAAGATTTGGAGGGATATGGGCCAGGAGCAGGCAGGTGGGACTACGTTAGTTTGGGATTGTGTTCGGCATGGACTGGTTGGACTAAAGGGTCTGTTTCTGTGCTGTATGACTCTATGAGTCTATATTCAAGAAGAAAACACTGTTCTTGAAGAAATGATTTCTAAGCTACTAATTAAATTATGACTGGAATTATCTTCCCTCCAATACTCATTTTAAGGTCTTCTGATGTATTGTGCAGCAAATATAGTTGCTAAAATCACCCATGGTTATCTTTCTTTATATATTTGAAGGCCTGCTGGATTACATTACTTGATTCGTTCTTTGAACATCAACATGAAATTCTCTTTCTACATTCCATCTACTGTGTAACAGATATAACATGGCAAATATATTCATTCGGTGTACTATTACTTAGTACAATGCAACTAAACTGATTCTATTCTATTGAGATACATTCAGAAAGTCTTTAAATGGGGTGAAACCAGCCTGTGTAGATCATTAATAATAATATTTATTCTTGTGTATATGGTACCCTATCACATCAATGTGTGTTTCAGAAAATTGATTACTTTTATTACATAATGAAAGTTGTGTATCTTTAACCAAGATGAATTAAAGTTGACAATTTGATCTCTTGCAACCTTGTTAATGTCCAGTTTCAAAGAAACTAGCTAGGAAAAATAATTTCTAATTATGAGGAGGAGCATTGATATTTGGTGGTGCAGTCAATTAATTTGTGATGCTTACACTAAGTTAAAGTTCATGATTTAAAGATTTAAATGTTGATTTTTAGCATGAACAGGATAAAGTTGTTTTTACCATTATACCACCATTAAGGCAAGTAGAATTAGTTGAACTAGATACACAGCAAGTAAACAATTCTTTAAGAGTATTTATTTTCTCTTAATTTTCCTTCATGCAGTCTCCTCATGAACTATAGATGAAGAGAAAGTTGATGTGACAACATCCTCCAAGTTTCACCTCTCCATCTACTCTGCAGTGAAGTTCTTGGCCGCTGATCTATCAACATTTTATGCTATCATCATTTGAAAACAGGGAACTGTTATATAAGAACTGCCTTTGTGAACAAGGAAGTAAATAATTCATGAAGCGGATTGCTGGAGTCCCACCTCAAAAAGCAATTGAAATCTGCATTTTAATTACAATTCAAACATATTAGCTTTATTTTGTAATGTCATGTAAAATGCATATAAAAATCATTCCTTCGGGTGCCATTTAATTAAAAATGGAGACGAAAGGGTTGAATGTTAATTGTAAAGTTAATGATATTTTAAAATTTTAATCATGATTTTGTCAACAGATATGCTTGTGCAATTTTCATTATTCTTTCCCTTATAAAGGTTTCCGCTCTCATGTTCTGCAAAGCAAAGTGCAGGATTGCAAAATCAAGATATCCTTCGTTTAATAATTAAACAAGGTCAGACCAATATGCAAGAGTGTAGGAGTATGTCAGAGATATTGAAATCCACTGCGGCTGTTTCTGTCTGAGAACCAGATGACTGTCAGCATAGCGGCAATGTGAAAACCACTGCAAATGCATTTCAATCCTCTTACAAAGCATGCATAACAAGACCAGTCAAAAAATACATAACTTCCCAGAGAATCATAAAGTCATGAGGCACAGAAGATGTTCCCTTGGCCTATCAAGCCGATGCTGATCTATCTGCACTATTTCCACTTTCTAGCCCTTAACCCATAGCCTTGAATGTTATGACATTTCAAGTGCTCATCCACCTGATTTTTAAAGGTTATGAGGTTTCCTGCCTGACTGACAGTGTGTTCCAGGCTCCCATCACTCTCTGGATGAAAACATTTTCCTTAAAACTCCTCTAAATCTCCTGCCTTCACATTAAAATTATGCCCCCTCGTTATTGACCTTCAAATGAGGGAAACAACTTCTTCCTATCCACCTTGCCCATGTTCCTCTTAATCTAAAACACCTCAATTAGGTCCTCCCTCAGCCTTCTCTGATATAAAGAAAACAATGTGAGCATATCCAGTTTCTTTTCATAGCTAAACTACTCCAACCCATGCAACATCCTAGTGAATCTCCTCTGTACCCTCTCCAGTGCTATCATATCCTTCCTATGGTTTGGCAACCAGTCCTGCACTCAGCACTCCAGCTGTGGCCTGACCAAAGTTTTGTACTTCTCCAGGGTAACCTCCCTGCTCTTGTGATCTATCCATGAATGAAAAAGCAAGTGCCCTGTTTGCCTTCTTAACTACTCTTCTTCCGTCTTCAGGGATCTGTGGACAAGCACCTCAAGTTCCTTCTGTTCATCTGAGCTTCCTGGCATCTTGCCATTCATTGAGTACTCCCTTGTCTTTTACCTTTTTATGTCATTCACATGCTTACTCATCCCCCTCCACATTCTCATCTACATCACGAACAATAAGGGACCCAGCATTGATCCATGTGGTATGCCACTGGATACTGTTATCCTCTCACACAAACAGCCTTCTACCACACCCTCTGTCTCAGATCCTGAGGCAATTTTGGATTCATCTTGCCAAGTTACCCTGGATCCCACATGCCTTTACCTTCAAAGGCCTTACTAAAAATCCGTATGAAACCCATCAACTGCACTACCCTCATATACACACTTGGTCACCTCCTCAAAAAATTCCATCAAACTTTTTAGGAATGACCTCCCTCTGACAGTGACATGTTGATCATCCTTAATCAAACCTTGCATCTCCAAGTGGAGGTTGATTCTCTACTTCACACTTTTCTCCAGTAGTTTTCCTACCATTGATGTAAGATTCGCTGGTCTGTAATTCCTTGGTTTATCTCTACCAACCTTTTAGAAAAGTGTAACCATATTTGCTGACCTCAGCCAGGAGTTCCAGTCATCTCCATCATAACAGCAGCACCATAAGGAACACTGACTCTCAGATTGTCAGGTATATTGGTGGACATGTTGTTGGCTGAAGTTGAATATGTAGTGGGAACTGGTAGAAACATTTTTTTAATTCATTCATGGGATATTGGTACTGGTGGCTAGATCAGCATTTATTGTCCATTCACAACTGCCCCAGAGAAGGTGACCATGAGCTGTCTTCTTGAACACTGCATTCCTTGGGGTGGAGGAAGACCCACAGTGAACGAGGTTTCAGCGACTGTAAAGAAAGGATGATATGGTCCAAAGTCCATCAGTGTGACTTGGAGGGGAATTGCAGAAGATGGTGTTCCCATCCATTTGCTGTCCTTATCCTTCTAGATGGTTGAAATCATGGGTTAGGAAGGTGTTATCTAAGGAGCCTTGGTGAATTTCTGCAGTGTATTTGTAGATTGCACTACTATGGAGCATCAGTGGTGAAAAGAGTGAATGTTTAAGGTCGTTGATGTGGTGCCAATCAAGTGGGCTGCTTTGTCCTGGATGGTACCAAGCTTCTTCAGCATGGTTGGATGTGCATTTAACCAGGCAAGCAGGGAATATGCCATTACACTCCCGACTTGTGCTTTGTAGATGGTGGACAGGCTTTGCAGGGAGACAATAATTTGTTACAATGCCACCTTCACTATCACAGTGCAGGAAGACATTGACTGTAAAATGCTGAGAGATGTTTCTCCACATGGGAGGGTCTAGGACCAGAAAGCATAGTCTCAGAATTAAGGGACACCAATTTAGGACTGAGATTAGGAGGAATTTCTTCTCTCAAAGGGCTGTGGTTAAGTTAATAAAAGACTTGCCCATGATTTAGAAGATTGTAGGTTCAAGTCATCCAGGAAAGTTTTGGAATAGTCAAGAATAGAACTGACAAGAGCATGGGTGAAGAGCTCAATGGCAGGCTGAGAAATGGAAATAGGAAAACTCAGCTGCAGAGAACAGAATAGTAGATTATCTTTGTGATGGAGTGTGTATGAAGATGGAACATTAGATCATGATTAAATGGAATAAAAAAGATCTGCCTAAGCTTGAGACATTGCAGACAGCAGAAGTGGAGTTGGTGCTTCTGCTAATATTTTGGCATTAGTTTTGCCAATATTGATCTCCTTAAAATGTACAGATCTTGACACCAATGACACCGTTGTCCTTTTGTGCATTTGATCCACAAATCAATATAGAGCCATTCGTCATCTGGATCTCTTCTCAGTCCCTCTGTTGATTTGTTTTTCTTTCAAACTTCTGAAAACCTATCTCTTTTGCTTAACTTCTGGTGATCCCTCTCAATATTTCCACTTTCCTCATGCTGATCTAGGAACACAGTAGCAAGAGTTTGGTTGTGGGGCCTTTAAGCCTGTGCAGCCGTTCAGTAAAATTATGGTGAATACAGTTGTATTCTCAATTCCACTTCCCTCCTGGTCACCATCTCTGCGCCATTACCCTTGAACCTTTTCACCAAGAGATCTATCGAACTCGGCTTTGACTAAGTGCAATAACCCAACCTCCATTTTTTTCTAAGGAAGAGAATTCCACAGACCACAGCAGTGAAATGTTATGGGATATTCTTTACTTTAAAGTTCTTTTAGATGTAAACAGTGTTAACTATTCAAAACCATAAGAAACAGGAACAGGAGTAGATAGTTCATCCCCTCGAGCCTGTTCCACCATTCAGTAGGATCATGGTTGGTCTGACATTCTTTATATCCCATTTCCTGCCCTTTCCGACTCCCCTACAGATAAAGAATCTATCAATATCAGCCTTAAATATAGAGACAGACTCTTCATCACCATAACTCTCTGTGGCAATGACTTCCAAATACTCAGACCTCTCTGAGAGAAGAAATCCCTCCTTGTCTCAGTCTTAAATAGGCACCCCTTTTTCCTGAGATTATGCCTTCTGGTCCCAGACTCTCCCACAAGGAAAACATCCTCTCAGCACTTCCCCTGTCAAGCCTCTTAAGAATCCTATATGTTTCAATGACATCACCTCTCACTCTTTGAAATTCCAATGAATAGAGTTCCAATCTGTTTAAGAGATAGTAGGAACTGTAAATGCTGGAGAATCTGAGATAACAAGGTGTAGAGCTGGATGAACACAGCAGGCCAAGCAGCATCAGAGGAGCAGGAAAGCTCCTCT
>NC_063332.1:49027424-49062881 GCF_021869965.1 Rhincodon typus | reverse complement strand
ACACCTTGTTATCTCCAATCTGTTTAATCTTTTCTCATAAGACAAGCCCTCCATACTTGGGATCATCCTAACAAAACTTCTCTGAGCTGCCTTCAATGAAATAACATCTTTTCTTAAATAAGAGAACCAAAACTACTCACAGTACTCCAGATGTAATCTCACCTGTTCCTTGTACAGTTGCATTAAGACTTACTTTCTCTTATATACCAACATTTGATTAGCCTTCCTGATTACCAGCTGTACCTGTGTGCTAGCTTTCTATGTTGTGTGCACAAGTACCCCCAAGTCCCTGTGTGTTGCAGGTTTCTGCAGTTTTTTGCCATTTAAATAATACTGTTTCTTTGTTCTCCCTTTCAAAATGAACAACTTCATTTTTCCCCACCTTATACTCCATTTGCCAACTTTTTGCCAACTCACTGTAAACTATTTGTAATTCTCTCACAACTTGCCTTTCCACTTTTTTTTTGTCTGTAAATTTGGCTATAGTATGTTCAGCTCCTTCCTCCAAGTCATTAATCTACATTGTAAATAATTGCGGTCCCAGCACTGATCCCTGTAGAACCCCAATGGTAACAGGTCGCCAACCTGAAAAAGAACCCCTTACTTCATTCACTCTTTCCTGACTGTCAGCCCCTTACTTCATTCACTCTTTCCTGACTGTTAGCCAATTCTCTATCCATGTCAATAAACTATTTTCACACTGCGGACTCTAATCTTATGACTTAACCTTATGTGAGATATATTGTTGAATAACATCTGGAAGTCCAAATACGACATATCTGCTGGTTTCCTTCAATCCACTCTAGTTGAGACTTCCTTGAAAAATACTAATAAATTAGTCAGACATGATTTCCCCTTCATGAAGCCATGCTTACTCTGCTTGATTAGATTATGATTTTCCAAATGTTCTGCTATTATTGCCTTCATAATTGTTTTCCATTTTTCCAGGGATTTGCCACCAAAATTACAGCAAATGGATAAACGAGTGGGAAGAAATCATGCAATCTGCCTATTTTACAATCTCACTGAAATTGAATTTTAAGTCAATTTAGTCAAGAGTTAAGCTAATGCATTGGTAGGCCCTTGAGATAAAAAATGATGCGCAGATTTAACTTCATAACTACCATGAGCCACGATATTGAAGCAAAATAGTGTTCAACATTTACTTAGACTATTCTCTATCAGCATTTAAAGTGGCCAATTAACTAACATTATTTCGAGTTTGGGTTTGGAGCTTGAAGAATTTTTGATCTCTTTCATAATTCAACTATGATAAAAATGTGAATTAATCAATGATTGATGGAAGCAGTTCCTACAGAATCCAGAAAACCACTAAACACCTGAACGTGGCTGTCATCCAGTGAACACCTTAATGAGTCAAAATTCTGTAAAATATGTCATATGGAGGCTGGAATTCCAACAATCTTCTGTGTGAATATTTATATTGGATGATTGGAAGAATTAACAGGGGTATCATGAATTAACTATTATTGAACTAAGCTGATTAATATGTTGTCCAGTAAATGGAGAATTGAGCAATAAATTCAAAGAGGGCACTGTAAACATCAACTAAACATTAATCTATTTCAGGCATAAACCCCAATGACTAATATAGCATATTCAATTTCCATTAGGATATAGAGCCATTGGGAACACCAGCAACAGCAAATTCCTCTCCAAGCCATTCACAATCTTGGCATGGAAACATATCACTGTTCCTTCACTGTTGCTGGGTCAAAATCATTGAATTCCCTACCTAACACACTCTAGGTGCCCCTGCACCCCGAGGACTGATAAGATTGAATAAGACAGCTTACCAGCACCTTCTCTAAAGCAATTATAGATGAGCAACAAATGCTGGTTTAGTCAGCAATGCCCACATTCCATGAATGAATAAAACAAGGTTGGGGCAGAATATGTAATATTATGTTGGGTAGGTCTTTCCACAGGCTTCTTCTGATTTCCTGTATTAATTTAAACAGAAAATCAATGGAACTCCTTAAACAGTAGTTTTCAATTGTTTATGTTACTTCTTCATTGGTTACAGCAATTTATCACAAGAATCCCTATGGAAATCCAAAGCATGGATATTTGGCCATTTGTAGCACATTGTGTCACAACAGGAAGATAAAACTTAGAATATTCTGTAAATATAAACCTTAATAATAGAACCCTACTGCAACATTGTTTTTAATTCGTTCACAGGGTAAGGGCATCACTAGTCCTCAATTTATTACCCCCTAGAGGGCAGTTAAGAGTCAACCACATAGTTGTGGATCTGGAGTCACATGTAGGCCAGACCAGGCAATTTCCTTCCCTAAAGGACATTAGTGAACCATATGGGGATCCCCCCTCAATAAGTGTCAATGGTTACATGATCACCATGAGATTCAATTGCGGATTTTATTGATTTCAAATTCCAGCATCTGCCAGGGCAGAATTTGAACTTAGGTATCCAGGTTTCTAGATCAATATTCAAGTGCTAATACGACTAGGCCATCGCCTCCCCACCAGACTAAACATTAAGTTATGGCAGGCCCTTAGCAGTGATGCAGAGATTGAATTGCAGTTCTTAGAATATTAGCTAAGATGCTGTTTAGCTGGAATATTGGTCTTTGTCCTAGCATCATAAAAATGTTTTTAAGTTGAACTTAGCTGATCTTTGAAACCCATAGATGTTTTGAATTTCAGTGCAGAAATTTGAACTCCCTTCATTAAACAGAAAAGTATACATTTTCCGTTCCAGCTGAGTTGCAATTTATGTCTTCTTGGATAAAAGCATTGTAAACTGATCTGTACATCATAAAGTGAGCTGTGGCCAGGAGGGCACTCAGCCGGCTTGGGAACCAAGAGTCTATCAACAAAAGCTGTGGAAATCTACCTGTTAAAGGCATATTCACAAGTTACAGATTCTTAAAAAGAGATCTTTTTGCTCCCGAGACAAAATCAGCTTGGTTCAAAGTTCATTTCTCTGAATCTGACAGTCATGTGATGAATGCGAGTCGCAGAGTCATAGAGATGAACAGCACGGAAACAAACCCTTCAGTCAAAATCATCCATGCTGACCAGAAACCCTTCCAATTCATACAGATGCCTTTTAAATGTTGTAATTGTACCAGCCTCCACCATTTCCTCTGGTATCTCATTCCACACGTGCACTGCCCTCTGTGTGAAAAGGTGGCCCCTCAGGTCCCTTTTAAAGCTTTCCCCTCTCACCTTAAACGTATGCCATCTAGTTTTGGACTCCCTCCCCCTGGGGAAAAGACCTTGTCTATTTACCTTATCCGTGCCTCTCATGAAATCTGAATTGACATTTCAGTGGAGTTGCCACATTCTCAAAGCTACTGACGTTTTCATGAAATATATACCTCCTGCCTTGGTGACTCGTTGAGGTGAATCAATTTTATTCCATAATGCCGGAGAGGTCCTTTCATTATCTGTCTGAATTTAACAACCAACTAAAGTAGATAAACTAACAAAATTTGTTCTGTGAGATTTTACTGAGCGCAAATTATCTCTCTTTGCCTTTGTAACACAAATGATTAAAAATCAAGAAGACATTTAGAACATCTTCAGGATGTAAAAGACAAGGTATTAATGCATTTTTAAAATTTCATCCATTTCAGTTCTGATTTTTAGTGCGGTAAAAATGTATTTCTTTCATTGCTGCTTGCACAGAGGTCATATTCATACCTGAACTTATGTAATTAAAAAAAACAAAAACAAGAAATGTCCCAATGTTATACTGGGTGTCTGGCCCATCTACCTCATTGCATCAAAACCTTGCCTAGTATTTCTCCTAAAGACACTCAAAGCCTAAATAGACGGTTCTAAATTCATCTAAATGATGTGGAGGCTGAAAGGGTTAAAGTATCAATTACAGTGACAGGGTTGATTAGGCCCTGCTTCCATGCTTTAATTTTGACTATAACAGGCGAAAGTCACCTTAATGAACCAAATACAACAGGCACTGTACTTCACAATGAGGACAATATTGGAACCCTGCTCCTTAAATTTCAAGGATGGTCTCTGCCTGAATTTTCAGCCTCCTTTCCCATTGTCACACCTGTCCCCTTGTGTGCATAATGATAAGATGGTTATCGCACAGAAGACTATTCAACCTTTTATGTCTGTGCTACCTCTCCAATTCACCCAGTGCCACTCACTATCTCCACAAAGCTTTCTTCCTTGTCAGATGATAATCCAATTCCAAATAAAAACTGAAAGAACTGCGGATGCTGTAAATCAGGAACAAAAACAGAAGTTGCTGGAAAAGCTCAGCAGGTCTGGCAGCATCTGTGAAGAAAAAAAATCGGAGTTAACGTTTTGGGTCCGGTGAGCCTTCCTCAGAACCTAATCTAATTCTCTCTTGAATGCTTGAATTGAACCTGCTTCCACCAGACTCTCAGGCATTGCTTTCCAAATCCTAACCACACACTCTGTGAAAATGCTTTATCTCCTGTTGTCCTTCAGCCTCAAGATCAAAACTATCAGACCACCCATGGCTGCAGGAAAATCATTCTGAAAGCTGCCCAGCACCAGCAAATAGTCAGAAATCAGGTCTAGAATACAAAAGTTAGTAAAAATGACCAAATGTTCACCAGCAGTCTGAAAGGATAAATCGGTCTTAAATCATTTTGCAGCAAAATTGTTGGAGATTCCTTCTTATGTATTGGCAGTATGAGGTATTTCATGATAACTAATGTAGTCAGCAGAGTCAGAGAGGACTTTTACAATGATATTTAAGTTTGTTATTTTTGGATTCTCATATCTCCTATATGCCCTGTATGGTTACAGAGTAGGACGGTTGTTTCTTTTCTTGTCAGTGATATTGAACCTTTAGGTGCACTTTTGCACCAGCAAAATACATACCAGAGTGATCAGATTTCAAAGGCTTAGAGCTAACTGGAAATACTCTTTTTAAACAATAGCTGTTGAAATATAAAGCAACTGTTCCTCAGATCTTTATTCAAGAATCTGGCTAAAATTCTGGAAGAAACATCCCTTTTTTAATAAATTGAGTCTATACTTGGATGAAGAATAATATTATGAATACCAAATAGAAAAGGATCATTTGAAGTTCCTATTAGCTGCCTCTAATAGAGCCATTACTGGTTAGCTCCTGAATTGCAATTCACTGGAATATGGGAAGTTCTTCCGTGTAGGATTTCATGGCCTTCTGTTCTGTGAGCTGGAATACCAGTTTATAGTTACACAGATTGCTTAATCTGCAGTTTGGGCACTTTCTCATTTCTTCTGGGAATTGCCAGATGGTTAAGGGCCAGCAAGTATTTGTTAAAATGTCAGTGATTCTGACAAACGAGTTCTGGTTCTCAAGGGTATTTGTCACAAGATATTGCACCATGTTCTCACTCAACAATAAAAGTCAAAGAGCTCGACTTGTCACCCAAATTATACTGGGGATTGGGATATGTGTATGGCTGTTGCCATGTTTTTCTCTAACACTATGGACACAACCTTACCTTGTACTATCCTCGTGAATTCAACGTACCATGAAGTATGGACATTCGGATTAAGTGTTGTAATGTCGAGGCTGCTCACCTAGACTACTGACCCTATGTAGAATCTATTGCTTCTCTACATCTGCCTTTTCTAAGAGTGACTACTATCTGACTCTCAGGGGTTCCTACAAACACTTTTAATTCCATCACAGTGTACAGAACACTGATCCTTGTATTACAGCTTGCTATTATGTTTGTCCGATTCCTCTCTTCTCGTATTGATAGTTTGTGACTATTGATGTCCAGGCTACATCATTTTATTATCACGTATATTCTCATTATAGATTTTCTAATCAATCTGCACAGAGATGTAATTATACACCTTTAGAGCAGACAGGACTTGAACCCGGGCCTTCTGCCTCAGAGGTAGGGACACTACCACTGCACTACCAAACCCTTACATTCTCGATATATTTGCATCACATATCTTGCCCTTAAATGGACAATTAACTGTCATTTGAGCACTTCATTCTTCCCGCTGGTGTAGAGAGTAGCCCATCAGCTTTGACAGAGCAGGACGGGATGGCAGCATGATGGCTCAGTGATTAGCACTGCTGCCTCACAGGGCCAGGGACCCCGGTTCAATCCCACCCTTGGGTGACTGACTGTGTGGAGTTTGCACATTCTCCCCGTGTCTATATGGGTTTCCTCTGGGTGCTCCAGTTTCCTCCCACAGTCCAAAGATATGCTGTCTAGGTGAGTTGGCCATGCTAAATTGCCTGTAGTGTTCAGGGATGTGTAGATCAGGTGGGTTATAGGGGGATGGGTCTGGGTGGATGCTCTGAGGGTCAGTGTGGACTTATTGGGCTGAAGGGCCTGTTTCCACACTGTAGGGATTGTATGATCTATTATCTCCATAAACACATACATTTAAGCCTTCTGAAACAAATGAGATTGCTAGAGAAAGTCAGCAGGTCTGGCAGCATCTGTGGAGAGGAAGTAGAGTCAACATTTCAAAATTCTTTCAGCTTCCTTTCTTCAGAGCTGACCGTAGCGAGGAAGTGGTGGTATATACGCTGATCACAAGGGGTGGTGGAGGTGTGGAGGAGTAAGCGATTAATTGGAGATGGAGCCCAAAGAGAAACAAAGTAAGTTAGGCAGACAAAAGGGTGGCTTGGGGGCTTCGTAGCCATCAGGACTCAATGTCGAGTTCAAGAATTTTACAGCCTGAATGCTTTCTTCCATGTCCTTTATGCACCCCACACCCCAGGCCCTGTCATAACACAGGTTGTTTTAAGCACAGCCAATCCATTTTCACCTACTTATGGACCCCACTATCAGCTTTTCTTCTTCCCTGGTTTACTATTAATCATCTCTTTGTCTGCCCATCTTTCTTTCTCCCTCTCTGGGCTCTGTTTCCACCTATTCACTCACTCCTCCATATGCCCCCACCCCATTCCCTGTCATCAGCATAGATGCCACCTTTTCCTAACTACTATAAGTTCTGAAAAAGAGTCATGGGACTCAAAATGTTAACTCTGCTTTTTCTCCACAGATGCTAAGTTTCTGCAGCAATTTCTGTTCTTGTTTCAGATCTGCAGCATCCACAGTTCTTTGTTTCCTTTCAGCTTTCTCCCTGGCCTTTCTAACACATTGCCTCCAAACCTGCCCCCTCAATGGGATCTTGCAGCCAAGCCAAAATCCCCTCAGCCACTTTGAGCCCGGTATCCATCTTCACTTCTTCTTTTGGGCTGGTTGTAATTCCAGCAGTGGTCACTATTTCTGTCTGGTGCTATTAAGACTATAAAAGTCAATGGCCCAGAAGCTCCTGAGGGCAGGACATGCTGACCCTTAGGGACTGAAGTTGAACTCTCTACTAATTGAAGCCTCCCCCAGAGTATCAACGTCGAAATACTGCTGGATTTCACCAGTGTGTACAGATGATTCTTTAGGATAAAAATAAGGGAGTTGCTAACCCAAACAAATGTAGCCTATAATTCAGAGCAACATAATCGATAAACTTGAAATAAAATCCTCTGGAATAGAAACTGTATATGAAGTGATCAAGGTGGACTTCACAAAATATGAGTTCTGGATTGGGACTGTTAACCTGGTCCAATCAGGGAGTCCTGGCTTACAGATATAAACAGGCGTTTTGCGGGTTTTGTTCATTCTAGGAGCCAGAACTGCACTAGCTAGGTCAGTGTCATGTACTATGCCCATGTAAATAAAGGGCGACATGGTTACAGAATACTGGCCTTCACAGAGTTATTTCAGGATATAATTTAAAAGATGACAGCTGACTTATGTAGCTTGCTGCACAATCCTATGATTTAGATAGCTTTACAGGGTGACAAAACCCCATCAAAGATTTTTACCTAGATTGATAACTTTGGGGGATATAAACTCAAGTACATTTTTTATAAAATTACAATTCTCCATCCATATCATACAAATTTGTAATTTATATGTTGCCACCATCACTGGTTGGTTTTATACAGAATTGTGAGTTATTTCTCCGCTGCAGACTGTCTATCAGAGCAGAAAGGAGGTTAATTGTTCTTAACCAGTAACCATGGAAAATGTGAACACTTTGGTGTTAAGCTGACAAAAAAAAGCGCATCCACAATGTAAGAAAGTCTAAAATCCAAATTTAGTACTCTAGTTGTACACAAGAAGGCCAGAATATTAAAATAGTTTCAAAAGGAATAATGAAAAGTTTTACATTTGTCTTACAGCAATAGCTCTTTTTTAATAAAATCACTGCAATATAGCTGCAAGAGGAGTGGAATTATATAGCTTCAATGTATTCTAAGCAATTGCTCCACTCAAGGTCCTGGTCAGGCTAATTGCCTTGACCTGAGGAATCACGAACGAAAATCATGGAAAATGTCACTCGCGATCAGCTGACTTCCCGCTGAAATTTATTCAAGCCAAATTAAACAAAAAAATGCTCATGCTGATCTTCCATGGTACCTTGAAATTCTGAATGTGAATCACAATCAAAATGAAATTCTTTGGAATTTTAAGCAGATAACGAAGAGAAATTAGACAGTCACTAAGTCCCTGCCAATAGTAATGTGGAAAAGTGCAATCAGGGATAAATGTTGCTTCAAACAGAGACATCTAAATCCAAAAGATTAAAAGTTTTTTCTTAATGTCATTTTTGCAAGCTCAACAATTTTGATATTTGACCTGGCCTGATAAAGTCATTCTCTATTCTGTGGTGACCTGACACATTAATTCACACAGTGGGAGTCGGGGATGGTCTATTTAACAACTGCATAAAATAGATCATATCAAATCAGCTGCCCTTATTATCCTCTCACAATTTCCTTTCAATTAATAAAGCATTATAGCTTATTTGTTTTGCATGTAGAGAATTTTAAAAATGAATAATTAAATTTACTAACAAATGCTCAATATAAATTCAACACCAGTACTGACATTTTCATTTTAATTGTTAGGGCAGTGACTTGCACGTATATACCTGCTGCATCATTGACCCTCAAGAAACAGAGAGCAAACAGCTGACATTTTTTAAAATCCTATTGACAACTAAATGCCTAATGACCGCTTAACTCAATTTTTAAGTGGATCTTAAGGTGGATGGGCAGCAATCACATCCAAACCCCCAGATTATTCTTTAGTTATTTGTCTTTTTTTTTTGCTCAGAACAAATAGCAGCCTTTCTGAAATATATAAATCAAGAACCTAGGCCTGTACATACATCACTCCCCTGAGACAGACACAAACCCTGGTACCATTGAGGTCTGCACCCCAGTTACCATTCACTCAGTGCCCTTTGAAAATTATCAGAAAGACTTAACTTGCAGTTTAGATTCATGATGGAGATGTTGTTCAGTGTCTTTGAGCTCTTGAAGTTCAGGTCGGTTAGCTCAGGTAGCTGAACAACTGGTTGGTGATGCACAGTGAAGCTAACAGCATAGGTCCAATTTCCATATTAGCTGAGGTTATCAATGACTCCTCTGCGTAACCTCCCCCATCACCTGAGATGTGGTGGCCCTCTGGTTAAACCACTGATATAACAAGATGTAGAGCTGGATGAACACAGCAGGCCAAGCAGCATCAGAGGAGCAGGAAAGCTGATGTTTCGGGCCTAGACCCTTCTCTTTCTCATTGAAAGCAACACTGTGGTGAAAGTGAACAGATTCCGATGAGGCCTCATTGGAATGATGTGTGAGTGCTCCATTGTATTTGACCTCCGGTTGCATAGCTGGGATTTTGATATGGTGCTGGCTGCTGACATCTCAGAAAGTCCGGGCAGGAGGAACACTGTGTGGCTGATAAAGACACATTTGTACGGGTATGATATTGCGAAGGTGTGATGCATACAAAATAAGGTGAGCAGTGAAGAGGTGCATTGGCTAACTCACCAAAACCCACGCAACAAAATCCTGAGAGAAACTCCCTGAAATTGAGACAAAAACGGAAAATGCTGAAAAATCTCAGCAGACCTGGCAGTATCTGTGGAGAGAATGAGAGTTAACATTTCGGGTCGAGTGACTCTTCCTCAGGACTGAAATTGACATGGCCGATTTTTCGTAAAATTAGCCCTGTGTATTAGTTTTAACAATGGAGGAAGAGAACAAAATACCAGCTCCACAAGAGGAAGCTAATAATAAGGGAAAGAACTTAGTTGATTAAGTACAATAAAATATTAATGGTGAAAATAATGAGACTTAAAATTGATAAATATAGTCAGATTCATAAAGATCAAAGCACAGAAAAACCATTCAGCCAATCAAGTATCAGTCAAGAACAATCATCTAACAATCTTAATCCCATTTTCCAGCACCTTTCCAGCATTTATCCCTGGCCTTGTATGTTACTGACATCCACGAACCCATGAAATCTTCCTGAACCGATGACACCTCTTTACCTTTGTGGGAGAAAGTGTTGTGAGAGGGGAAGAGTGTGTTGGGTTGATTGAAGAGTAGCTTGATGTGACATGCAGGTGATGATCCCTTTAGAATACTGAAAACAGAGAAGTGTAAGAGAAATGTTTGATCCTGGCCTCACACTGACAGAGAATGACATATTGAGTTCAGAGGCTGGTGGGATGAAGGATAATGACAAGGGGAAACTATCAGTTACATCAGAGAGGCAAAGGGCCCTGATAATCATAATGGAAGAAATAGACTGTTCAGTTTTCTTTTTCTTTAGAAGGTACTGTCGAACAATTATGAAGAATATTTCCCATAGTGACAAATATTGAAAATACTTACGTCCTATTTGCAATTGAGAGGAAATTATGAATTAACTGAACCATGTTCAAAACAAATTGAACAAATTTTCAAGTTTGAATTTCCACAGATGCAATAATTTGGTAATAATCACAATTGTTATGTTAATATTTTGGTTTGAAGGATTTACAAAAGACAAGTTTTAATTTATATCTTCACAAAATATTGTCATCAAATATATTTCATTTAATTGTATTCAGTGTTAACTTTGACTCATGCTCACCTCTGAGTCAAAATATTATAAATTCAATCTCTAGTCCAGTGATTTGAAGTATAATCTGGAATAGCACTTGAAGATTGTTAAGAGGAAGTGCTGGCCAATCAAACTTGTTGTCTTTTGGATAAGATGGGAAACCAAAGCTCTTTCAGGTACACATAAAAGATTCCAAAGCATTTTCAAAATCACCCTGTGTCCTCAGCAATATCAGCTGACATTACCTACTGTGAATCTTGAAGACTAACAGTACCCTTATGTTCTTTGTTTATGAATGTGAATAACTTGGAACCTCTTCCCAGTAAGATAATGGGGGCCTCACTTCCCACCTAACAATCCACCAAAGGAACAGTCAGAGTAGATCACATGCCACCTTTATTCCTCCAACGTACTATACATTTTTAAAAAAAAATCAAAAACATAAATTTCAATATTCACATCTGTAGTAAAAGAAGAATACTAAGTACATTTAGTTGAATTATTTTTTATATCATTAAATTTAATTGTTGGAGGTATCCCACCCGCCTCCCCTGGATGTTCTGCTAAACTCTAGTTTAATGGGAAACCTCTTCTCCTATGTCTTATGGTCATATGGTGAAAAATATTGGCCAGAACATGGAGCTGGATTGATTTCTGCACGTAGCGGACGAGGGATTACCAAGCACTAGACACCAAATAGCTATCCTTAGATAGTTGGCTGAACAACAGGCAACAAGAGATAGCTACAAGGAATTTAGTAAGACTTTCTACAAGGTTTCTCATGGTAGGCTTATCCAGAAAACTAAGATGCATGGGATCTACAGTGATTTGGCCACATGGATTCAGAATTGGCTTGCCCATAGAAGGCAGAGGGTAGTGGTGGAAGGGTGTTTTTGAGGCTATTAGTAGTAGTGTTCCGTAGGGTTCCGTACTGGGTCCTCTGCTGTTTGCGATATATAGAAGTGACGTGATGAAGATGTAGATGGGTGGGTTAGTAAGTTTGCAGACGATACAAAGATAGGTGGAGTTGTGGATAGTGTAGAAGGTTGCCAAAGGATACACTGTGCTTACATCAGTTGTAGATATGGGTGGAGAAATGGCAGATGGAGTTTAATCTGGGTAAGCATGAGGTGCTGCACTTTGGGAGATCAAATGTTAAGGAAAAGTATACAGTTAATGGATCTTGGGGTTCAAGTCCATAGCTCCTTGAAAATGGCTATGTAAGTAGATAGCATGGTAAAGAAGGCATATGACATGCTTGCCTTTATTGGTTGAGGAATTGAGTACAAGAGTCAGGATGTCATGTTGCACACTTATAAGACTTTGGTTAGGCCACACTTAAAGTATTGCATTTGATTCTGGTCGCTACATTACAGGAAGGATGTGGAGGCTTTGGAGAGGGTACAGAAGAGGTTTACCAGGATGCTGCCTGGAATAGAGGGTATAGTTATAAGGAGAGTTTAGAAAAACTCGGTTTGTTTTCTCTGGAGCAGCAGAGGCTAAGACTTGATAGAAGTATATAAAATTATGAGATGCATAGATAGGATTGATGGTCAGAATCTTTTTCCCAGAGTTGAGATGTCTAAAACTAGGGGGTATGCATTTAAGGTGTGATGTGAGGGGCAAGTTTTTAACACAGAGAGTCTGGAACATGATGCCAGGGATGGTGGTGGAGGCAGATACAATAAGGTCATTTGAGGGACTTTTAGATAAGTACATGAATATGCAAGGAATGGAACAATATGGACCAAGGGATTAGTTTAATTTGGTGTCATGTTCAGCACAGCTGAAGGGCCCATTCTTGTGCTGTACAGTTCTATGTTCTTTGACTGCTGCATCAATAGGAGTCGCTCTCACAATGTCATTAAAAGAAATATAGAGAAGGGTTAATTGGAACTGGGCACAATGGGGGAAGAGGTAGTTGGATCAAGCAAGGAAGTGTGCAATTGGAAAGAGGGTGGCCAGAATGTGGCCAGCCTAGGGTAAAACAAGATTGGCTGGCTTATATTTCATGATGTGTTTCTCTGTCCTGTAGATATTAATCTGAAATTTTCTGGGTTAACTGAAGTGAAGTTACGTTTGGAATGAAATGAGAAGGAGAAAACATACGAAGCTCGATGATGACCTAATGATTAGAAAGGTCACAGGTTTTTAAAACGTTTGTATTTGGCTGAAGGAATGTGCATGTTTGTTTACATCGAACCTTGTAACTCAAGCAGTTATGGACCCAACTGTCACGGTAACTCTGGAAAAGCTGAAGTTTTATTTAAAACAGACACAGTGAATCAAATAAGATATTTATCAGCTGAATTTGTGATTGCCTGGAATCATGCTGGGGCAGCACAGTGGCTCAGTGGTTAGCACTGCTGCCTCACAACACCAGAGACCCAGGTTCGATTCCCCTTTCTGGCAACTGTCCATGTGGAGTTTGCACATTCTTCCCGTGTCTGTGTGGGTTTTCCCAGGGTGCTCCAGTTTCCTCCCACAGTCCAAAGATATGCAAGCTAGGTGGCTTGGCCATGCTGAATTACCCATAGTGTTCAGGGATGTGTAGATTAGGTGGGTTATAAGGGGATGGGTCTGGGTGGATGCTCTGAGAGTCAGTGTGGACTTGTTGGGCCGAAGGGCCCATTTCCACACTGTAGGGAGTCTAAATCTAAATATCTACAGTTGATTGGAGAGTAGATAAGTGTTGAACAGTGAACATGAGCAAAAGTTTCATGTCAAAGTTCATTAAAGGCAAGAAAAAATTTGCTTGGCAAGGAGTCACATGGAGGTCATAATGAGTTCATTGATTAAATTGATGTGAAAACATGATATATTTGTGATGTAAGCTAGTTATCAAACTGATCATCTTCTGGAGACTGGACAATGTCAAGATTTGAATAAACATCTTCTTTGTATGGAAAGATTATAAAACAGTTTTAAAAGCAGAAGTTGTAGGAAAAGCTCAGCAGGTCTGGCAGCATCTGTGAAGAAAAAAAATTCAGATTTAATATTTCGGGTCCGGTGGCCGTTCCTCAGAACTTTCGGTTTCATAAAAACAGTTTGTCTCAGTCAAAATTTAGCATCTGTGAAGTGAAATCAGAGTTAAGGTCTTGACCCGTCCTCAGAACTTGATCAAGCTGGGAGCATACGTGTACTAATATCAGTATGTTAAGGAACAGCACCAGCACCGAGGCCATAATCATTGAAAATCAACTCCGCTGAGCCAGCGTGTGCTTAGGATGCCTATGTTCTGACTGCCAAAGCAAATCTTCTACACCCAGCTTAAGGAAAGTACTCAAATGAGAGAAGGACAAAGGAAGCATGTCAAAGAGTCCCTGAAGGCCTCCGTCAAGAAATGCAACACAGATTTCAATGTATGGGAAACCCTCATTCACAAGAAACTGACTTGGAGGAATCTGTGGCTGAAAGTGTACAATTCTTAGAGAACAGCTGTTGACAGAAGGATGTACAGAAAAGGAGACTGAGAAAGGAATTCCAGCAGTCTCGAATCCAAGGACCAATTCCACTTCCCAGAAACACCTGCCAAATGCGTGGTGGCTCTAGATTCAGGTTTAGCAGCCACACAAAGAGCCATAGAGCCCAAGACCAGTGACATGGAATTTCATAGGTAGACACACGTACTCATTAGCGAGTGATCACCGATGTTTCAGCAAGGATACATTGGAGTGCAGTTAGAAAATATTCAATTTTCTTCAACAACGCTTTGAGGTCTCTGACTCCTCTTTCAGGTTCACCTTTGCGTAGAGTGGATCTAGGAAAACATGTAAGATGTACAAATTCATTGATTTCCACCTGGTGTATGAGGTAGTCATTTGAGAATTGTGGAATATTATTGGAGTCAAGCTTGTCAAGAATCTTAAGTGTGGCAAGGATCTCCACTAAAACTCTAATGACTGTTTCAGTAGATGTTGTGTACAAGCATTTGACTTCAATCCACCTTGAAAAATAATCAGTCACAATCAGGAGTGATTCCCCATAAAACATGAATAAATCCATCCCCAGATCTTCACACTGGCAGGCTGAAAATTCAGTCAAGACGGCGGGGCGAGGTGGGGGGGGCACTTCTGGTCTGAGCACTCTGCATATTTAGAAATAAGAAATCATTTTTTCTGTAGACTTTGATAATTCCAACCACCACAAGGACCTCCGAGCCCATGCTCAGTATTTCATGACATACATGTGACCCTGGTGCAATTATTTCCAAGATGTCTGCCCAGAGTGAGAATGGAATTACCAGCCTCTCATCCTTTACCAGCAAACCATTCACAACAGTAAAATGCTTCCTCTGCTTAACGATAATTTTCATCACTGGACTATTGAGATGCTGCTATGACTAAACCTGTGTGCAATATTGGTAGATACCAATTCATTCTTCATCTTGCATCTGCACGTAATGGAATTCTTGGAGATTTTTTGAACTTACTGGCCAATGTATCAAGTGATAAAATAAATGACTCAATCTTATTAGTGACGTTAACATCTTGTTTTATCGGATGATCAATGATGGATCTAGACATTGTATCTGTTGTTGTTTGCGGCTTACCCAGTGCATTTACCAAATTATGAGCAAACTTAATTAATTTCAATTGGAATCTCTGGATTCTCATTGGCATTCTAGGGAGTTTCTTTTTCATCAAGTAAGGAAGCTAAGGATTTGTGGTCTGTGTCTATTACCACCTTTAAGCCAATGATGTAATCTGAGAACTTTTCACAATCCCCAACTACCTGCAAGAGTTTCTTTCTGTGATGACATAACTTATCACAATATCAGACATAAGATGCAAAATAAAGTGGTTTACAACATCACCCTAGCTATTCTCAAGGAAGGACTGCCCCAACCCTGAAGATGAAGGGCTGACTTTTTTTTTAGACTAAGTTTGGGTTAAGAGAAAAGGAAGGACATCTGCTCATGACTAGGGCAAAGTAACTAAATTACAATATTTTAATGACAGGTTAGCTGAACTTTGAGGACCTTCCAGGCTCCAACTCCAGATACCATATTTAGAAGACACTGAGACAGTTCTTTACTCTCTGCAACTCAGGGGCATCATTCCACTTCTGCTCATTGCCGCCAACTATCTTTGGAGATGTCAAACTCAATGAGCACCTTGGTCACTTAAAGCTGCTGGTTATTAGTTCTTTCCAAGCGAATGAGTGAATTATTGTCATGTGTATTTTACAGTGAAATACAACAAAATACAGCAAAAAGCTTTCATTTGTCACCATGATTCAGCACCATTTTGTTAGAGGAGAGGCGATAGCCTAGTAATATTATTGCTGGACCGTTAATCCAGAGACCAGACAACATTCTGGGGACCTGGGTTCAAATCCCACCATGGCAGATGGTGGAATTTGAATTCAGTAAAATATCTGGAATTAAGAATCCAACGATGACTGTGAATCCATTGTCAATTGTCAGAAAAACCCACCTGGTACACTAATGCCCTTTAGTGAAGGAAACTGCCATCCTTACCTGGTCTGGCCTACATGTGACTCCAGACCCACAGCAATGTGTTTGACTCTTAACTGCCCACTGGGCAATTAGGGATGGGCAATAAATGCTGCCTAGCCAGCGATGCCCTCATCCCGAATGAATAAAGGAAAAAACAATGCTTAAGAATAAGAGAAAGTGAAAAGATACAGCTTAAAGACAAGTCTATCTACGTACAAGTTCTGAGTCAGCCTTGAACCACCATCACCTTACCAGACCTAACTAATGTTGAAGTCACTGCTCCTCAGGAATCATCTTTTCACCACTGGGTCAAATCATCTTCACCAACATTGGAGACTAACACTAGAGTTAATGTTGTTGTGGTGCTCTCCTGCTACTGCCAGTGCCAGGCCCAGCTAATGATGGTTATATCATTACATTCTGATCTGAGGTGACAGCCATTGCTCATTGGTTTAAAAATTACATGATCAATTTCTAATTGGCTTTTAAGGATGATGGACATTGAATGATGTCACTCCCGCTATCTCCTGACTGGTTCCTTAAAGTGTCAGTTATCCAAGTGACCATCCTCTTCATTTTGGTTTGTTATTTTTATATCTCTTTGCCAAGATAGGAGGATAGTTTATGATATCATCTTCTTTAGTAATTGTTTAAGATAACGTATGCTGTCAAGTCACCATGATTGAGACTCTTGAGCTCATCATCTCAATTCTTACTTAATTAGAGCAGGTTCCCATTAATCAAAAGCACTTATCATTGTCCATTTCTTGGGACCATGTGTGAGATTTTTTTTTTGTCATTGTCGTTGTGGATGCCTGGGATGAGTTTCTTATCTTACAGACACGATTATAGTTGATTTTATAAGATGACTTATAACTTCAAAACAATGTAAACCTATTACAAAAGATCACAATTTACTAATACAAGCAAATGGTTATGAAAAATGTTTAAAAAGATCGAAGAAGTGAGATATTCTTATACGTTCAGTCAGTGCATACATAGCCCTGAATACTTCAATTTTAATGATTAAACAGTTGCAAACATTAACATAAATTATTACAAAGTTGGTTCTAATACTAAAATTACTCCGAGTCAAATCTAGCGGTTTCTCTTCTAAGACCAATTCAAAGAAAGCCTGTTCAGGCCTTCAGAGAGATCTGCTGAAATGTTGAACTGGCAAGTTTATATTTTAGGCACAAAATGTTGAGACATGCATCACCCACACTGCTGATTGCAGCAGGTATGAAGTGGATTTTCTTTTTATTTGTTCAGAGGCGTGGGTGTCGCTGACTAAGCCAGCTTTTATTGATATTTCTGATTGCCCTGGAGGAGGTTTTTTTAAATCAATCATGAGATGAGGGCATCAGTGGCTAGACCAGCATTATTGGACATCCCTAAATGCCCAGAGGGCAGATAAAGGTCAACCATGTTGCTGTAGGTCTGGAGTCACATGTAGGCCAAGTCAGGTAAGGATGGCAGTTTCCTTCCCAAAAGGACATTAGTGAACAAGATGGGTTTTTTCCAACAATTGATAGTTATCATTAGACACTTAATCTCAGATTTTTATTAAATTCAAATTCCACCACCTTTGTGGCGAGATTTGAACCCGGATCCCCAGAATATTACCTGGGTCTCTGGATTAATAGTCCAGCGATAATATTACTAGGCCATCACCTCTCTCATAAGGTGGTTACTTTGTTGCAGTCCTTGGGGTTTGGGGACAAGCACTGTGCTGTTAGGGAGGGAATTTCAGGATTTAGCCATAGTGAAGATGCAGCAAAATACTTCCAAGTCAGGGTGGTGTCTGCCTCGGATGGGAACTTGCAGGTCATGGTGTTCCCAAGTGATCATTTCACTTGTCATTCTAGGTGGTAGAGATTATAGATTTGGAAGGTGTTGCTGGAGCAACGTTAGTGAGTTGCTGCAGTGCATCTTGTAAGTGGCCCATACTGCTGCCACTAGGCAGGTGTGGTGAAAGGAGTGAATGTTGAAAGTGGTGGATGGTGTGCTAGTCAAGTAGTTGCTTTGTCCTGGATGGTGTTGAGCTTCTTCAGTGTTGTCGGAGCTGTGCTTAACCAGACAAATGGGGAGTATTCCATCATACTGCTGACTTGTGAATTATTGACAGAATTTGGGGAGATACAGTCACTCACCATAGTATTCTGGGCCTCAGACCCGTTCTTATAGCCACTGTATTTATAGCTCTAACACAACTCAATAATGATCAATGCTGACTCCAAGCTGTTGATAGCAGTGTAGATAATGCCATTGAGTGTCAAGGAATGATGGTTAGATTTTCTTTTGTTAGAAATTGTCAATGCCTGCCAATTGTGTGACCTGAATCTTACTTGCCATTTAACAACACAGGTCTTGCTGCAAATGTACAAGGATTGCCTCAGTATCTGAGATGTCATGAATGGTGCTGAACATTGTGCACTTATGAGTCTCAAACAACAATTTTCCTTTGCTCTAGGTGTGAATCCCCCTGATTCCCATTGACTCCATTTTGCTCAGCTCCCCGTTAAATGCTGCTTTCATCTCAATCTTACTTCAAGTTTGAGTTCAACTCTTTTGCTTATATTCGCTTTAGTGAGGTCAGGAGCTGAGTGGCCCTGACAGTCCACAAACTGTGTGCAAATGAACAAGTTTTGCTTTTGCAAGTACTGCTTGATAGCACTGCTAAAGACCCCTCCATCACTTTGTTCATGATCAAGAGTAGACTAAATATAGAAGTAATTCCTGGGTCAGATTTGTCCTTTATTAGCAAGCATTAAAGAGGACTGCTAATCCTAGTCTAGTGTTTATGAAGTGTCACACAGAAAAAAGAACTAAGAAATGTTTTAATTTTTCTTCTTGTTGTTGCCTCCCCACAACCTCCCTACATTAACCTAGGCCATTTGCAGCATAGCTATTTGGCTGCATATAAATAAGGCTTAAATAGTTTAGACCTCCTGTTGTGTGCATTAACTGAGTCCATATTTTATTTTAAAAAAGCACCATGCAAATCTATTTGATTAGTTTCTAGCAAAGAATGTCATGCGTTATATTTGCTTTTTTTTGGAAAAGAACATACCAGATGATATCGCAGGATACACGGTGAAACAGCATTGTTTTGATTCTGTAATAATTTGATATGGTTGTAAAGATACTCAGAACAACAGTGTCTCTTGGGAATTGGCTGATGGGCATTTTGGCAGAACATATTGCCACCCTGAGAGGTATATGGTCTTAATTGGCTGTCTCACATGTCAATCAATAGCCTGGCCACAAATCAACCCAATAGGAGCTGCCAATGGCTAAAACTTTCCACAGCATTGAAACAAAGCAGGATTTTTAGTTGACACCCAATCATGAGAACACCAATCCGTTTAGATAAACAAATATAGGAAACTAGTTACCACTTTAAATTTAGGTACTAGGGCTATCAGTTTGTTTAGTACCGATGTCTCAACAGATAAGACCTACAGCTTTCAAACTCAATGAAAGAGACAGGATATTTCTTCCAAGCAATTTTGATCAGAAGTCCTTCCATTTTAAACTATTTAGCACCACAGCTGTTTTTTGTTCTGCTACTGGCCAATTTGACAATAAGGTGACAAATGAATTTATATAAATACCTAAGTGGAATCTCCTGGCATTCCAAAGAATAGTTTTGGATCTGCAGGCATTTGGCTGATTTTTCGGCTGTCTAAACATTTTTAGGTGTTGAGGCCATTTCCGAGTTCCGAAATCACTATTGTCTGTACATAGAAACACACACACACGTGCTATCTTCCCAGAGCTGCCAAGTATCAGGCCACCTCCAAATGTCAACCCAGTTAGGGATGAGGGACAGTCTATGCAGTTGGGAGGGCTAATCAGAGTGTTAGAGGCAAATGGAGGCTGACAGCACTACTGTAAACTTTGTGTGTGTTGTGTTCTGTCTTGCAGCCTATGTGTCAGTATACCTTTGAGAGACATATTTATATTGCTGATGATGTTATCATTGTGTAATAGCACATGACCTGAGTGTATAAAGATTTTATGTGCCATCTTACCTCTGACCACTTGAAGCATGACAAGTTACAAGAAGAATTTTCTTCTGATCTATCTGAATAGACTAATACTAGCCCAGACACCTTTATTTTGATATTTTGATACCACACTAGTTTCTTTATGCTTCAGAGGTTAACATTTGTTTAACATCCTCAATGTTACTTGGATCAGGAGTGATCTCACGGGTGTAGTAAATGAATGAAGAAACTTTTTGGCTGATATTGACCAGCCATTTCAGGCTGTTGAATGCCAATTCTTGTCGTCATTTTGTTGCAGTCAGAGGGAGAGTCTGAGATTATATTCTACCTTTGTCTTCTCACGGCCTCAATTACATCAACGGCACAAATACCACCGGGTACATTCAGTGCCAAGAATGGTACACAATAATCCATCTGAGGTTTGACAGGTATTCGATTTAAGTTCAGCATCCCTGCTCTTGTGAAAATAAAATACTGCAGATGCTGGAAATCTGAATCAAACACAGAGAATGCCAGAGAAACTCAGCAGGTCTGGCAACGTCTGTGGAGAGAGAACAGAGTTAACATTTCAAGTCCAGTATGGCTGTAGCAATATCATAATATACTCTTAATAAATCTATGATGATTCTTCCAAATTAATCCACAATTTTCCATGTGACTATTAATTCTATCCCGAATAATTGTTTCTATAAATTTCTATACCACTGAAGTTAAACTGTTTGGTACCTCTGTAAGATGTTGCCCTAACTGTCCATGCATCTGCATCAGTTCAGAGGCCCATTGTCTGTCGTGAGATCGGAATGGGCATGTTCATCAGCAGGTTCTGTGCGTGACAGGGACTTCAGCTGTAACTGTCTGTGTTAGTGCCAGATCTGTGTTACTGATATGCTCACCAGAATGTCACCCCAAACCTACTCTAGATAGATTACCCACCAAAGTGAAGGCTTCTGCAGTGGAGGGGATAAGGTGGAATGCCTTGATGGTGCATCTTCTGAGGGCTCCAACTCAGTTCAGAGGGAGCGCTGAAGGTGGTATGAGAGATGGTCCTGGGACTGGTGTTCTTCTTTTTCTCCTCCTGGATTGGCAGTGAGATCTGGAGGCTCTGTACAAAAAGATTTGTTAGTGTCAAGTGCCTCCACCCATACCAAAATTGTTTTGAAGGTATTTACACTTCACATACATCTGGGCATAGCAGATTGAAGGCCTTCTCGCAAGATGGGGGTATGTGTAAAATCTCTTTTAGAACAAAGGAATGGCCTCCTTGCTCTTCTGCCAGTTCTGCTGCCTTCTCCTTGAAGTGAGTCAGCAGCTTTCTGTCAGGTATTTGCCCCCTTACTTCTATTCGGTAGGTTTGACCTTTAACATGCAAACATATGAGTAAGGAACAATGGTAGGCCACTCAGCCCTTCGAATCCACATCACCATACAAAAAATCATGGCTGATTTGATATTAACCTAAACTTTCGATTTCCAGCTAGTCAAGACCCCTCAGTGCCTTATAGTTTCAATTGTCTCTGTCCACTTCTAGAGGATACGGGCCTCGGCTGCTTAGCCTTTCCTCACATGGCAGTCTGCTCATTCCACATATTAGTTTGGTAAACCTTCTCTGAGCTGCGTCTAACATATTAGCATCCTTCCATAAGTAGTGACCAGTACTGTACATAGTACTCCAAATGCAAGCGCACTAATGTCCTTATAAGTGAAACATAACCTTCCTACTCTTGCATTCAATTTCCCTTCTCAATAAAACATAACATTCTATTAACTTTCCTGAATATTTGCTGAATCTACGTATTAACCTTCTGTAATTCATGCACTAGGACACTCAGAACTCTCTGCATCTCAGAGCTCGCCAAACTTTCACTGTTTAGATAGTATGCTTCTTTATTATTCTTTCTGCCAAAATAGATAATTTCCCATATTGCACTTCATTTGTCAGATCTTTACTCACTCACTTAACCAATTTATATCCTTTAGTAGGCTCCTGATATCCTCTTCACAACTCACTTTCCTAGCTATCTTTATGTCAACAGCAAATTTAGCTACCATTCCCATGTTTTGTTAGCTATTTTCCATTCTAAAGAACCTTTCTTGAATAAAATGGTAAATTAAAACAAACACAAAGAACAAGGAACATGAGTAGGCCATTCAGCCCCTCAACCCTGTTCCACCATTCAATGAGATCATGGTTGACCTGCGGCCTAAATCCATATACCTGCCTTTGGCCCATATCCCTAGATACCCTTGCTTTACAAAAATCTCAGATCTCAGATTTAAAATTAACAACTGATCCTGCATCCACTGTCATTTATGGAAGAGGCTTCCACACATCAACTGCCCTAGTTTTAATTTGAGGGGAGAAAAGTTTTAATTTGAGAGATGAAAATTTAAAAGGGAACTGAGGGACAAATATTTCATGCAGAGGGTGGTGCTTCCATATACAATGAGCTGCCAGAGGAAGTGGTAGATGCAGGTACAATTTCAAAATTTCAAAGATATTTGGACAGGTATATTAATAGGAAAGGTTTAGAGGTATACGGGCCAAATGCAGGCAAATGAGACTAGTTTGGTTTGGGAAACCTGGTCAGCATGGATGAGTTGGACCGAAGGGTCTGTGTCTGTGCTGTATGACTATGACTCTCCTAAATGGCCTTGCCCTAATTCTTGCACTATGCTCCCCAGTTCTAGGATCTCCAACAGTGGAAATAGTTTATCTATCTGTCTTTTCCTGAGAATATCTTGAAGATTTCCATCAGATCATCCCTTAACCTTCTAAATTTTTGAGAAAACTGTCCTAATTTCTATAATCTCTCCTCATAACCTAACCCCTGAAACCCAGGTATCATTCTTGTGAACCTACATTGTACTCCCTCAAAGGCTAATATATCCTTCCTGAGGTGGCGTGCCCAGATCTGCCTACAGCACCCCAAATGGAGTCTAACCAGGGTTTTGTGTAGCTGCATCCTTATATCCCAATCCTATAGATAGAAGGGCCAGCATTCCATTAGCCTTCTTGATAATTTTCTGCACTTATTCATGGTATTTTACAGATCTAAGCACCTGAACCCCCAAGTTTCTTTGGGCAACCACTGTATTAAACTTCATACCATTGGAAAGTACCCTGATCACTCCTCACCCTTTTAAATTCTAGAGAATAGGAGACTTATTTGTACATAATGTCTCCTCATGTCCGTCCTAAATCGTCTACCCCGAATCCTCATACTGTGACCCCTGGTTCTGGACACACCCACCATCGGGAACACCATCCCCGCATCTTCCCTGTCCAGTCCTGTTAGAATTTTATAAGTCTGTCTGAGAATCCCCATCATTGATCTGAGCTCTAGTGAAAACAATCCCAACCCAGTCAATCTCTCCTCATACGTCAGACCCATCATCCCCGGAATCAGCCTGGTAAACCATTGCTGCACTCCCTCGAGAGCAGGAGCATCCTTCCTCAGAAAAGTACAGGAAAGCTGCATGCAATATTCTAGGTGTGGTCTCACCAAGGCCCTGTACAACTGCAACAGCACATCCCTGCTCCTGTTTTTGAAACCTCTCATAATGAAGGCCAACATTCCATTTGCCTTCTTTACCGCCTGCTGCACCTACATGCTTACCTTCAGCGACTGGTGCACAAGGACACCCAGGTCCCGCTGCACATTCCCCTCTCCCAATTTCTTCTTATAAATTAACCCCTGAAGCCCAGTTATCATTCTAATGTGTGATGGCCATATCTGCTTACAGTACCCCATGTTGGGTCTAACCAGGATTGTATAACTGCAGTATAACTTCTGCATCTTTATACTCCAGTCTTTTAGATATAAAGGCCAGCCTTTCATTAGCCTTCCTGATTATTTTCTGCACCTGTTTGTGGCACTATGCGCCTGAACCCCAATTGTCTTTGGACATCCATTGTATTTAACTTCATATCATCCAGAAAGTAACGTGATCTATCCTTTATTGGTTGAAAATGCATAAACTTATACCTGTTTACACTGAAATTCATCACAACAATCTCACCAGATATTTCTTTTTAGACCCTATAATAATATCCATTAGTGCCAGGTACTTGCCAACTTGTAGTTCCATTCATTTGCTCCATCATACTTCACTGGTAATTTATAATTTTCTTGAGTTTCTCCTTTCCTTTCAATTCCTGATTTGCAACTATTTCCAGAATGCTACCTCCATCCTATCTCATGAAGACCAGAACAAAATATCTGTTCAATTCGTCTGCCATCTTATTATCCTCCATCTGTATTCATAAATATAGATTGACCTATCAATCCAAGGGCTGTGAATGTGTGTTTTGATGTTATGGGGTAAGAAGAATATAGTGTGGGCTATCTGAGGAGCTCTGAATTACCGGTCCTTCTGATAAATCAGTGTTTGAGTAGATGAAAGACAACAAAGCATTATACAAGGTAGGTTCTGACCAAAGCCACATTATGTGGTTGTTTCAGAGATAGTAGGAACTGCAGATGCTGGAGAATCTGAGATAACAAGGTATACAGCTGGTTGTTCCTTGTAACATGCAACCCTTTGGTGTAAACATGTATGTTCCCCAATGAAATAATAAATCAATCACCTGATGCTGCCTGAGCTGCTGAATGATATGGTGCCTTTTATGTTTTAACTGTGAACCCTGGAAGATGTGTGAGAGCCAATAGCACAATGGTGCAGATCATCCTACATTAGTAGCTCCAGCAATCTGAAACATATTCACTGTATGAGGCATCTAATGGTGGTGTCTGGCACATAGTTTTGTGTGACAGTCCTCTGCAGTGGCAACTGGCAATTCTAACTCTCAGTCATTTGAGCATGAAGCAATGAATAGACTGTGGCACTTAACTTGTTGGATCATTCATCCTCTTGTGGCACGGGATCCAGGTTTCCTTGCCCAGCCCATGGCCTTGATCCAGACTGTCCTTGTCAGTGGGAGGGACTTCCTGCCACCATCCCATTGAAACAACACATCCCTTCTCTCCTGAACAACTTACACAGCATCTATGGAGGTATCAATGCAGCACGGTGTCAGACGTCTCTGGGGATTGGTGAGGATGACAAGTGGAGGTTGAGTGATCATCCTGACTTTGAGAAACTGCATTGCTGAACGGCTGCATTTTATATGTGACATCCTGAGGTTAGAGTCTTGGGGGTTTCAGACAGCCTTCAGAATTTCCTGCCCATAAGATTTGGTGTTCTACTCACACATATTCTCCATGAGCTGAGAAGAATGTAATCACAGTAAGCATTACTGTCTGCCCTGGTAGAAGCACCTTTTGCTTTTTGGTCAAATATCACATTTAGTCTGAAAAAAAAATTAGATTCTGCTCCTTGTTTCTCTGTGATGTTATGGAATAGCTCTGGCACTGACAGCCCTACTATTTTTTCAGAACTGGTAGATGGACTGTGGACATTTCTTCTTTTCTCCTGAGTTCCTATTTGTGGGATCATTAGTAGTCGTGTGATTTTCAGATGGTAGCTGCATTAACTAAACCAAGTATAATCAAGTATGAGAGGCTCCATACTCCAGATGGCCAGCAAAGTACCTCACTGTGGCCGTGTGGCATGGATATCTTTCTATAATAGTCTGAGTGTGGATGGGAAGAGAATTAATATAACTCTGACTTATGTTCAAGCTGTCTCCAGTGGAATCTGATATCGTGACAAACTGCAATCAATTTCCTAGGTTGAATGTCTGGGAATAAGTGTGTCAGAGTTCAATGCCAACCATAGTAACTGTGACTCCATGCAAAGATAGAATTCAGACTATTTGACTACATGTGGTTATGTAGATCTCGTTCTGAAGAGATATGATAAAACTATTAATTCTTCAAAGGATCTTATGAAGATATTTAAACAAAGGGCATTTACTAAGGAAAAGAAACTGAGTCCAACAGCAACAGTGCTGCACCTGCAAGATGGAGCAAACTGGGATGGACTCATATAGACTGGAAAATGTTTGGAGGGAAGTCACCTTGGCCCAGTTTGAGAGTAGACAAAGACTGTTGCATTTTTTAAGAGGGAATTTAAGACCTGCCTGAGAATGAACAGTCCTTTCTCTCTTTCTTTCTGTACAATTCCTCTCATATATATTTCTATGTCACTTTCACATGTTTAGGATGTCTCAAGTAGCTCACAGTCATGTAGCCTTGTGCAGTAGGCTAGTAATAGTACACTTGAAGTGCAGCATCATAGCATTTCAATACAGATAAATGTCACAGCAGAGTTGCATACAGCATTATTCCACAAACATGTGAAGGTAGAAAGTGGAGTCAGTTAATTAGGCCTTGAATTTGTGCTGCCATTCATTAAGATCATGATTTATCTGCCATGCACCTCCATACGCCTGTATTAAATCCATATCCCTAAATGCAGTTAATTGACCAAATCTACCAATTATGGGTTACAGATTCGCTCAGACATTGCCTCCACATTTATTTTCAAATAGTACTACATCTTGTACATTCACTTGACAGGACACAGATGGCTTTACACCTCATCCAAACGGTAGGATCTCCAATAGTTTAATACTCCTGCAGTATTGCATTAAAGGAGTCAACAAAAATATAAGTTCAAATCTTAGAGCAGGACTTGAAACCACAGCTTTCAGATTGAAGAGGCACCAGTGCTTAACACTGAGCAAAAGCTGACTCTTTTTAAAACTAGTTTATTAAATACAAATAACAGCAGATTCTACTTAAGATGGGGTGTGCAATTTATCAGCATAGATTCAAGTTATTGTGGCAGCTGTGGAGCTGCTTGGATCTCCTTATCTTCATGTTTTTTCACACAGTCCAAAAAATCTTTAAACTCAAGATTACCATGTTACATTGTCTTTTATTCCTATAGTTCTCACCTATATTGACCCACATAATGGGAAATGGCAAAATGTGAAACTGGCTGGATTTCATGTAATTTATTTAGTTAAACCTCATTGTCTATGTGACGATGGATGCTCAATAATTGCCACAGCAGCATGAGGCAGGAATCCAGTTAAGGAGTTGCGTGAAGTGGAAGTTATGTATTTCGCACCATTGGTGAATTCTGTCGTGAGCACTTTAATGTGTGTTTTCCTCCCCATTCCTTTATAAATCCAATCTTTTACTTATTTTGTGAAAGATTGTTGACCTTATGACTTGATAGAGGTGTATAAAATGATCAAAGGTATAGATAAAGTGGACAGCCAGAGACTTTTTCCTAGGGTGGAGGTAGCTATTACGAGGGGGCATAGTTTTAAAGTAAGTGGAGGTAGATATAGGGGAGATGTCAGAGGTGGGTTCTTTATTCAGAGAGTGGTAGGGGCGTGGAACGCATTGCCGGAGAGGGTAGTGGAGTCGGCCTCATTAGGGGCATTTAAGCGGCTATTGGATAGGCATATAGATGATGGTATAAGGTAGGGGAGGAGGTTAGATAGACCTTAGGTTTAGGGTAAAAGTTCAGCACAACATTGTGGGCCGAGGGGCCTGTACTGTGCTGTACTGTTCTATGTTCTATGTTCTTAAGTGTTAACTTTATTGTTCACCACAGATGCTGCCTGATCTGCTATGCTTTGTCACCAATTTACTAGTTAGTTTTATTGTACTGGGCATTAATAAAAAGTATGATACCTAAAACATTGAAATAATTATTTCAGATATATAACTACACAACCAATAATGGGAGGCAGTGGTATTGTGATAATGTCAATGACTCCCGATTAAACTTCTGTGCATATGAGTTCAAAACCTACTGTGGTAAAAAATGAAATTTGAATTCAATTTTTAAAAATCTAGAAATAAAAGAAAGTCTAATGTCAACTACGTAACCATTGACAATTCTTGCAAAAACACATCTGTTCCACTCATGACCATCAGAGAAGTAAATATGTTTTTTTACCTGGTCTGGCCCAGTGAGATTGACTCCAAAAGAGGTTAGCAAGTCATTCAGTTTTATCAAACTGTTGTGAAGCCTAAGAAAAGAAATGAAACTGGATGGACCATGTAGCTTTGAACTCAGCATTAGAAATCTCAATGCAAAGCCAACCTGGTTCCTACTATCTCTGACACTACCAAGTCCTCTCTACTAACATCTGAGGACTTGCAACATAGTCATACTTATGGAATCATCCCTTAATGACAATGTCCCAGATACCACCATCCCCATCCCTGGAAATGTCCTGTCCTACTGACACAGTGCTTACAGTCGGGAAGGATTTGCCCTGAGAGTCCTCAACATTGAATCCCGATTCCATGAAAACTCATGGCATCATGTCAAAGGGCAAGGTCAAGTTAACCTCTTGCTGATTACTATGTACTATCCCTCCCCAGCTGATGAATCAGTACTCCTCCATGTTGAACAGTACTTTACAGGAAGCACCAAGGAGGAAAGTGTACAGATGCCTTCTGGCTGGGGTATGCCAATGTCTATCATCAGAAGTGGTTCAGGAGCACTATGACTGGACAGGTTGGCCAACTAGACTGGCTCTGAAGCAGATGGTGAGGTAACCAACAAGACGGAGCATCTTATTTGACATCATCCCTATCATTCTACCCGCTGCAGACATGTCTTCCATGACAGAAACACTAGGAATGACCACTGCATACTAATTGTGACAAAGTTCATTGAGGATACCGTCCACCGTGTTTTGTGGTACTAACATCCTGCTAAATGTGAGAAAACTTCAATCAGACATTGTAACTAAGAACTGGGCATCCATGATGTGCCATTAGCAGCAGCAGAATTGTGTTTAACCGCCCATCTATAAATTAATAGCCTGATATATCTCCCATTCTACCATTACCAACAAGTCAGGGCATCAGCCCTGGTTCAATGGGCAGTGCAGGAAGGCATGCCAGGAGTAGCACCAGGAAAACCTAAAAATGAGGAGTTGACCTCATGATTAGCCATGATCATGTGAAATGATAGAGCAGGCTCTAAGGGCTAAATTGCTTACTCCTGCTCCTAATTCTTATGTTCCTATGACCTGCTGGAGCTACAAGACATGGATAAACAATGTATGCAGCAAGTGACAAAGTTAAGTAATCCCATTACCAAACGATCAGATCGAAGCCCTGAAGTCCTGTCACATCCTGTCGTGAATGGTGGTGGACAATTAAACAACCCACTGGAGGAGGGTGCTCCAGATTTATCCTTGAGAAAAAGGGAGCCCAGGTCCTCAGTGCAAAAGATAAGGTTCAAGCACTTGCATCATCTTTAGCCAGAAGTGTCAAGTGGAATGTCCATCTTGGACTCCTCCTAAAGTTTGCAGGATCCCACATGCTAGTCTTTAACCAATTTGATTCACTCCGTGTGATATGCAAAATGGCTTAAGCTGCTGGATACTGAAAAGGTTATGGACCCTGGTAACAGTCCAGCAGAACTCAGGACATGAACATCAGGGCCCAATAAGTGTGGCCTGGGCCACTAGGGGTTTGCTGTGCTCAGGTCGGGCTTGGATTGGGACCTTGGTCCTGTGCCAGGAGCACACTGGAGCCCATGATTTCTATCCCTGCCATGTATTCCAGCACTTGTTGTTATTCATTCGTGGGATTTGGGTATTGCTAATTGGGATGCATTTATTATCCCCCCTTGTTGTCCTTAAGAAGGTGGTGATGAGCTGCCTTCATGAACCTGTGAAATTCCTTTGGTGCAGGTAAATTATCAAGGTTAACAAGATAATTTGTTCTCTTGTATGGGAGAACAGGGAGGTGGATTATGGACTGCAGAGCTGAACAAGGGTAAAGGGATCTCTCTCTCTCGCTCTCTCTCTCTCTGTCTCTCAAGAAGAAAATACTCAGTGACAGCCTTAACTGTAAAGAAACACCAGGAAACCAAGGGCTTCTAGATTCACTGTTGCTATGGTCCATAAAACCAAAAACCAAACATGTCTTTCAGTTTAATACCTTATACCTCAAGGATACACAGAAAACTCTGAACTACATATTCTTTTATCTTCCCTTTGAACAAGAAACTATCTCCTTTTAACTGTGGTTATGTTTGCGAACCCAAGTGCCTGCCAGAGGATGTACGCTTGGTGTATTTTCCTCAAAGGTAGCAAGTAATAACTTGTTCTTTTCACTCATGGAATCCCTGTGATTAGCTCTTTGCTGCTATAGTAGGAAATAAATAAATAAGTTCTAATCAGAGAAAAGTATAGCCTCGTATCAAAAAAGAGTTTAAATTTTTGTTGTCACCAACCAAAACGTTTGAAAACAGAGGAGCCAGTTCAGCCCTTCTCACCTGGTCCATGCAAAAGATACCAATATCCACAAACAAAACAACTTAAAACAATCAATTCATTGTCTTCAGAATCTGATGCAAAGAGTTAATCAAATTCATTTTAAGCCACTTTGGATATGACCACCTTAAGTATCCCACACTGGATCAGATTTAGTGCTTTTGTTTTTAAAAAAAGTCACTCTACAACAATCATGTAATTTATTTATTTACATAAACCTAAATGTCCATATGACAACTGATTCTTAATAATAGCCGATGCTATCCTATGATGGAATTCAGTTAAAATGGAAGTTATATATTCTAGACAACAAGGTGCAGAGCTGGATGAACACAGCAGGCCAAGCAGCATATTCTACACCACTTGGTGAATTCTGAAGTGGGCACTCTCATTTATATTTTCCTCCTCAAAACTGTTTGATGAATCCAACCTTTGTTAGATATTTCTGTGAAAGGTTACTGACCTGAAACATTAATTCTTCACAGATCCTGCCTGACTTATTTAATTTTGCCAGCATTTTCCGTTTTCATTTTACTCAGTTTGACATGAAAAAGGATTAGGCCGAGATTTTTTTTTACCGTCCATTGAATTAGATATTCTGATTTACTTGAATGACCTAATAACATTTTGTACACTAATAACATCCTGCAATTTGATGTAACCACAGAAAACATCAAACAGTGGAGCATGCATATTTCTAGGCTACGTGACAGTTTATTCTTCACCAACCATGCTCATATTCCATTCATGTGAACCTGATCCTTGTTTGACTTGTTGAGGCACACATCCAAAGGTTAAACAATAAATGTTTGACTTCCTTATTTAACTGTAATTTGGGTGTTATTTCTTTGCAGACAGCTCTCAATCTCATTGGTTATATGGCATCTGGACATATTCCACATTAATCGGCTGAATTCTTTGCATAAGCCACTTGGACACCTATTCCACATATCCATGATTTCACTCTATCCTCATCCATCTAAGCATTGTCATGGTGATGCATATGTTTCAGCAGGGTGTGTTATGTCTGGTGTGACTTTCCATCTGAAAATTGCCCAAAGCTTTAATTTGTTTCCATCAGCCATGTAGGCTAGTATAATAATGAGTCTCGTCTTCTAATGGACTGTCATTTTCACCAGAATTGTTTGAAGCCTTCCCACTCTTGTTTAGCTGCTGGGTGTCTTGAAATTTACGGCCACTTGATCCATGTTAGCTGTAGGATTTAATAGTTACACGTATTTTCGTTGCTGCCTGATGATTAATTGCTGGAAACTGGGAATTTTGACATCCAGGTCTTTTGGTAGTTTCTGATCAACATCTATCCTCTGCCACAGTACTAGACAGTTTCATTCCACCAACTTGTCATTTATCTGAAACCTTAGATAGAGAAAGGGTTTGACATGACTCATGCACACACGTAGATACACATTGCATTTCTGGTAATGATATAATGATTTTGATGATTTTAAGGACCCATCCCAATATGTGCTTCTAAAGATCAGGCTGGTCTGATGGCACAGATCATCTTGGGCGTCTTCTTCAGAATGGATTCCTTCTTGCTCCATTCCTGCTCCAGTTTTTTACATTAACATCAAATCCTTTTGCTATAGCAGTTATTTATTGAGTTAGCAAATGTTACAACTTTTAGTTTGAAGATAGCTCCATTCTGTTCATCATTCATCATGCTATGTGTGGCCTGCCTTGTGTAAACGTATCTTATACTTTGTGCATCTGCCATGCATCACAGTCCTTGTTATCAGCTTGATCCCATGGACTGACGTACTGTATAAGTAAAACATGCAGAGGTTAGAGGCGGATTATAGACTGCAGAGCTGAACAAGGGGGGAAGGCTGCCTCTCTCTCTCTCTCTCTCTCTCAAGCCAAAAATACCCAGTGACTGCCTTGTCTGGAAAGAAACATCAGGAAATTGAGGACCACTAACTAACCATGTCTCAGGTTAAAACCTTATACCTCAAGGATACACAAACAAAATCTCGAAACTATACATTATTTTGTCTTCCTTTTGAACTAGAAGCTATCCCCTTTTAACATTTAGGCTGAAAAATTGAGGTTAATGACTGATGCAAATACAGCATTTCATAGCAGAAAAGGAAGTTGGACATGTACACTATATTTATGCATAAACCGGATTTCTGAGACTAGAAAATTTGCTTGTCTTATTCTCCAGGTCAAATTATAACCTGCTGCAGCCTACTCTACATGCACGTCCAAGCAATTTCAGTTAAGTAATAATAAATAAACTATGTACCATCACAGCAAATCTATTTATGCATATCATATGAAAGCATTTTGTGTTTACTGTATTTCATATCAGCAGGTCCATACTCCCTGTTGTCATCAATTTCCACCTCATTCTGTCACCTTTTTTCAATATGAATTCCTATGTTGACATTTATAATGGAACATCTAATGTCGGCTGATAACTCTTGTGAGCTAAATCTCCAAAGTGAAATTAAAAACACAAAAAATCTACAGCAGGTCTGGCAGTGCCTGCAGAGAGAGAAGCTATTCATCATTACTTGAAACGTTGGACTGAATTTTCACATTGTAGAATATTTCCAGCTGTCAGGACAATTTCAGGCCACGAGCGTGTTTGCTAGAGCAGTGAATCTTCCAGTTGTCCTTTCCCAGAGCAAATCAATGGAAAGCTCGCTTCTGGATTAACTGGTCAGATCACAGCTGGAATCTGTGAACGGTGCTGGGCTCCTTATCTAAGGAAAGATATACTGGCATTGGAGGCAGGCCAGACAAGGTTCACGAGGATGATACCAGATGTGGAGGGAGTGTCAGTTGAGGAGAACTTGAGTAGCCATTTGAATGCAAGAGAATGAGAGGCAAACTCATTAGAACATGCAAGATTCTCAAGGGACTTGACAGAATAGATGCAGAAAGGTTGTTTCTCTTTGTGGGAGAGTCAAGAACCATAGAGCATAATCTCAGAATTTGGGATTGAAGATGTAAGAAATGCGGAGGATATTTTCCTTTCAGAGGGTGGTGAATTTGTTGAATTATTTAAATTCAGGAGGCTGATGATGTTGGGCCATTAAGTAAATTCAAGGATAAGATGGATACATTTTTAATCAGTGAGGGTATCAAGGGTTATGGGGAAACATCAGGAAAGTGGAGTTGAGGATTGTAAGATCAGCAATGATCTCATTGAATAGCTGAGTAGACTCAATGGGCTGAATGGTCTATTTCTGCTCTTACATCTTATGACCTTATGGCTTTAAGGATGATAGAAAGGATTATTCCATCATTTTATTAAAGGAAACATTTTTTGATATAAGGGAGCATTGATTAACAGAATTGAAGTTTTTAGGCTGCAGCTCTTACAGGAATAGTGAAGAGATCTGTCGAGGTTAGCCTGACCCCACAAACCCATTCTACACACACAACACAACCCTCCTCCCCCAGCCCTGCCAGTGCAAAATCTCTCACTGTTATCTGGATCTGCAGCTGAGGAATAGGAGGGGCTAGAGTGAGATGAATTTTCCTCAGGGCAGGGTGATGAGGACAGCTTTAAGCAATTAGAACTAGCTAGAAATGACCAAGCGGGTGATCAGCTGCAGTGTGGTTCCTTTAACTCACAAACAGTGGATCAAGATATTCCAGGACTTTCGAGGAAATAACAGGTGAGAGACATAATACTCGGGTGCCAAGTATCAAATTCTCACTTAAATGTTCTTTTCCCTCAAAGCACATTTCAGGAGAATTCACCTTTTCTGGCCATTCATTCCTCTCATTCAGGAACTTGCATGACCATCTGAGGTGTTTACATTCATGCTTACACTAAACTTCAGCCTGTTGTCCGGTCCCATTCATGGCTTACAGTCATTGTTCACAAATGTTGTCCTCTGTTCCAAGCCATTTCTAATACTCCCTCATCCTTCCTTTCTCTCCTCGAAAGAACAGACATTGGCACATCTCGGAAAAGGTTGGTGATGAGGATTTGTTGATGGACAGTGGGTCTTTTTTTTTTCCTTTATTCATTCATGGGACAAGGGCATCACTGGCTAGGCAGCATTTATTGCCCAGGGGACAGTTAAGAGTCAACCATATTGCTGTGGGTCTGGAGTCACATGTAGGCCAGACCAAGTAAGGATAGCAGTTTCCTTCCCTAAAGGACATTAGTGAACCAGATGGGTTTTTCCTGACAATTGACAAATGATCATCATTAGATTATTAATTCCAGATATTTATTGAATTCAAATTCCACCATCTGCCATGGTGGGATTTGAACCCTGGTCTCCAGAACATTATCTGGGTCTCTAGATTAACAGTCCAGCGATAATACCATTAGGCCATTGCCTCTCCCAATAAGAGCCGCATTGTGGGACACAAGCAGTGCTCATCCATCTGATCCACTATGAAGATGAACTAGCACAATGAGGATAAAGATGTCAGCAGAGCCCTGCCACAAAAGTCATAGAGTCATAGAGATGTAGAACACGGAAACAGACCCTTCAGTCCAACTTGTCCACACCAACCACATATTCTAAATTAATCTAGTCCCATTTGCCAGCAATTAGCCCATATCCCTCAAAACGATTCTTATTCATATACCCATCCAGATGCCTTTTAAATATTGTAATTGTACCACCCTCCACCATTTCCTCTGACAGTTCATTCATACATGCACCACCCTCTACGTGAAAATGTTGTCCCTTAGGTCCCTTTTACATCTTTCCCTTCTCACCTTAAACCTACGCCCTCTAGTTTTGGACTCCCTAACCCAGGGAAAAAGACCCTGTGTATTCAGAGATAGTAGGAACTGCAGATGCTGGAGAATCTGAGATAACAAGGTGTAGAGCTGGATGA